>NC_091046.1:21739227-22083705 GCF_963966145.1 Tenebrio molitor
TAAAAAGGCAGAATGTCGATCCAAAATTCGGGTTGCAATGTACCGAAAACGTATAAAACTTCATGCAAAATTCGATCTCAAAATAAAGAGCAATGCAATGCAAGGCAAGGATGCGATAAATTTCTGTTTGCCGCTATTGCGGAAAAGAAATACCAAATCAAAATTTACAAAAATGCAATGGAAATGTATCGAAAAGGATTGAAAAAAAAACTTCAAAATAAATGTTGTCTTTTAGTTTCATAAATAAATTACTTTAAATTAAAATAAATAAAAAAGCCAGGATATCCAGCTGGCTGTGTCTTATTTTGCACCTACCACAAGCCAGTAGATGGCGTCGGGACACAAAAAACCCAAGGTTGGTAGAACTGACTAATTTGTATAGTAGGTTGCCTCGTTGCTATTTAAAGCAATAGTTTGAATTTTTTCCCCCCGCAAAAGTTACTCGTGACGTCACAATGTACTAACATTTTACAACAGAGTCTGTAGATCATACTTTAGGTGTTCCCTCGTTAAAATAAAGCCCAAAAAGCCATCCAATACACTCTACGGAGCTTATAAACCTTGGGTTCTATTCGAGCACTCAAAATTTCTGGGTGGATTTTACGTCACGAGTTACTTTCCCTCCCTCCCCCCAATTTTCAACGAGGCAACCTATTATACAAATTAGTCAGTTCTACCAACCTTGAAAAAACCATGGATTTATTAGTACTGGATACGGTGTACAGCCATCATAGTTGAACAAGACGTACCATCTATTTCTGTCGCTCTCAACGCATTATCTGGGTATTAGCACTATCCTTTAGCGAGTCCCCCGACTCTGATTGGTTTAAATTCTCAATCTATCAATTATTTATTACTCTCCTGTCATTCGTGTCATCTTTTTTCTAATCTGTTTCTCTGAAGTTTGTATAGTTCGAGAGTATTTGAACCGTTAACTCTATCAAGTATTATTGTTTTAGAACTTGAACATATTAAAAATGACTAATTCACTCTAATGTGAAACACTGACAATGCTGTTGGTAAAGATTTCACAAAAGGAAATCCAGGTTTGGACTACAAAGGTGAAAAGAATTGTCTGCCTTCAACAACTATTCTTTTGTGAACCACTTAACTTTAATTTGTGCGTAAATTCAAACTCACAAGTATCCATGAAACTTACAAAAAAACACCAAAATAAATATTAATCGTAACAGATTTTTATATTTATTCATTATTAAATAATACAACTTTGTTAAGTTTACTTCTTATCTTGTTTTTGTTTAGAGCTTTCGCAGTTTTCTTACATTCGTAGTGTATTTCCCTTTGCTCGTCAACATATTGGATCATATTTACATGTCGTTTTGCTTTTCGAGAGCTGCTAAAATGCTCTACTGTTACATCTGCATTATATCTCGAATCTACTGATTGAGTAGTTTTATTTTCTAACAATTTAAAAATAGGTAAGTAAGTTATGAAAGAGAAATTAAATATTTAAGTTTTATATGCTCTACCTTTGTTGCCACTACAATGTTCTTCTGCGAAATTGAGATTAAAGGGGGCATTAGGTGTGGTAGGAAAATTCAGGTATTGTGAAGATACCTATACAAACCCTTTTTAAAAATTTGCATGGTTTTTTACATTCATCCTAATCAGAATTCCGAAAATTTTTTGAACTAATAACCGCACCGTTTGCTACTTTGATTGTCTCTTCCACACTGATATCCATTTGTTTCTTAAGAAGGTTTCTTTTGGAAAACTGAAATCATTTTTTCACCCAGGTCTTGGTATTTGTAAAGAATTGTCTATTTTAGGTAGGTACATACCAGTGAAAAGATAAGTCTTGTCTTGAAGAACTATAAGGAGTAGAACAAATTCTGCAGGTTTTCATTATTGCAATTATTCTATTTTACGAATGCAGGAAGTTTTATGACAGTTCAGACCACAGGTTCAGACTTTTGAATTAATTTCAAACTTCAAAATTGACATTTGCGAAACATCAAAACGACATACGTATTATAATAACAGAGAGAAACATATTTTAATATAGGTTAGAATGAAATGGGGGAAGGTACCGAAGTCTGTGATATGTTTTTTCAAAGTCGACATACGTTTATAGGGTATTGCCGTATCCAGTACTAATAAATCCATGCAAAAAACTATGGGAGTTTGCGTTCTATAGGTTTACTGTGTTGTCTATGGGGAATTTTCAAAAACAGACATTTATGGAATGCGACAGGCCGGATAAGAGACGAGTCTCTTATAAATCAAGGAGGCCGTGAGTTTGTCACATTTGAGATTTGTCATAAACGATTCAGGTACCTATGTTGCTTGGATACTGTCATCCTTACAAACACCAACAATTAATTCCTGAGTAGGTACGTATTTTTGTGGTCAGCAGCGTCGAATGGGTGTGGATAGGGGTTAATTTATCCCCATTATTTTGGACCTAATGAAAAGGGGTTTTTTGGACTTGTTAGATCCTTCTAAAGACCCAGAATTTTTTTGGCAGGTTATATCGGGACCACCTATATACAAGGTGCGTCCTAAAAAACGCCGCACGCCATATCTCCGTTATTTATGGCTTAATTTAAATAAAACAAAAACTGGAATAAATCACTTTAAAAGCACTATAAGCACAACTTAGACTTTTTTTTTTTCAAAAAGTAATTCAAGGTCAGATGATAATCAACTTTGTTTTTTTAAAAAGCTTGGTATATTTTTTTATGCCCATTTTGAAAGAGATTATTTTTCTGAATCCAACGATATGCCGCATGTTAAAATGCACTTAACAGTTACCGCGAAAATAAATAAATAAAGGTATACTATGGAAAACAATCCTAAACGCAATAATAATACTTTCTGAAGAACAGAAACACAAAATAATATGACAGAACGTGTAATAAATATTGCGTTTAGGATTCTTTTCCATAGGAAGATGACTTTTTTCGAGGAAAACATTTTTAATAATGCTATTTTATTTATTTTCTCGGTTACTAATAAGCGCATTCTAACATGCGGCATATCGTTGGATTCAGAAAAATTATCTCTTTCAAAATCGGAATAAAAAAATACACCAAGCTATTTGAAAAAACAAAGTTGATTATCATCTGACCTTGAATTACTTTTTGAAAAAAAAAGTCTATGTTGTGCTTATAGTGCTTTTATAGTTATTAAGATGACTAGTGTTTTATAGACGATTTAAAAATCGAGGTCGTAGTTTAAATCAGAGCGACCCCAGGGAGTGAGGATTTAATAGACCGAGATTTTTAAACTATAAAACACGTGTTATCTTCAACATTTTTTCTAACGCTAACATCTTATCACAAATTTTAATAAATTCAGAAATTATTCTAAAATGTCATAAATTATTCCAGGCGCGTCACAATACACAAAATGTGCCAAAACGTTCCAGAAGAAATAAGAATAAGGGAAAAGAATTTCGTACGAAAGGCTGGAAGAATAAAAAAGGCATCAAGGAGGTAACCGAAGATGTCATTTTGGTTTTTCTTGATATGAAGGTAAGTGTGCAGAACTTTATTGAAAAGTTAATTCACATTACGACAAGAATCCTTTGAAGAGAAAGTAAAGATTGCCAGAAAAGTCTTCGGTGGTGGGACGCTTGCATTGGATGAAACAGCAGAAGTTAAAGAAGTAGAGGCCTGAGTTTTCAATCCAATAAGTGTGCTTTTCATTTTGAAATAATTACTGTAAAAATGATGAATAAAATGTTACTTGAATAATGTGCATCTGCCTATTTTACAATCTTATAATTATAAAATAAGTTGCTATTGACGGCGTGTTTTATAATTTCATAAAAAACGTTACTACTGACGACGTGTTTTATAAAGAAAACGTATTTTATAGGTAACATAACGTGTGAGCTCAAATGCACTATAAAAACAGTTTAAGATATTTTGTGTTAGAAAAAAGTGATTTTATTCCAGTTTTTATTTTAATTAAATCAAGCCATAAATAACGGAGATATGGCTTGCGGCGTTTTTTAGGTCGCACCCTGTATGTTGCACTTCGACGTTTTTCTATCGCAATTATCCTTACAATTATACAAATCGTCATATCTAGCGACCGGTACGAAAGTACCTACAGAAAAATGATACATATTGTTTATCTGTTAAGACCTTGCACATCAAAAGCAATGTCATGATGTTTAATGAATCTGAAAAGTGAGTTGCGTCTTCAAACTTAGCAAGAAGAAATGAAATTGTGCGGAATATTTACTTGAAATCCAATGAATCGGGAAATGTGAACGGTTAAATAAAATGTGGATTGAAAGATAAAAGGCAAAAACTATGTAGTTTAATATTAGAAAAATGAAAAACTAGGAAATATACTCCATTCTTTATCTTTTAATTTAAACAAGTCCTGCGCATGTCAAATGGACGAAATATGGCTGACACTCAGAAATTGATTTATGAAATAACTAGATTTGACCTTTTGACAAGTCTACCAACTTGATAACATTTTGACAATTGTTTATTAAAACGAATTTACTAATACTGTAACGATCCGAATAGGTTCGATTTAGGTTCGATAAGTCAAGAATTTTAATTTTTAAAATAATTTCAACGAAATGTTTTCAATACCGTTCATTTGCGACGGAAATGCTGGTCAGTTGTAAATTTTATTGATGCCTTTATCGGCAAGAGTGGTCATTTTGAAAAATGAAATGTAGTCTAGGTTTTATTGTCATAATTTCTGACATATTAATAGTATATTTCAAACCAAGGTAAGAAAGTGGTTTCTTGCAGACCGCAGGCAAAGATTATAAACCGAGTCGTAGACGAGGTTTGTAAGTGCCTAAGGTCTGCAAGGACACTTTCTTAACAAGGTTTGAATACAATTTTTTTCCCTACCGGCACAACTTTGTTGAAAAAAGTCAAAAAACATGGTTATATTCGTGATTAAAACGAAAATTTTGAGAATTGAATAGTAGGCTGTGTTATTTGTTTAATTAACTTGTCATCGCATTTGAAGATTTGAGGTTTGTTCGAAAATTTGATATAAACAGGGTAAAGTAATCTACCTACCTAGCTTATCTGTTTATTTTCCAGATTATATGATTGACCTACCAACTTACTTCATTGAATTGGCTTTCATTTATCAATAACTTATTTCACTTTTGACATTTGTATTTTGGTACAGTTTTACCATAAACATTTCATGATTAACTTTCTTACCTTAGCGAGAAAGTTGAATTTTCTCACCTCAAATGAGGTATCCACAGCCTACATTTCTAACCGGTAGGGAGAAAAATTATTTTCTCAATACATCAAAGTAACGTCAGATTAACTGAATCTGAACATCCCATCAGTATCTGAATTGCGTCAAAGTGACAACTGTGAAAAATAGGGTTATTAATATGTAAAGGGTGTTTTTCAACTAATGACAATGACATGAAGTTGATGTCCGAAATTTATTCGCTGACATAGTACCACATTCCTCAAGTGAAATCTGCCAATCTTTCTTTGAAAATGCAGGTACGCGTCCGGTCCGAACACAACACAAAGGTGACAGTTTTCATGGGAAAAGAAATATTGCAAAATTTACTCGTTCGACAATTTGGGGAGTCCAGTTAAAAAATCAGGGGATAATTAAATTAAGGAATTTGATGTTAGCAAGTTTCAAATTGAGAGAACCACCAAATCAATGTTCATTAGGTTAATTTACTTTTTTGGCATTCTCAAATTTGTGGCATATTTGTAATTAAGGGCGAGAATGCAAATTAGAAACAGAGCGCTTTATCGTAGAAAATAACTAGAATCGTTTGCATTTTTAGTTAGAAAAAGAACAAAGCAAAGTAGAAAGGGAGTCGGTAGAAAACACGGACAACAGGGTAATGGTAAAGCCAGGTAGTCGTAGAAATCAGAAGTGTGAGTGAGAGATAAGAATGAAAATTACTAATTAATTAGAACACAGATCAACGGAATTTAGTTGCATGACATGACACTTACGTAACAGCGTTTCAAGCCCAATTTAAGTTTCAAAATAATGTTAATTTGTTTCATTTTAATTCTGTTTCTTTCATTTTAATTCTGTTTAATTCTTGATGCTGATTTTTATTATTGTATAGAGTCAGTAATTCAGTGTTCCTGTTTAATTCTGTTTGTTCCATTTTTAATTCTGTTTGTTTCTGGATGTTGAGGTTTATTATTGCATAGAGTCAGTAATTTAGTATCCTTTTTCAGAGTTCTAATTCAACAACAAATTATGTACATTCGGTCTGGTCCTAACAAAAGTCTAAATTTAAACATTTAAAATTATGGTGGAAAACGGAAACTGTACTTTCAAAAGTTCTAGAGATATTGAAAAGATGTCGCGATCTGCGCGGCGGGGGGAACAAGTACCGAGTCGTACCGAGCTGATTGGTCACTTTGGTCAAGTAGGGGTTGCGAAAGTGGGGTGCTCGAGAAATGCTAAAACCGAACGCGGAACGAAAAACGAGGCTTTTTTGATAGATACAGTCAATGGACAAATAAAACTGGGACAAAAATGACAATCACATAAATCAAAATTTACAAATTTGCATCGTTTAATCACGGCTTTATCACAAATAGGTTAACTTTGGTATGACATATCATATAGACACTGACAAATATATTGACAATTCAATGGTCTGATTTACATAGATTAAATTTTAAGTGTCCCAGTTTTATTTGTCCACCGACCGTACGTTCGGTACCTCCAGCAGCCATTTTTGTGACCACGTGCTTTACATTTACAAGGTAAATTATTTCTCTAATTCGTGTACTATCGCGAGCAATACATTTTGGTCGTCAATGTCATTTCAAAATTTGGTTAGAATGTGACAAATTTAAAAAAATTCCCTCCCTGATTATCCCCACGTCAACAATGTGTCAAAAAATTGAGAAAAAAATGACAATTAATGTCATACAACATGATGATAGGTTATGATATTTACGACTGTTTTACAATGGAGCATTTTTTATTGCGTCAAAGAATGACCTTGACGACCAAAATGTATTGCTCGCGACTGTACATTATTTGTAGTCGCGATTTAATTAGTCAAACAGCATTTAGTTCTTTATCGTTCTAAAGTAAAGATTATATTATTTTCTTTGAGCATTTGACGATCACGTGACTCTTTAGAATCTTGAATTAAATTCTTTATCGCGAAGTATGTGATCTTCTTGCATTTACCGATTGGGGAAACGTGTTCTCGCCAAGGCGATCTATTACAAACTTATTATAAAATAGCTTCATTAATTATTCATTACTTCGTCGTCGGGGAAGCTACCGCCAGTGTCCGTCGCACTCAATTAGCTGTGGTCCGGCGTAAGTGCACAAACAGCCGGGTTACCTGTAAACGGGACAGTGACCAAACTAGGCCAGCTGACACGTGAAGAGAGGTACCCTACAAGTCTGTTAGAACCTTTTTCTCTTTTATTTTCAATCACCGGAGTAGACCAGGCTTTGACTGAAGGTTTCCAAGGCATCGCGTCGGGTTCAATTTAATTGGGGAAACAAGTCAAATATAAATCGGATCACATAGTTCGCATCTCAAACTCGTATAATGCTGTTCGCGCCAGAAACTTCTGTATTTGCCCAGCTTAGTCATTTATTCATGAATCAGATCTCAATTCGTGGACCGCGAGTTAAATCTCATTGGGTCAAATTTTCACCAACTTCTGTTATTAAAGTCATTTATTTATTTCTACCATTTGTTGGGACCAAACGCCACCACGCTCGATTATTTGTTATATAAAATTTAAGTGAAGTGGACTCAATCGTTTTAATTTAATTTTTTGAGAAACCTTCCGAAGGCACGGCCTCTCGTTAGAACCTAATTAAACAAAATGAAAAATAAAACACAACGTAAGATCCATAAATATTTCTTTTCTCGTTATTTTTATTTCCTATTTTTCCACAAAAAATACCCTCCGAGGGAATGCTGCAACCAACAATACACCAGATAAGAGAGGAAAGTTTCATCGAGGAGAAGACAAGGAAAACGGAAATGTTTCAATACCTACTCCTTCCAGCGAGAGATTGGGAGATTTTAAATTGTAGACTTGTAACCCAACACTACAAAATGCACTAGAATACATTAATTAGAGCATAATTTCAGGGCAAAAAATATTACAGCTTGAAGGTAAATAAAGAAATAATTTACGCTAGGTACTGTTACGATTTAAATCTCCGCGCGATTGTAAATCTTCGCGATTTTTCTAGAATGTTCTAGAATCCATCGCGACGGAAACGTACTCGGACTTCCGCCGAAAAATCTGCGCATAGAGGGGGTGGAAGCTATAAATCGGGGGAACCAGAGACGGACGAGGGATTTTTCACGACCTTTTGCCGGTGGTGTTGTCAGTGCCTGGGGAGAGTCAAGGGACAGTGATCGAGTGAATTTGCAGGGCCGACGCGACGAGGTAGTGGAGTTCACGAGGGCCGTTGGAGACGATTCGTCTAAGTACCACCGCCCACATCGCCAAGCGGATCACGGACTTCACTACGGAAGGTTCCAGACCGAACGCTTTTGCGGATCAGGATCTCGTCGGGTCCTGTCAGTCCAGGTCGTCCCCGGACTCACCGGAAGGTGCCGGATCTACCCACCAGCAAGTCCGGAGCAGTGGTGACACCCCATTTTCTGCAGGCCGTGGCTTTTCAAAGTTTTCGGTTGTATTTTGTCACTCCGTCGAACTAATTGAGCGTTTGTAATTAACTATTGTCAAAATTTCCATTCTCACGACTCATTATTTCGACGGGTGAATAGTTTCCATCAAACTCATTTAACTTGTATATCGCGTTTAGGATTCATAATTTGTTCGACTGTTAAAGTTGCAGTTTTGTCATAAGGCGCGTGATTTCAATAATTTTACTAACTTAAGAAAAAATTTCCTTATCAAGTCCGTCGGGTTTTTATATTCACGAACGATTATCAATCCGTGAGCGACCTCGCCAGGAATTGTGTATCGCGCTCACCGAACATTTTTTTGCGCGTGGTTCTTCACGAAGAAAAACATCTGAACTTCAAATTTTTTTTTTGGAGCGAAGAAAGACTTGGAGGACCTCTCCGCTTATGCGGGCGGCGTAGCCGAATAGCGACGTTACGTAGGATCAGTCGGCCTTCCTCCTTCGCTAAAGAAAGGACTTTTTTTATTGTTTCGCCGGTACTCGTTTGTTGAACGTCTGGGACCCGGAGGACCTCCGAAGAGTTAGGGTTATTTAAATTTGTACACGCCATTAGGCTAGTCAGGCTTCGTTGTTTTCTTTTCATTTATATCATTATTTTCATTGTTGACATCTGAATAAACGATTAGTTGGAAGATTGTGTATCATTTCCCGTACTCCGGGCTGTTCTCACCAAAATTTTCAGCTTCAGTCGGCGTTTCTCGTTCTCCGCATTGTAAACCGAGTCGAAGCCACGACTTGTTCGTTATACCCCTGAACATTCCGGATTTGTAACCGGTAACAGGGTTGCCCAGTTTCGGGAGCGTAATTTATAACGTAACAGTACTAAGTACTTTCTCTGCGTAGAATTTAGTGATGTCTATGTTGCACAAACTATATCATAATAATACTATTTTTGTTCGGCAATATTAGAATTTGAGAATTTTCTCCTGTATAAACGGATTTTGATAAATGTCACAACTTGTTAAAACAAAACGTCAAGCTAATTTTAAAGATTTTAAGCGATTTGGAGCCTTTAATGGGCTCGTCGAACAAAAAAACGTTGTATTCAACTCGTTCTTGTGTAAACTGGCCTTTTTTGGCACTCGTGGGCCTTTAAAACGCTCGTTTCACTCGTGTTTTAAACTGGCCCACACATGCCAAAAAAAGGCCAATTTGCACACGAACTCGTTAAATAAACTATATCCTGTTCACGTTAGATTGAACATCAGTGGTGCAAATCGCACAGATTTGGTATTAACTTTCATATGAGTTGTCATAGTAACAGGTCAGGTCATTTGTACCACTGATTCCAACGTGAACAGATATTACTATTAATATTTCATGATATTAATTTCCATTCATGGCACGACCTCCACAGTAAAGTTTTGCACAACCTTGTTGACAAAGATTACAGTTTTATTACACGTATTTCACTTAATAGTTAGGTAATTATATTGGGTGATTCAAAATGATTGTGGATAAGTATGGCAACTATAGTATAATTCAGAATAAGTGGCATCGCGGTAGGCGTTGATTCTCTAAAGTGAGCTTTATGTTATGTCAAAAAATTTAGTAAACATGTGAAACCGTCATTACTTTATTCTGAGGTGATGCGTTACATAATTTTGACATGGTTTTCACCCACAGCAGAGATAACACCCAGACAAATAATACACTTTTCATAAATGAAACAAGGAAATTCCAAATACTTATAACAAGAAAATAAACACAAAACGATCCTAATGATAATATCAAGGCCAAATTAAAAGCGAAGATTACCAACAGCATCGAAACTAGGGTATTATTAGCAAAGGTCTTGCTGCCAACGTAAATTTGAATTTCCAACGCCTACCGCGATGCCACTTATTCTGAATTATAATATACAGGTGTCCCAGAACTGGCTCCCCAGAGAAAAAAGGGAGCTTTAGGGCGGATATATTAACGTGTATTTTGAAGAAAAAAAGTCCTATCTCAAATGATAACCGAGAAAAGACATTCTGAAGTTGACCAATCCGAGTTGAGCACCATTAAGGTGGAATAATCGCAATTTTGCGTTGCCTAGGTTTCCTTTTTATCCGTAAACCTCGATAATTCTGTCCATTAGATTTGGTCCACTACATTTATTAGAATGATTGTTTACGTCAGTTTGACATTTGTTATACAATTTCGCTGCGATATTTAGTTCAAGTGTATCATTTAACATGTATTCTTCCTCTGAGTACGTAGATATGATTTTTACTTTTGCACGATGTGGGAACAATGCACGTGAAGCAGTAAGGTTGTACCGTGAACAATTTCCGCAAAGACAAAATCATCCGGATCATAAAACAATCCTGAAATTAATCGCTCGGAGTCGAGAAACGGGTCAGATGCAGCCAGTTTGAAGAGAAGTTGGGGGTGCTCCAAGAAATGTAAGGACTGTCGAACACGAGGAAGCCGTATTGAATGTCTTTGAGGAAGACGGCACCCGGAGTATTCGAACAGTTTCTCATGAAATGGGTTTATCCAAGAGTTCGGTGCAGAGAGTTCTAGCTGATAACAGGAGGTATCCGTACCACTATACACGAGTACAACATCTTCTGCCAGAGGATTATCCAATTAGGCGAGAATTTTGTCTATGGTTAATAAACCAAAGCGATGCTGACCCACACTTCTTGTCACGGATACTGTTTTCTGATGAGTTGCTATTTTGCCGGGAAGGTTGTTCCAGTTATCACAACCTTCATATCTGGGCAGAGGAAAATCCAAGAGAATTATTTCCCAGAGGTTTTCAACATAGGTTTTCTGTTAATTTGTGGACTGGGCTATTGGGCGATCGTTTGACAAGTATACCTGTGGTGGATCCTTCCATTTGTTAAAATTCCGAATCTCCTGCTCTAGATTGGACCGTTTGAATTCCCCGCAAGATTAACGGGGGCAAGATATGCTCAGTTCATTGACACAGAGCTACCTGATTTATTTAAAATTGTACCTCTTGCTTATTTTAGCAGAAACGTTCGTTGAGAGTTCGAATTCAGGAGGCTTTTGTTTCAGTTACTGAAGAAATGATAACTAACGCTACTACAAGAAGTTTGTTACGTAGAGCACAATTGCGCATACAAATGAATGGTGGTAATTTCTGCTCTAACATTATTACCTGTTTCAATAAATGGTTCTTTTTAGAATCGCCATTTTTATTGTTTTATTTCGAAGTTATTATCTTTTACAATTGTCAAGTCTTGATGTTGATGACAGATAAACGTCAACGAATTTTTATATCGGAAAACGTCAAAATTCCAGTTGCCCAAACATTTTATTGATTTGTGCGATATCAGAGATTTTTTGTTGTTGTTTAGTAACCGATCGGATTTTTTAGTAATACTCAGTCATTGTTGATCACGCTGTAATAATATAATAATAAATAAAATAGTGATTTAAATAGCATCGATGAATGGGGTGTATGTAATGACGTGAAAGTTAACATACCGGGTGGGGCATCGTATACGCGCACGCGAGTAATCGCGACTTCTAATTAAAATAAAATTGGCGAAATTTTATATACCTGACTAATTATTGATAAGGTATATTTGAGATTTTTTAAATTTTTTTTTTGTTAATAAATAAGGCCGTAACAGTTTTATTAGTTTTCTGAAATTAACTGTTAATTTACCTATAAAGTTTTTACACTAAATGAATCTGTATTTGCTAGCCCATCAAACCCTGGTGGCACAATTACAAATTTTGAGTTGGTTAGCTAAATAATTCCCTTTTTTATTTAAACGTAAACCAGACGGGTGATTTACGGCACAATGGTATAATTTCCCAACAAAGGTATAGCCGACCGTTTTAAACCTTTTTGCCATAAAATTGACAGTTTCCATTGTCACCTAAATTTACGACAGCACAAGTAGCAGGTCATAAATAAAAATGATTTTGAAAGTTGAAATGTAAAACTGCCTTTAATTCAAAATATAATTGGTATTTTTTTCCGTAGATTTCGTAAATAATTATAGGAAGTGAATCTGGGTAGGTTAGTATAAAAATCAGAATTTGACTTTTTGGTTGAAATTTACATTTTAATTTTTTTTGGCTTTGTTTGTAAGTGAAAAATTATCAAAAAATTATGAAATGTACCTTACCATTAGCCAGGTAAGTGTGAAAAATTTCGACAATTTTATTTAATTAGAAGTCGCGATTTCTCGCGTGCGCGTATACGATGCCCCACCCGGTATACAGGGTTATTCACGTAAGATGACGAGCTGACCAGGTAAAAATGCAACCCACAATACATTTTACAAAGCATTCATTGTGTTTTGGTATTTAAAAATTAAATCAGGAATCCAAGTAAGTATTCTATTAGTTTGAAAGGTAGGTATTGTTACGAGGTCTAATGTACGACCGCACGACGATTGGAGAGGGCAAATGACTAGTCAGCTTGGGGGAGAGAGATTTTTGTCACTCGAACACTGTCGGCACAAGCAACACCAACGGTAGACCCGCCGCGAACTAGTGTCCCCCGTAACAAATCCGGGGAAAAGGTTTGCGTCACCGCCGTCGTGCGGATCAATCCTGGGACACTCATAGTGTATATCACCGTTGAGCGGATCAAGAGGGGTCACCAGACCGAAACAGTAAGTTGAAACTCCTTATCTCCCCGAAAGTAACGGCAGTACCACCACCGGGGACGAGAGACGCCGTTTCCTTCCCCAGGTCCACCTATACCCTCATCCACCAACGATCAAGGCCACCGACGTCGACCCTAGCCGGAGACTGCAGCGGGCGAACACGGAGCTGTCCACCTGCGACCCAGCACCGGAAGCCCAGCGATCCCAGTATGAACTATCTATACCAATCAGTTGACCAATATACAAGTTAAAATCAAGCATATGTGTAATACCATTTCTCCCCTGCGGAATTACACAGCGTCACGTACAAACCCCGGGCTTCTTAATAAGAGGGTTTGTAACAGTATATCTGTCATTGCATTTTTCGTTCAAATTTAGTATTTGAAAATGTTTTAGAACGATGATCCATTATTTTTGTGATTTTAATTATTATCTATATACCGAGCGATCATTTAAAAAATAAATCGAGTTTGCTTTGGGGCCTATGCTATCGCTATAGCATGGGTTGCCATAGGTAACACGCCGACTCGATTTATTTTTTAATTGATCGCACCGTATTAATACGTGAAGGAAAACTTTTGTACCCCTTTTTAAGCAAATTGCGCGCACGGAGAAGTGTGAGATTTGGCATAGTTAAAGTTTATGTGAAGAAGAAGTGCAGAAAGATAAAATTTATGTATAATATACAGGGCGTCTCCAAAAAAAGAGACAAATTCATAGCTCCCTCATTTATCGAAGGATTTTAATTATCTATACACCAAATTAAATGGTTGTGAATAAGCTACAAAATGGCGTACTAAACTCACGTAAAACCCAAAGTGTTTCAAGGTTAAACTGTCAAAATATGTTTTTCAAACACGGACACATACTTTTTTTTAGTAATTCTGATAGAGATTTTTATTCTGAAAATAACAGTATGACATGTGTAACCTCATATAAGAAAAAAATTTAAAAAAATAACACTACATTTTGAAACAAATGACGAGCACCAAGCGCGAAGCTATCAAAATTCATTGCGATACAAAGTAATAAATTAACCAAATTAAGTTAGTTGGAAAAACAAATGACAAATATGTAATAACATTTGGGATTGTACGTACAGAGCGCAGTTTAAACATCGACGATAGTAACATTTTTTAACTTTTTTTTGTATTTTGGGTAGGTAAGTGTACACTTGTGATACACTGTTCTTTTTAGAATAAAAATCTCTATCAGAAGTGTTAAATAAATAATGTGTTCGTATTTGATTTTTTTTTTACAGTTTAGCCCTGAAGTGCTTGGACCTATATGTGAATTTATTAAGGCTTTTTGTAACCTATTTAGAGCCATTTAATTTGGTGTATAAATAATTAAAATCCTCCCGATAAATAAAGGAGTTATGGACTCATATATCTTCTTTTTGTGGACACCTGTGTGTTACAAATATCAAAACATTCATTGTTTACGTTCATACACTGTAAAAAATTAGCGGAGTAAATGCGGAGTGAATTTGGAGCGAATGCGGAGTGGATGATTTGACAATAAATAAGTCTCAAAAACAAACATTCGAAAAAATTACAATTTTATTGAGGCAGCCAGTTTTAAATTGTACGTCGCAGCAAGTGGATTTCGATCATTCAATGGTTTGAGATTTTATATTTCCGAATATAACGGTCAAGGGCATTTAGCAAACGAAGAAATTTTATTTTAAGTTCAATGGACAAAATTTTATTTTTTTAACCGCCCGGTTTTCTTGTTTCAGTAAAAAATATAGGTATAAAAATTACGAAACACGTGTTCTTTATTTCATTTTTCATTTTTGGTATTAATTTTTTATATTTCAATTTTATATAATTTGAAAAATTTAGATCATTTGAAAAAAAAAACGCTCGCAGCTGACGTAATAGAACAAAATTCAAAAAACTTACATGCGATAATTATACTCTTTGATAAAAAAAAAACCTCAGTAACATTCAAACTTAAAAATTTAATGAAAACGGTCGAATTTCGACCACTGGGCGACCTCTAGTTATTATTAATATTGAAGGCTAACAGGCTAGACGCCCAATTACAAGCCCTGCCAAAAAGAGAACGATGCCCAAAACACAATCACAACGCAAGAACCATTACACACAGAGCATCCTAACACCCAGGCTACAACTACCGAGCACTCGTTTGAGTAGGATCACCCTGGTTCATAAGCTCGAAAAGCATTTTTTGATCTGCAATATGCTGCAACAAAATAGGTATATCAATCTGGGTTTCGACGCTCTGATAATTACGCAACATTCGAGTAACAGGTGACCTGAGCCGTGTGGCATTGACCGATGTAGAAAACATTCCTTATAATAAGCTTCGGTTTCCTACAAAGCGGTACCGTAAAATAGCAGCCGTAATTTGACGGTCGTCATCGGTGGAGTAAAGTACGGCCGCTTTGACGGTGAACTTTATTGTAAAGTAACGACGAGAACGGTGCATTAAAATACGGCCGCTGTCCAGTTACAATCTATGAATAATGAGTCTAAAGCTGTGTATAATTAAATTATCGTCTATCTCGTGGAAGGCGTACAACTGAAAACAGCTTCGGCATCTTATGTGCATATTTTCGCATTTTCTTTCAACCTACCTATTGTTGTTGCTCCCGAAACAATTGATAAGTTAATTACATGTGCTTGTATTTTGCACAATATTTTACGTGAAGCCAAAGTGCTGGCTCCATATCAAGCTGCTTTGGATGATCTTATGCCTCTATCAACGCAAAACAGTACTAAACAGTAGAATTTCTGCAATGGACCACCGCACAAAAACGTGCTATAGGGCATTCATTTTAAATGTTGGGTAAAGTTGTAAACTCAAAACACCATAAATTTCGAAAGCGGCAAATTTTCATTGTATCGGTACCGTAAACTAGGAATCTGTTCATATAAAACTGGTACCACGTCGTACTTTCACCATCTTATCGACGAGCAAAAGAAAGAGACATTAAAATATCCACAAGTAAAAAAAAATTAAAACACATTTTGTGATCAGTGACCAAAAAAATGTAGAGATTGCTGATTTTAAATAATGTATTTGACAAATAATATTACTAAATAAAGAAATAAGAGTAATTAGTAAAGTATCCATTACATGTATATTTTAAAGTAAGTAAGAAATAAATAAAAAAATAAAAAATTAATCGTCATCTCAATCAAATTCCCTAGATGATTCATTAGTATTGCCAACAAATAGGTATTAATGGTTCCACTTGGTCTTCTAAAAGTTGATCTCGATCCCACCATTCTTTAATTTTGGACCCGAATATGTTGAACACAGTTTTAGATTCAATGAGTTTCGGACAAGTGTCAAAACAGGCAAGTTTTATTACAAAACCCAACATTTAAAATGAATGCTCTATCTATAGCAATATCCCATCGTAGAGAGCGGCCGCTTCCGATAATACGGTGGCATACTTTCACGAAGCGGTAGGGCCTAACGCTCTGGAGGAAAACACTAGCATTTAGAATCCAGTCGATTAGTGAAGGGACATTAGGTGGAGATGCAAGGGACATTAGGTGGAGATGCGCAGCAACGCTCTTTCGTTCGATCGTTCTGTGGATCGACCAAATCCATTTATTAGTAAACTAGCTGACCCGACAGACGTTGTCTTGTCCAAATTTCAATACCTAAATTTGTTTGTGATCGTTTTGTGAATTTGTGAAAAGCTATTGGAAATGTGTAAACAAAGTAAAAATGTGAGATGAATTATATCGGCAGTATTCTACACTGCTGAAATACTGGAAATGTGTGATATGCCTGGAATGTGATCGAGTTGGAACCATGCGGAATTGTTCCAGAATTTAATTAAGTCAGAATTTCATGTCCAAACTAATTATTTATTTTCTTACATTAAATTTGAAATCACAATGAATCTCAAGCAGTTTTCTTGGGTGATTCAAAATGATTATGAATAAGTATTGTAACTATGTACGAAAATTTATGTGGCAACTGTGTGAATGGGATAGAGTTGACATTTGTATGACATTTCATAAGCGTGCATTTGATTTTTAAAATTTCATTACACATTGATTTGACAACTTTCAAAATTGTGCGACTATGAACTGTCAAAAAAATGTCAACTCTATCCCACTCACACAGTGCCACATAAATTTTTGTACATAGTTGCCAGATTTATCCACAATTATTTTGAATCACCCAATATTTACATTTCGATTTCGATTGCAAGATCGATGTTCAAGCAAACAATCCGATTGGTTTGATTCCCAATTTCACAATCAGCTGTCACATGACATTTGTGCATGTAGGCAAATAAATTGGAATAGAAATAAAACAACTACTACATTTGTCGGACAGATCGCGTAACAACACAAAGCAAATGTAATTTTATTTTAATTTACTGGATTGCGTTTTTCCAAATTTTTCTTCAAATCTTCCAGGTTTTTTTTCAATTGAAAACAAAAAAAAAGCATCAAGCCAATATGTAGCTCCTATTGTCAGTTATGATCGAGAGTGCATACAATAATTATAATTTTTTTTTTAATTTGTCCGAATTTTCCGACTTTCCTTTGTAATTGTCCCGAATTTTTTTTGCGAAAACTTATCCAAAACCCTATTAAAAACTTTCAATTGAGTTATTTCCATCCCGGGGCATATCGAACAAAAAAAAAAAAGAATTAATCAAATATGTCGTTCCTATCGTCAGTTATGATCGAGAATGCATACAAAAATTATAATTTTTGCAGTTTGCCCGAATTTTTCGACTTTCCTTTGTAATTGTCCCGATTTTTTTTTCTGAAAACTTTTTCACGACTATAACGAACAAAAAAATAATAATAATAATGCATATCCATCACAAAAAAGCACTTTCAGTTTTCCCCAATTTTCCAATTTTCCGGGTAACTTTTCCAGTTTTTCTTTACATAAAAACCTCATAGGGATTATTACGAATATTTAAAAGAAAAATTAGCCAAATCATTCCAGCCGTTCCCACAGAGAAAAGCACTTTCAGTTTTTCCCGAATTTTCCAATTTTCCGGGCAACTTTTCCGATTTTTTTTTCTTTTTAAACCACCCCTGAATTAAAGCGAACAAAGTAAAAAAATAAATATTCAAATCGGTCAAGCCGTTTTTGAGTTTTAGCGAGACTAACGAACGGCGATTCATTTATATACAGGTGTCCCAGAGTTGCGAAAAAGCTCCATAACTTGTTTGTTATTAAAGATATCAACTTTTTCTTTATTCTAGATGATAGCTACGCTTCTACTGCATATTCGGAAACTATTGCGGTATATATACAGAGTGTCCCAATATTATAAAAACACTAAAGTTATGTTTTTTTAAATGGAAACTACCCAGTTTGATTTTATTTTTGAACTCTATGCTAAATTATGAATCAAATTTATACAGGTTTTTACTTACCTGCCATCGTTTTTGATCAGTGGTGCTTTTTTTACCAGAATTTCGAATTGCAGGGGTCCCTTCGAAAATTCGTACCTTCCAAATCGTTGCACACAAATTAAAATTATTGAGTGTTTACTCAATAACCTGCTTAGTCGCATATGCCTACTGCGATTTTTTAAACATAACGAACTAAAAATGTCAAAAACTCATTTTTTTCAAATGGCACCCCGTATTTATTATTGCACTGGTGGAAAGCTTTTTTGACAAGCTTTTGAACAATATAAGGTTTGTATAGTCGAATCTGAAAATCTAGGGTGCTATCCTAAAGTCGCTAAATTTGGTGCAATTTTTCCGTTAAAAAGACAATACAAAAATCTAGTAGGCCTAACAAAAGATAATCACACAATATGGTCACTCCATAAAGATGAATCAACCAACAAAACAGTGCGGGCAAAAAAAGTGGGACATCAACGTCATTGTCTTGATTTTTAATGTGAAATAACCCTTATCTGATTCTAACCCTTCATCGAATTGATTGACGTTGTCATTAAGTATTGTAGGTTGTAGGGAATGATTGTAAGTAAGCACGTAGTGAATATTTATTTAATGCAAAGTCCCAATCAAAATCTACCTTTATCAAAAGAAGAGGGAATTTGGAAAAGGAAAATAGGAGTATAAAATAAATTTTTAAACTGTCAGCTAGAATAGTGTCCAAAAAAAATGACAATAAAGCTTAAACTACATCGAATTTTTCAAAACTGACAGAAATTTGATATCCCACTTTTTTTGCCCGCAATAGTACAGTGGCCGGCAAAAAAAATTAGCCATCATTTAAATGTCAGTGTCATTAAAGCATTAATTACACATTTGGATTTTGACGTAACAGAAAAGTGATGGCTAGTTTTTATTGCCGGCCATTGTACCATCGGTGGACATTAAAAGCTGGGACAAGATGACAATTATATAACGTCAAAAATTACAAAATTTGTATCGGTTAAATTTGGCATTTTACGAAAAGGTTATAAAAATGATGACGGGTGAATGACGTTTATTTGTCAAAACCATCAAGTTAAAGTTCAATTTGTTTCATATTGAATGATATTGTTTGTTTTCCCAATTAAATAGTCGATAATTATTCACAGAATCGATTTTTTGGTGTTAAAAACAGAAAAACATTGTAACTCGATGGGATAAGAATTGATTGCAAAGATGTTTTCACGCATTAACACTATAAAAAGATAATAACGATATGGATGTGAAGAAATATTTCAACTTTATTGGAATAACTATTAACGAAAAAAAGAAATGACTAATCTTTGGTCATCAGCAGAGACCGGCGGAAAAAGGTTTTCGCCTCCCACCACTCTAGTGCAGTGGCTTGGTAGCTTTGAGTTCGCCAAATGAATTGTTTGCGTGTCAATTGCGAATTCGAAAATTATATCTCGGACGAGTAAAACCAATTTTTGATTTTGTCAACACAGAATTGAACAATGTTTCTTGTTTATATAAGAATGAGGATGACGAAGAAACCATTTAAAATAGGTAAATTTTAGCAAAAATACAAAGTTCCGGGTTATTTCTGCTCGTCGAATAAAAAAATTATTTTCTCAAAAAGTACACGGGCTATCGACTTAATTCTTTTTTTTTAAACTTTTCCAATATCGTAGTTACATTTGACTCGCTGCATGTGTATGGAAATTTTCAATATTTCACATAGGTCCCAGCAAAGTAAAGTTTACGATGCGCATTTTTGATTAATCGAAATTCATTAATTATTTTTTTCAAAACTATCGACATTTGCGAAATTTTCAATTCACTGTTGGAAGCGCTCTACTTTTTAGTATAAATATACAGAAAATCAAAATTATAGCTTAAGTAGTTGAATTAACACAGCGTTAAATGTTACGAAAAACGTAGTTTTTCGGACTACACCTCAACTACGTAGTTATAAAAGCCGTTTTCAAAGTTCGGTCCTATTAAAAAAAGTTGTAGATGACCATTCCTTATGCCCCAAAATGTCCTCTACAAGATAGGATATGTCTCATTGTCTCATTTAGTTATACCTTTGATCCTTTGAATCACTAATTCATAATTGCAGTCCGATTTTACTCCACTAACAGAGCGCGCCGACACTGAAGGTATTGTGGTGGGAGTTATTCGCTAACGTTTGACCATTTTTCGCCGGTCTCTGGTCATCAGCATCACCCCATTACTGTCGATTAGCCTTTGTAATCGACGAGGCATAGAAGAAACTAAATTTCTGGTATTTTCCGGCGTTATTTCGTGCCAGGCTTCAACAATCTTTTGTTGTAGTTGCTCCACATTTTGGGGACGGAAATCATGTTTATACATAAATTTTGACATGTATCCCCAAACGTTTTCCTTTGGATTTAAGTCGGGGCTTTTGGAAGGCCAAGGTAAAACGTCTATTCTCTGATCTTCTAAATATTTTCTAACTACCCTCGCTCGATGAACAGGGCAGTTATTCTAAAATTTTGAGCTATTAAAATAAATGATAAATAAATTACATCTTGAAATATAAAGTTTTGCCCACACACAGGTAAGACTGACGGAAGCATAACTTCTTCCAACAGTCTTCGATAAACAGCAGCATTTAATCTTTCTTCCACGGTAACACATACTCTAGGGCCTCTGCTGCTGATCCAGCCCCATACATTTGAAAAAAAGCGACCACTTCTTTCATTTTTCTTGCAATATCGGTCATTATATCGTGCTCCTGACGGTCTATATACGCGGAGACATATGCGAAGACTGAAAAGTTTTCTCATCTGAGAATATCACATTATTCCACGTATCATTGTCCCGATTAACATATTGCTGCGCAAAGGTGACCCTCCGTACTTTATTCTCTGCGGTTAAAGAAATTTTGTTAGCCGCAGATCGATTTCGCACCTCAGAATTTCGAATTCTTTGTCGAAAAATCCAGAAAAATTGGTTTCTAGTCGAGCCGTAACTGCGGTCTGGAAAGGACGTTAGTTGCCACTTTTGGACGACCTGAACCTGGTTTTCTTAGAATGCTTCCATATTCTTCAATTCGCCTTTTCGCTAGCAAGACAGTATTCTTGCTAATACCCAATTCATGAGCAATAGCCCGCATAACTACGGAGACGTTGCGCAATAGTTTGTTTTTGAACGTCGGACAAATTAGATGATGTCAATGTGACAATAGTTAATCTAACAATTTGCGACAAAGCGAAAGTTTGAAAATTTTTGGATGTCCCAGCTTTTAATGTCCACCGATGGGTACGTACTATGGCGGACAATAAATTTAGGCCGGCAAATTTCTGACATTTCAAAAAAGTCAATGCAAGCGACCATTTATTGTCATTATGACTGATGTATCAGTTTGACAAACTGAAGGTTGTCAAGTTGTTTGGCGTTTCCTTCGCCCTTTTCGTAACTTACAGATCATGACGCACTAGCATAACTGATTTGTAGAAGCACTTCTCTCTGGTGCACGCTTCTTTTCCCAATTTTAATTTTGATTATCGCTGTCACGATGAAAAGAATGACAAAAATCGAAAATGGGGTTATTTGAACATAATGCTAGCTTCACATTTTGATGTCAAGCCAATGACAGGCCGACCTAAATTTATTGTCCGCCATAGTACCTTGTGTTTCAGGGTTTATTAATTTTATATAAATTCTGATTTTTCCCGAATTAAAAAGAGCTACAAGATTTTTTTTTTTTGTTCAACACTCAGAATTTGAGTAATTTCTCCTGTGTGAGCGGATTTTCATAAATGTCACAACTTGTCAAAACACAATGTCAAGCTAATTTTAAAGATTTTAAGCGATTTGGAGCCTGTAAGGGGCTCGTCGAACAAAAAAACGTTGTATTCAACTCGTTCTTGTGTAAACTGAGCCTTTTTTGACACACAAACTCGTTAAATAAACTACTATTATTGTTACATTAATATCACTGGTCTACAGTGAAAAAATATTCTGACTAGTCTTAACTAATTTTTGCTTGTCTACCCATGCTGAATAAGAGTTGATAAGTAAAAGTCATTTATTAGTTTAAGTTTTCACGATACCTAATATCAATGATATCTTCCAAATTTAACGATTCTAACTTCCTTGAGCTTGATAATACTGATATTTACTAGTTAGTTGGCATTAAATTTTGAAAATATTGTGTTTTAGTGCTCTGTTCTGTATTACTAAGTGATAAAAGTGTTAAAAGTAAAAAAAAGAATTATATTTTATAGCAAAATATCTCTCTTACTCTTATCACTTAGTAATACAGAACAGGGCACTAAAACACAATATTTTCGACATTTGATGTCAACTAACTAAGTAAATATCAAAATTATCAAGTTCAAGAAGGTTAGAATCGTTAAATTTGGAAGATATCAGGTATCGTGAGAACTTAAACTAATAAATGACTTTTACTTATCAACTCGTATTCAGCGTGGGTAGACAAGCAAAAATTAGTTAAAATTATTCCGAATATTTTTCCACTGTAGACGAGTATTATTGCTGGACTGTTTGTCGAGATGTTACAGAAGCAGAATACAATAAATACAGAATAATGTATAGAAGAACAGTATGATTTCTGTTAATTTTTGCAAAAATCTTGTATTTTTTTTTTTAGAAATGGAAACTAATTTTAAGTATATATTATAAATTTTGTATTCAGCATATGAAGATTAATAAAAAAAGTACTTTACGCGAAGAATACTTTTTTAAAGTCAAAATTTGTAGACTAGTGTATTTAAATTATTTTCTTGTAATTATATATTATTCGTTTTTTAATATACATATCTGATCCAAAAGTCGGTATCTGTTGTAAAATTCCATTATAAAAAAATAGGTATGTATTTTTAAATAAAAACACCTCACTCTTTATTCTTTAACCCAAACAACTCTACACGTGGGTTAAATACTGTCACAGCTGATAGCAAACCGGCGGCATTCTACACCTGTCCGCTACGAGGCTACGACTGGCTACGAGTTTTTCGAATATGTCTGCCGAAAGCACTACCAACATTAAGAAAAAGTTGGTTAGATACTTTAACCCGTAACTAAGCACTGAAATACGCATACAAGTTTAAAAATTGGGTTAAAATTTAACCGCGGTTTGTAAACCTAAAAGTTAACCCTGCACTGAAATACTGGGCCTTACTCGAGAACCCGTGCGGCTAACCCTAAAACTGATCCGCTCCAGAACGAGAGTACATTCCTGCAGCCTTCTGAATACTTTGAACAAAAAGATCACCGAGTGTTCCATGCGTCTCTCGAGCAGAGACTGCAGACCAACTTCACCGAGCAGAAGACCTTGCGGATACCCACGAGGGGGATATGCACCATTCAACGTAAAAACTGCATTCTTCAGGAAACTGCGTTGCACTCGCTCCAGAGGAGAATGAACATCGTATATCGGCGACCATACAAGGGAAGCATACTCGAGCCGGGATCTCACATAGGTGACATACAGAAGCTTCAAGGTCTCGACATCAGAGAATTTCCTTGCCAATGCGCAAAACAAAACCCAGGGCCCTAAAGGGAGTCCCCGCAATGGTCCGAATGTGCTCGACGAAAGATAGTTTAGAGTCGAAGAAGACACCCAGATCTTTAATTGACTCTCGTCTTGATAGAATGGAGCCGTTGACTTTATAGTCAAATAGGAGAGGCTTGGTCTTCCTTGTGAATGTGACTATACTACACTTATGATGGTTGAGAACAAGGTTATTCAACCTACACCTTCTAGAAATCTTCTTAATACAGCCTTGAAGTCGAAGAGCATCATCAACCGTGTCTATCGTAAGGTAAATGTTCATGTCATCAGCAAACAAGAGGTGCGGTACGTCCAGATCATCCACAAGATCGTTTATAAAGATATTAAAAAACAGCGGACCTAAAACCGAAGCCTGCGGAACACCTCACTCCTGCTTAAAAGATTTAGATTCATACCCATTCACTCTCACGTACTATTGGGGACACGGAAAACTGGGCAGATGTGTCATTCCGTTGTCAAAATTTCTAAACCATACCTTAGCTACTCATAAGAAAGCTTAAGTTAATTTGGCAGTTTTTTTGAAAATATTAATCATAATGACGGTAAAGGTGCATTTACAATGACACTTTTTGAAATGACAATAACAGACTGCCCAGGATTCCATGTCCCTCATTGTACATAAATCGATCGTTTAAATAAGACCTTATTAACTCCACAAGATCATCCGAAAAACCGAATGACTCCAATTTAATCAACAAAAGACCATGATCAATCCTGTCAAAGGCTTTAGAAAAATCCGTGTAAACTACATCAACTTGGGAATGATTATCTAGTACATTAGATTAATACTGACCGATCGACACCAGGTTCGTCACGGTTGACCGAGATTTTGTAAAGCCATGCTGATTGGATGATAGCTTGTGAGATACAAAATGGAGTGAAGAATTATATAGGACATACTCAAAGACCTTCGCAAAGTTACCAGTGGCGGCTCGTGAACTCTGGGTGAGGTGAGGCCAAGCGTGAGGCGCATATTTTGGAACATTTAACGACATAACTAAATCAAATTGGGGATTCATGTTTGATGGTTGATCTACCTATGTTACCTTACCAAAAAACAAAAATGTGCACTTAACCAAATCAAAATAACCACGCAAAATGACACAAATGTGACCAGCACAGAACAAATTATTATTCAAACTGTTACTGAATTGTATTCGTTGGCGCGAAGGCGCCGCGTCGCGACGACCCGCTGGAGTAATAAACTGGCGTGATCTTTACGTCATTTTTGGGGGATGATTTCCTATTGGTTAAAAGGCGCGCGTTAAAAAATATGGTGTAGCTCAATGCATGCAGCCAAAATTGTAGTACGAGAGTCCACGATGCTCACCGAGAGGCCCGGAAAATTTCATACCACCTAGCAGATAAACCATTCAATGAGAGTCCCTTTTCTCTGGAATTAGACCCTAATACGCATGCGCAAAGTGACGTATGTGATGGTGACGTAAGATCGGCCTCGATTCGTAGTAATTGACGCGGCCACTAGTGGATGCGGCGCGACGATAAATATTTGAATATTTCCCGTTGCACTGGGAGCCCTGGACTTAAAATTTATCGCTCTCCAGTAGAACACAGAAAACAAAATAAATGCTTTGGATACTGCTCCTGATATTCTTGCTAGGATTTACTACTTTGAAAATATATTAAATTATAAAATAATCTAATATATAAAATTCTCGTGTCACAGTTTTAGTTATCATACTCCTCCGAAACGGCTTGCCCGATTTTGATGAAATTTTATATGTATATTCAGTAGGTCTGAGAATAGGTTGTTATCTATTTTTTATACCCCTAAGTGATAAGGGTGGTCCACCCCAAATTTGGACAAAATTGTTTATTTTTATTTTTTTATGATGTGGCATTAAAAAATACATACAACCCTAAATTTTCACCCTTCTACCATCAACCCCTATTTTTTAATAGCGATATTAGTAATTCAATAATTTAAACCCCGGTGGATAACTTGATCGTTCAGTTAATTCAGTGATTTCATATAACCTCAAAAGTACTCGACATGTGTCACGAGCTCACACCAATGATTTTTATTGTGTTACACATTGTTAAAACATCGAATAACTAACGAAAAAAAAATGTATGAAGAAAATTCATTTTGAAAGGTTATGTCATCTGTCATTGACAATTTGAACTTAATTGAGATTTAACGTCAGCTGAGTTTTGACACCAAGTGTGATCAATGGTGATCAACACGTATTACTCTTACATACTTTTGCATTGTACAGGGTGCGACAACATAACTTCCTTTTTTGAAATGCGCGACATTCAGACTGTAATGGGGCGGGAGTGGTCTCATTCGGAAGCCGTGGTCCCGTTGTTTTAAAGATTTGTTCCCTATCTCTGTCAGCTGCCATCATGCGTTGGAAGCATGGAGGTAGTATTAACAGGAGGGAGGACTATTTGAAAAAAGCGGAAATGCCGCGTAAATGCGCACTGCCATAAAGTGGTCCTAAATTACTAAATGCAGAGCGCACCATGTGGAAAGATCCCAGCAGAGGGCCAGCAGTGTCACTAACGCTTGCGCGTAGTTTGAGAAGAGTCATAAAGTGCTACCAGAGAGTGGCCGACTGATACCGCATCTAAAGCATTGACGGTATAGGGCTATAGGGAATGCTCCCTCATGTTAATACTACCTCCATGGTTGGAAGAGTGGAGATGGAGACCCTGCGTTTGCCGTCGAGGTCTACTTTTCAAAATGATAGGTATTCTGTGATCGCAACCCTTCCGAAATCGCTTCAATGTTGGGTCGTGTCCCAAACCAGAAATCAATTGTTACATGGGTCACTACGTTCAGAAAAAACGGGAGTGCGACAAGACGAAGAACTGGAGTTTCACTTCAATAAGGGGCAATTTGTAGTAGAGAATCGCTCGCCAGATTTGGCCCCTTGCGATTTTGTTTATGGGTTTTTTTGAAATCTCGCGTTTATATCAACCATCAAAGGACCCTACAAGACCTGAAGGCCAACATCCGTGCAGAAATTGCACATCACGTGACGTGAATACGAATGAATAATCTCCGTCGGAGGGCGTAGTGCTTAGCATTAAATTAAGGTACAGTTGGTTGCAAAAAAAAACGGGAACTGTCAGAATAAAATTTACACATTTTTACAATTTTTTCATAGTGTGAAACCTTCTTACGAGAGATAGGTTAGAATTAGAGTCAAAATTCAGACATTTTAGAAATTATTTGATAGGTATTGTCGAGTAGACAATTAATTGACAAAACCAAATTTACATTAGAAAAATGTTCGTTTCCCGTTTTTTTTTGCAACCAACTGTATTAAATTTGTGTATGCATTAAATCATTAAATTTAAATTCATTTTAATTATTCATTTTATCTTAATAAAAAAACTTAATTTAATTCACCTAATAAGTTAACACAACATTTATTGATTCTGAGGCGGTACGAAGTTCGCCGGGTCAGCTAGTTATAATATAAAAACAAATCTGCAAAATACTAATTCTTAAAAATAAATTTTTATTTAAATTCATGCTTAAATGAGGATGAGGCCCGGCCTCAGTTGCCTCACCTGACAAGCCGCCACTGAAAGTTACTGATCAAGGCAATAGGCCTATAGTTGGTAATCTCCGATGTGTCATTCTTTTTGTGGATGGGGCGCACTGCCGAAGTCTTCCATCTCCTATTATAACAACTAGTTTTTAATTGCTTATTATTGTTATTAAATCATACTCCTATTTTGTTGAAACAGGTATTTTTCTGTCAGAACTTGAAATTCGTTGGGCTGACGTTAAAAGCTAATACCTGTTCACGTTGGATTGAACATTAGTGGTGCAAATCGCACACATTTGGCATTAACTTTAATATGTGAACAGCATTTATCTATGTTTGTGCGCGCTGAGTGGTAGCCAAAAAACAGCAAAATGTTCGCACTAGTTTCAGTTTTTGCTAAGGTATGAGTCTCATAGAAAAAGTTGAACTTACCTTTTTTAAACTAGATTAAATTCACTACAATTTGAGGCCTAATTGAGCTTTGTACATCGAGTAATTTCCGAAATTTTTTACACTTACCTAGCCTTGGTAAGCTACGGTCGGTGGACAAATAAAACTGGGACACTTAAAATTTAATCTATGTAAATCAGACCATTGAATTGTCAATATATTTGTCAGTGTCTATATACTCGTAATATGTCATACCAAAGTTAACCTATTTGTGATAAAGCCGTAATTAACCGATGCAAATTTGTAAATTTTGACTTATGTGATTGTCATTTTTGTCCCAGTTTTATTTGTCCATCGACTGTACATTTCATAATTTTTCACTTACAAACACAACCGAAAAAAAATGTAAATTTCAACCAAAAAGTCAAATTCTGATTTTTATACTGACCTACCTAGATTCACTTCCTATAATTATTTACGAAATCAGCGGAAAAAACACCAGTTAGATTTTGAATTAAACGCAGTTTTAGATTTCAACTTTCAAAATAATTTTTATTTATGACCTGCTACATGTGCTGTCGTAAATTTAGGTGACAATGGAAACTGTCATTTTTATGGCAAAGCTGTAAGTAAGAGGCTCAAAACAGCCGGCTACTAGTGAAAGATCCTTTTGTTGGCAAATTATACAATTTGGCCATAAGTCACGGATCTGGTTTGCCTTTAAATAAAAAAGCGAATTATTTAGCCAACCAAGTCAAAATTCGTAATTGTGCCACCAGGGATTGATGCGCTAGCAGGTACAGATTCATTTACTGTAAAAACTTTATAGGTAAATTAACAGTTAATATTAGAAAACTAACAAAACTGTTGCGGCCTTATTTATTAACACATTTTTTTTTAATTCTCAAATATACCTTATCAAGTATTAGTTATTATTATTTACCATAATTTACCATAATTATTTTGTGAATTTCGAATTTTAATTGTATTTTTCTTCATACGAATATATATATATACCGGGTATCAACCACCAAACCTGGCCATAGGCACATTACACATATTAAAACAATATATGAATTGCTATGAAATATATTATTGTGTAATGTCATATTGACAACTATCGCGCGTTCAAATGAAATCCTGGGCTGAGTAGGCGTTGGAAAAATTAAACCGTTCTGAACAGTGTAAAGTTTGAATTTCCCGCCGTTTGACACGAATGACATCTGATTATGTTTAATCGGGACATAATTGAACATATCTGTTTTCAGCAAAGGGTGCCCTTAGATATTTGCTTCGAGAGTAGGAATCGTTAAGTTACTCTATTTTTAATGTAAAACATTGCAAAGAAAGAAAAAAAGAAACTCTTTTTTGGCTCTAAATTTTAGGTTAGCTGTCAACATGCTCCAATTAATCTACGCTTTAAAAAAGCACAACAATTGACGGTTTCCAACGCCTCCCCAGCCCAGGATTTCATTTGAACGCCCGATATAATTATCATCCGTACAAACAATGCCATCAGGAAATTTTTGATGTAGGTAACGTAAAAAGTAGAAATACTTTTGAAATTTGGAATAGGGAAGAACGATCACAGGGCAGTATTAGGCTCAATTATTGGGCAAATTTGACGAAACAATGATTAGTTTCATAGCAACTCATATATTATTTTAATATATGTGTAATGTGCCTATGGCCAGGTTTGGTGGTTGATACCCGGTATAGGAATATTAGTTATTATAGGTATACAAAATTTCGACAATTTTATTTAATTAGAAGTCGCGATTTCTCGCGTGCGTGTATACGATGCGCGAACCTGTATACAGAGTTATTAGTTATTACTTATTATAAATGATTGTGTGAGTCATGAGTAAGGGCCGGATTTATATGCACTAAAAACGTCGAAATATGCATGCAAGATATGCTTCCGAGATTACAAAATATGCACTTTAGTATGCAAAATATGGAGCTAAATATGCTTTAAAAAATCAAAAAAGGCACGCTTTTTTAATTTAAAACTTATATGAATTAAAAAATAATACAATTACAATACAATGTTGATTTAATTACCATTAAAATGGCAAACAAGATACCTTTCTAAATTTTCTGGAGTAAAATTTTGTCTTCTGTCAGATAAAATATTTTTTGTGTTTGGAACATATTTGACAAACAATAACTTTCCCGTCAGCAGTAAAATCCATTCACGGATTTATTGACTTGTACACTTTTACTTTAGACATTCTGAAAATAACAATTTTAATGCACTGAAAATCAATGGTAAAATATAACCACCACTGGAAACTAAATCTTATATTTAACAAGAATATAATTATCTCCAGTAAGCTGTTGAACATACGAAAGACGCTGTGATTATGAGAGAAACTGTCATATTATATTATTATTTCGACCCCATGCCAATGCATAAATTATATCGGGTGTTTTTTTAAATTTCAAATCATAGTAGGCGTTGAAGTATCGATTGTGAATGCACTAGTTTGGTTACGGATCATTGATCAGCTGTTTAAATCTTACGTTTTACACGAGTAGGGCGTTCACAATCGACTCTTCAACGCCTTCTACGAAGTGAAATTTAAAAAAACACCCTGTTGCGCGTGAATCAAAGGCGAATAATTATTCTATGATTTATTGAGACACACACTAGATGTTTGCCGATCTCTCGCATACATGAATGACTTACACTTTACACTTGATCTACTGTCAAGCTTTGAATTATAAGTGTACAAAAATGACTTACGCTTGCTCTGATGTCAAGCTCTAAATTGCAAGTATGTATACAAAATTGACTTACGCTTGCTCTAATGTTGAGATAACCGCTTTTGAATTCAAAACTAACCGCCAATGAAGCTATAGAATTACCGGCGTTCGGTACCGTCGGCGACCGCTTGGGGGCGTGGGTGAAAGTCGACAGGGGATGAACGGCCATGTTTTTTTTTGGAGGGCACTTTTTTCTTGACCGCAGAGTAGTACAGAAGTACCGTGTATTTTTTCTGTGTGCTAATTGTGCGATTTTAGTTGTTTTTATTGAACTGTGCTAAATGTTGTTGTCCAGCTTCTGTTTTGAACTAGGTATGTTTGCGGTACTAAAATTATGTCTGTTTCGCGCGAAATGTATTTTAACTATCATGATGATCGCACGTGGGTTGTTGATGTTCCCACCATATTGTATAAAATCCGCAATTATCTCGACCATCCCCATGTATCACGCTTTTAACATTTGTAAGCTTGTGAAGGAGAGTAAGGCCGCCTGGTTCTAGGTTTGTAAATTTTATAAAATTGCACGGATCACGTTTTTTTGTTGTCAAATCTGGGTTTACAATTCACTAACTTTCCTAAAAGAAAAGGGCGCCAAGTTGTAGCGTGGGTCTGTGGCTTTTACTTTTTATAAGCGCACTCCCTCATTTTTGATCCCCTTCTAATTATTCCGAGTGACGCTTTTGGTGTGGCAAGCATCTAGTTATTGTTCAACACTTTAATCAAAATTGCAAAGTTTCCACTTTCCATCCCGGTAGCAACCAAATGTTTATATTTCAGGTGTCTCCGTGGGTTGTTCCTTAGTTAGGGATCTACTACATTTAGTCCCGGGGCGCCCTCCATATTATTCAGGGCGCCCCCCCTTGTCGATGATCCGGCTCTAATAGGCTAGGGTCGACTGGACTGTGTTTTTTGTTATTGTTATGTATGTGTTCATGGTTGTTACCACCTTTCCATCCCAAATTGAAAGTGTTTCTAGATAGTTCTGTCAACAAATATTTGTCGCGTTTCTTCTTTTGTTTGCTTTTTTCCAGTTTGCTGTAGCTGTAAATTCTAGACCTTACCGCGAGGGTCTCTCTCTGTTTGAGGGGTTTTGTTTTTCCTCTAACCTCCCAACGTTGAACACGACCTCGCGGCCCTCATAAAATTTGCACCCCAAGGGAGACCCAAAAACCTAACGCTTGGCAGGACTTGTTGAATGCTGGGTTTTACTCGAGCTCCATGGCACACTTCCGGAAATGTGATCAGGTCTATTTTCCCTGAGTCTGTGTAGCCTGACAAGCGCGTTGTGTTTTCTTTTGCTGTGGAAAAGTAATGTTCACTTCAACCGATGAACTTAGAGTACCTCAATTTGTTGACTTACGTAAAGCAGGTAGGACCTTTCCCTTAGTACTAAATCACGGGTACGCGGGAAATGTTAAAGTCGTAAGGATAGGTGCCACAACCCACCGGACCACCCAAGGCCGCTCGCTCCTTCTATAGCGTATCTGCCGCACATTGTAAATTAACTTGAAAAGGAGAAAACATGCTAAGGTTCTCGTCTAGTGCTCGCTCCCGCTCGAACGGTCCGAAGTAACTGTTTTGTTTGTAATGTACATGACCCTCCTGTTTTCTTTTGAATTTGAATTGCGTTGTTTATGAAATCAGTTTTGCTCAATTTTCACTAACTGTCCCGTCTACGTTGTCACTTCGGACTTGTTCGTATTTTTAGGAGAGGTTTTTAGCGGAGCCTCATTCGGGGTTCTAGGAGGATGGCCAGAGCTCACCATTTTCCTAGAGTTCTAAATGAGTAGTCTTCTCACATTTGAGGAGACTTGGGTGCCCTCTCCCGAGACGTTTTATTATTCATGAATCCAGGCGTTAACGAAAATGATAACTTTGAATAAATAGCTGGTTTTAATTATTGTGTTGTTTTATTTGCACTCTTCTGTGTGGTTCACAAACCCTGTTGGAACGAATCTGGTAATGTTTAATTTGTATTTAAAAAAAAACCACAACGTAGGGAAATTAACTAAGTACGATCACGCGCTCTTGGCCAGTTTTTTTTTGAATTTCGCGGGTTTTATTTTTCATTGTGTATGTTGGTAGAAAAAAAAAAATGAGATGGACGCTTGGTGGGAAATTTGAATTACCCACTTGGTTCATCACAATGTCAAGCTCTGAAATGCAAGTGAAAACTTATTCTAAAACTACCACTATTATATAACCACGAGCGCGGGGGGTAGGGTGGCAGATGGCCGACGCCTCAAGCCAAGTTCAGGTAAACTGAACATGGTCCCGCCGTTGAAATGCTCTGATTTCAAAACAATGTGATTAATTGACCTAAATTAAATTGATATGTACAAAAATGATTAAAACTATAAACATAAAGAAATCCTTAATTAATTAACCTACAATAACGGGTGTTTTTTTAAATTTGGCGTCGAAGTAGGCGTTGAAGTGTCAATTGTGAACGCACTATACAGGTTACGGATCACGGATCAGCTGTTTCAATCTTACGCTTTTACACGAGTGGTGCGATCTCAATCGACTCTCCAACGCCTACTTCGACGCCAAATTTAAAAAAACACCCTTTACATATATACATAAATCTTTGAATCATTGAATCACAGATGACAACAACACTAGACCGGTAAAGGGCTCAGTTTGTGCACTGATCGTTTCACCACACCACTTTTTGTTCGGACCGACACAGTACGCACTTTTCCATCGCGTCCAGGATGCACTGCTTCGATGCGACCGAGACTCCAGCACAAGGGGGGTATGTTGTCCTCGTGGACGATGACGATGTCACCTACAGCTGCAGGGCGCGTTGATGTGGCCCATTTTGAGCGTTGTTGCAGTTCGACAATGTATTCACGAGACCACCTTTTCCAAAAATGTTGGCGTACTTGTTGGATTTTCTGCCATTGGTCCAGTCGATGGATGTTGATCTCGGTCACGTCAGGTTCGGCCGGGGCGGTGAGTGCAGTTCCAATTAGGAAGTGGCCAGGTGTGAGTGGGGATAAATCATCGGGATTTGAGGATAGGGGAGTTATAACTATAGGCCGCGAGTTGAGGCATGCCTCAATTAATGTGAGACATGTGTACATCTCTTCATATGTAAACAATGACTGACCTATAATTCTCTTGAAATGAAATTTCATGGACTTAATCCTGCTTCCCAAATACCGCCCACATGCGGAGAACGAGGAGGTATAAAATGCCACTCAACATTGTTCTCAGCACAATTCGAAATAAAATTTTTGAAAAGTTCTGATTTTATGATTTCCTGATGAATGAATCTTAATTCGCGATCGCTTCCTTTGAAGGTGGTTGCGTTATCAGAGTACATTCTTGACGGTTTACCTCTGCGGGACATGAACCTTTTAAATGCTCCGATAAATGATGATGACGTACAGTCGGTAACCAACTCTAAATGAATTGCCTTGGTAGCCAAACATATGAATAAGCAAACATATGCCTTTATAGACCTCTTTCCACGACCTTTTCCTTCTCTTATAGAAATAGGTCCGGCGTAGTCGACACCGCAATCGCGAAACGGTCTGATAAGATTTACTCTGGCGTCAGGTAAATTTCCCATAATTTCCTCATAAGTGATTGGGGATGCGCGTCTACAAAGTACACAATTATGTAGTATTCTTCGGATGGTATTGCGACCGCCTAAGAGCCAATAAGATTCTCTAATTGCCGCTAAGGTGGCTTGAGGTCCCGCGTGTAATTGACGCAGGTGTTCTCGTTCTACAATTAAATTTGTTATGTGATGCCTTTTTGGTATGACAATTGGAAATTTTTTGTAGTAAAAAATGTTTGCATTTACCAATCTGCCGCCTACTCGGATAATTGACTCTGCATCCAAAAATGGGTTTAATGTTATTAGTGGACTAGATTTGGGCAGTGGTTTATTTTTTACGAGGCAGTTGTATTCATCGGGGAATGCTTCTTGTTGTACTAATTTTACAATAACATTATGACTAAACCTTATTTCCTTAACAGACAACGGTCCGGTTATTTTTTCACCTTTAATTTTGTTGTAAAATCGAAAGCAGAGGGCAATGACGTTAATTAATTTTTTGAAAGATGAATATTTTAATAACAATTCGGATGATTCGTTGTTAATTACTGCTTTTGTGCATACAATTCGACGTCGTTCTTCTGTTTCGGAAGGATTAATGATATTTTTGATATTGTCCGAATGATCGGTTTCGTTTTTCCACAAAAATTTTGGTCCATTTAACCATAATTTATTGTCAATCAATTGTTTAGGAGTACAACCACGAGAAATAATGTCAGCGGGATTTGAATTTGATGGCACATGTGTCCAATTTTCAATGTTGGTGAGTGTTTGAATTTTTGACACTCGATTAGCGACAAATGTGGTCCAAGTGTTTGGAGACGCTGCTAACCAGCTTAAAACAATTGTGGAATCGGTGTAGTAAAATTCATTGTCAATTTCGCAATTCAAACTTTTCTTAACCTCAGTCATTAGTTCTGATACTAAGACTGCACCACATAGCTCTAATCTAGGTAGAGTTTGAGTTTTAATTGGAGCAACTCTGGATTTAGCAGTGAGTAACCGAACTTGAATATCCCCGTTTTTGTCACATGACTTGACAAATATACAAGCTCCATATGCTAGCTGTGAAGAATCGCAAAATCCGTGTAATTCTACTTGAGCTGGGGTTTGAACACCTATTACACAACGCGGATTATTACATCGTTGAGATCTGACAACGTTTTCACAAAATTATCCCACTGATTTTCTAAATAGTTTGGTAGTTTTTCATCCCATTCTAATTTGGCTGTCCACAACTTTTGAAGAAATATTTTCGCGGTTACAACAACTGGTGCAATTAATCCCAACGGGTCGAATAATTGGGCTGTTAACGATAATACGACTCTTTTTGTTTTGACTACATTAACATCCCTTAACTTGATACGATACTGAATGTGATCCGAATTACAGTTCCAAATGATACCTAATGTTTTTGAGATTCCTTCCTTATCTAAATTAATTTCAGAGGTATGTACAACTGAATTTGGTAACAATGATTTGTCATTTGATGCCCATTTGCGTAAAGAAAAGGTACCTCGTGCCAAACATTCGGAGATTTCTGTTTTGAGCTTTAACGCATTTTCCGTGCTGTCGCTACCGCTTAGTAAATCGTCGACATACATGTTTTTCATGATGTGATCGTATGCATTTGGGAAATTATGTCTTTCGTCGCTTGCTAATTGATGCAATGTGCGTATCGCTAAATAGGGAGCTGACGATACACCGAAAGTTACAGTTTTAAGTCTGTACGTCTGAATTTCTGAAATTTCGTCAAAGCGCCAGACAAATCTTTGATAATCATAATATTGAGGCTGTATCTGTTACGTTTGACGCATTTGTTAGGGACTGATTGATGCCAGCGACTGACAGAACTACGGGTTGTAATTTTAGTTTTAATAACTTTGCTACTCGTTCTGATACAAAATTTAATTGAGAGCCGCTGTCTAAAAGAGCCCTAAATACGTGTTTTTTACCAAAATAATCAAAAACTTGGACTTGTGCCGTGGGAAGTATTACGTTGCTAAAATACACTTGATGTGAATTTATTTTCAAAACAGTTGGTGGTTGTTGATTATTATTTGTCTGTGAAAGAGTTTCATGCAATAAAGTGTTGTGCGATTCCTTGCAAATTTTACACCGATATTCCGATTTACAAGTGGATGCTACATGATTATTGCGAAAACAATTGTTACATAAGGTTTTTGAATGAACGAGATTGATCCTGTCTTTTACCGTTAAATTGATAAATTGTGCGCAATGAAATAAGTTGTGATTTTGTGAACAACACGGACAAGTGAGGATTTTGTTGTTGTCGGAATTTAATTTTTTGCCTTTGTTAGTCGACACATTCGCGACTACTTTAGGGTTCACCTTTTTTGAATTATTGTCATGACTAACGGATTTGTTAGACATTAGATGTAATGTTTCTAATGTTTCGCATCGCTTTTCTAAAAATTCCTTTAGTTGATCCCATGTCGGTAGATTAGCCGTTAATTTAGACTGCCATTCTCTTTTAGACACGAAATCTAATTTTTCCGAAATTATTGCAACTAAAGTAACGTCGCGGAACTTTTGTGGGGTGATATCATGTACATTGAGAGCTTCTAAATGACTTGATACAGTATCTAATAACTTTCGCAATTCTTGATACGATGGTTTGTTTAAATTGTTGTGATTTAAAATGCCAAAAATATGCTCTTGAACAATTAATCTTTGATTGCTGTACCGATTTTGTAGAAGACTCCAGGCAATGTAATAATTTTCAGCCGTTACCTTTAGCGATTCAATTGTTTTAATTGCGTTACCCTTTAAGCACGACTTTAAATAGTGAAATTTGTGAATTTCTGAAAGTTGCGTGTTTTGATCGACTAGAGCTGAAAAAGTGTCGTAAAAAGAGGTCCAGTCAGAATATGAACCATCAAAGGACGGTAATGTTAATTCTGGTAATTTGACTGGAACTGATTTTTGATTTACTTCATTTGAATTTGAATTTGCAACTGTTGTTTGTTGACTTTGTGGTTTATGTTGGGCTTCCAAAGTGCGTAATTTTGACAAAACACTGTGGTAGTCCTTATCAAAAGTCGTACCTTGATCTGCAGTAGAAGTTTGATTAAGAGAGATTTCTATATCTTCAATCTGCATTTGAATTTCAAAAAACTCATCATAAATCGGTCTTAATTTTGTTAACCGTTCTTGAATTTCCATTAAACATGATAAATCTGGCAAAGCATTTTGAGCCAATGTTAATTTGCGCTTTATAGCTCCTCGCTTTATGTTTAACGATGAAAGTGTTTCGGCAGTCATTGTTTACTTATGAATTGTAACGTTGATATAAAAGTGCAAGTTTTTCCATTCGTTTGTGTTCATAAAATATGTGATTTTTGAATCGGTCAAGAAGCGTTAAAAAAAGTGCCATAGCGGTTAATTTTTGCACGCATTTTGCGTTAAAAAAAGTGTCGTAGCGTATCATTTTTTAACGCAATTATAAAATTCTTGATTCATAATTAGTAGTTTTTTTAACGAGTTTGTATATAAATTGGGAGTTTTTTGGCATGATTGGGCCAATTTAAAACGCCAGTAAAACGAGCGTTTTAAAGGTCCACGGGTTCACACAGGAGAAAATTTTCAAATTTTGAGTGTCGAAAAAGTTGTTATCTAAACTTACAGGCGACAAAAAATTTTTGTATGCAACTCGTTAGTAAAGTATCTTTTTTTTATTCTGCGGATTTGCGCACTCGCTTCGCTCGAGCGGCAACTTTTCCTTCTCGTAAAAAAAAGTAAGTATTACTTTACTCACTTGTTGCATAAATAACTATTTCCTGACTAAATGAAACCTCGAGTGTAATTCGGCGAGACAATTTAATGAACGAGCAATACAAATTTAATTTTTTTATTTGGTATTAAAGGTATTAGATGCATAGCAACTAAAGGTAGGTATAAGTTACCTAAGCTCGATTTATAGATTGACGTCCGTACGTATGACGCAAACGTTGACAGTACCGCTGACGTTGACGTGTCATAGTCGACAACAGACCATTTTATAAATTGGCCTGTCGCATTCGGTACGCAAGCGCAAAAGAAAAAGTCAAAAAATCAGTGATGGTCGACCAAGACACAAATTTTGTATTTGTACTTCAGGACATAAAAGATTAATCGTACTTTCGTAATGGTGTTTTCAATAACGAAGAATGAACATACAGCGTTATTGCCTGTTTGGCCGAGTTTCGGAAAAAATGTCGAAATTTAAATCGTAACGGGTACACGCAACCAGAAATACTTCCATCCCTGTCGACACACGGCCAACTCCTTCTTTGATCTAAATAATTGTCACGGTATTAGATGCAGCTCATTGTGCTGGAACAAACGTAAGTAGGATAAGGCGGTGGAAAACGCCCAAAACACGATCAACGAGCAAAAAAAACACTTATGTCATCTGTCAACTTCTGTTTGTGATTACGCAAGTCCAACTGTGTGCATTTTCTGGCTTGTAATTGGTCAAATTGAAGTGCTGACGTTAGACGTTGACGCCAAAGTTGAAACATGACCAACTTTCTCGCGTACGCTTGCGGGACAACGTTTACGGAAAACGCATACGTGAATTTATAAACGGTGTAATTCGTTTACGATGGTTCCCGGCGGCAGCGTAAGCGGTTGCGTCGTACGTAGGGACGTCAATCTATAAATCGAGTGTTTTTGCCGGGTAAAAGTTAGGGCAAACTTTTAGCCGCTGTCAAAGTGACAAAATCACAGCGCCTTATGAGATTTTTTATACATGAATTAAATTGTCAACACAAATATTCAAGAGAATTCGTCTGTGACGTCATATAACTGAATAATTTGTGTGTATCTCGCTGAAATTAATGAGAAACTCAATTAATGAGAAACTCAAAAAATGTACACGATAAAAATGAAACAAAACCTCGAATGACATAAAAACTTTCAAAATCGCACTTCATTTAACAACAATTTAAGATCACTGAATATTTTGAATTTCAGGTGCCCCAAAAAAAAGACGAGTCCATAACTCCCTTATTTATCGAAGGATTTTAATTCTCTATACGCCAAATTAAATGGTTGTGATTCGGCCATTAAATGGTCTACTAAATTTCAATGTTTTTATTTTATTTTGCACCTTTAACACAGTCATTATAACACTCAAACTTGTTTCGAAAAAGAGTTCTTTTCGATACCGGTTTCAGAGACATTTACTTACATTTTTAATGTAATGGTAGCGGCTCACAGTGAATAGTTGCTACGTGATCAACTGATCATTGCACTTTACGACACTTAAAATTCAAAACTTGCAATTGTTCGTCTAGTTACCAGTGTTACGAATCCTTTATATCCGCCAAATTAATTTTCCTAGCATTGTTTTGAACTTTTTTTTAAATTTAAAATTTAAAATAGGGGCAAAATAGAAAAAATATTGTATTACAGTCGTTTTATAAGCCATTTTGTCACACTTGTTTCCTTTAAGTATAGCACTCTCGCTGCGCTCGCCGTGCGACAAAATGGGGTCTTATAAAACTCGTATTATAAATTACTATTTTCAAATGCGGACACATACTTTTTTTAGTAATTTTGAAAGAGATTTTCATTCTGAAAACAACAAAGTATCACAAGTACTGGGATATCAAAAATTATCTGGTCAAAGGTGCTCATGGATTGGAAAACGTCCGTCTGAATTTATTTCGTGAGGCGATTTCTATACGAACGAAACACACCAACACAATTTGTAAGGCATGCTTAAAAATCCTTCGGCATTACTGCAGTGTGGGAAAAAATAAAAAATAAAACTATTTGACAGATTTTGACATTCAAAAAATGATTGATACAAACACAAATGCGCTTCAACAATTATTTGAAAATCCACAACCACCTTTGACCAAGATAATTTTTGATATCCCGGTATAAACTAAAATAAGAAAAAATTTAAAAAAGTAACACTACCTTTTGAAACAAATGACGAGCGCTAAGCGAGAACTTATCAAAAATCAAAATGCACAATGTAAAAACCAAATTAAGTTAGCTGGAAAAACAAATGACAAATAATAGCATATGGGATTGTGCAGAAATGTAACGCAAAATGGAGCGCAGTTGGAGCGTAGACGATAGTAGCGTTTTTTTAACTATATTTTGACAGTTTAGCCTTGAAGCTCTTGGGGCTATATGTGAATTTATTAGGCCCTTTTGCAGCCTATTCACGACGATTTAATTTAAATACTTCAATAAATAAGGGAGTTATAAGGACTCGTCTTCTTTTTTGGGGACACTTGTATACAGGCTGTATCTCAAATGAGCGTGTTAATTTTAAAACAGAGTTTCTTAAACGAAACGTTTTTTCTATTTGAATTTTTTACGAAAGGGCGTTACAAATGGATTTAAAATTTGGAATAAATTAGCCAACAAAATGAATAACCGCCTCTGAGTAAGGGTTAAAATTTTCTGTCATGATTGAAACGGAGCGTTGTCAAAAAAGTTACATTGTTAAACAAAAAAAAAATCTCATGGTTACAAAAAAATTGAAACTAATGAATCACATAAAACTACTCGTTTGGTAAAAACTGGGAGTTAAAAATCTTGGAAAACGTTTGCAAACTGTGCAAAATGTTATAGAAAAATATTTCCTAAATTGGCGATTTCTTCCACTGGTTAAAATTAACTCACGTATTTCAGATACACTCTGTATATACCGGGTGCCCCAAAATTCACGAAACAACTCAATGGAGCAATGTCGTTGACTCAAGTTAATAAATAAAATAATAAATAAATAATATATATGTACTTTAGATTTAAAGATATGGGAGCTTAAAGGGTGCAGCTTTGATCTCATTTATTTTAAATATTAAAAAAGATTTTAACTATGTTTTTTACTAGCCAGTGGTATAATGATTTTGAATGATTGTGATCAGGTTTGCAATTATTTACTTCATTATTTCCAGCATTTCCAAGAAGTGATTTTATGATGGTTTTACCTCATTTAACATATGGCTGCATGGCCTTGATTGTCCTTTCTTGTTTCCAATGATAAAAAAAGAAATATTGGCAGATTTTTGAGATAAATAGAATGTTTTTAAATATTGCCGCAGTTCGTGTAACAAGAAAGTCTATATCTTATATCGTGTGTTCATTTAAATTTATCCTCAAAGTTAGCGTTGAAGAGTCGATTGTGAACGCACTATACGGATTACGCATTAGCTGTTTAAATATTACGTTTTTAGTTTTACAGGAGTGGTGCGTTTACAATCGACTCTTCAACGCCAACTTTGAGGATAAATTTACATGAACGCACAATACAAAAAAGAACATAGATTCTATTAAACATTTTTAACTAATATTTTACGACTACTTAAAAACGCACTAAACTTCGTCCAGCGAGAGATTGGGAGATTTTAAATTATAGGCTTGTAACCGATCACTGCAAAATGCACTAGAATAGGTACATTAATTAGATCATAATTTCAGGGCAAAAATGTTACTGCTTGAAGGATGTATTTCAAATTTTACGTGCGCTAGGTACTACTTGCTCTACGTAGAATTTAGTGAATTAAGAGAATATCTGCGACTGTGAGGTAATCGTTTGTGATAGCTAGCTTATTTAATATCTAAACACAAGGTTAAGAATTTTAGTGTGTTTCTTATTTATTTATTTAAATGATGTTAACCTATCATTCTGATGAGTATATGTGTCCTTGTTATAAGGATGTTTTCAGACATAAAGTGGGGAGAATCAATTATAAATATATTTAAATGTATTTATTATGGATCAGACGTGTTGCGTAAGATGAAGACTCTTGTGGTAAGTAACATTAGGTTTAACGATGTTTTATAGAGCTATTAAACTTTTTAGCTGCTAATTTTCGTGGCTGTTAATTTTATTAATTGTGATGTCCATCTTGGTTATCAACATAAGGTGCCCGTCTCAAGTTATGAAGTACCAATTGGTTCAGTTGGTATATTGAACAACGACAGACACTATTATCATGTTAAAGACCATGATTTTTCAAACGGAAATGTTGGTGTACCAATACCTTCCCCTATACTTAAAACTCCTGTACATCAATACACTTCCTTTACCGACGATCAAGATATATTAGGCAACAAAATATTACCTACATTAACTACAACCTTAAATTCCTATTCACCAACTAAAACACCATCTCCGACAGCATTCGTTCCTGAAGTTCCTACAATTAGTCACTCAGTTAATTCTCTAAGTAGTAACCCAACTGTAGAGAATGTTTTCCTAAATTCAAAATTAAATTTGCCAACACAGGATTCACAAAGAAGTGAAGTGCAAAAACATTTTTACTTTTTTGCTGCTCCGGAGGAACCAGATGAACCAACTTCCCGAATTAGCCTTCCTCCCACACCTCGAAAAAAGAATGTGAATATTGTATTCATTAAAGCACCTTCGTTTGAAGATTCTACTCGTGTTCAAATTCCTGTTCAACCACAAAATGAAGAAAAAACAATTGTTTACGTTTTAGTGAAAAAACCTGAAAGACAACAAATTATTATTCCAACTCCTGTACCGACACCACCGTCAAAACCCGAAGTTTACTTTATTAAATATAAAACACAGAAGGAAGCTCAAGATGCAGTTTTGCATGTAAAAACTGGCGTTGCAACTGATAAAACCGAAATACCCGCAAATCCACTTAACAGTGATCAAGTTCTTACTCAGGGGGCAGACCAAAGCATCGTTTTAGGTAATTTAATTAGCAATAGCTCTCACGCTTAGAATGACGTTATTCTTAAAAAATTTTGCTGATTAAAATAATAACATATCCTCCAAAATTTGAAAAAGTGTTTTAATACAAATGCATTACATGACATATTAGATCTAATCATATTTTTAATATAGGTCCTAATGATGACCGTCGCATAGGTTCACCTAATACTGACACAAAAACGTTTTCGATGGCAGCTGTAGAAAATTCTCATACCGTATTCGCTTCAAAAGCAGCAAACTCTGATATTTGGTTAACCGGCAAAACAGAAGAATCTGGAGGAGCAAGTGAAAGTTTTGAGAATTTACCTACTAGTCCAATTCTAACTACAGAAGACGTTGGGATTCAGAGAATTTACAACTCACCGAGAGACGGTTATTAAAACTAGATAATAAAGTTGATTACACTTATTACTTGTACAATAAAACTTTCAATAAAAAAGGTAACATTTTCTAATAATTAATTGGAGGAAATACACATCATCTGAAGTTTGTTTTAATATGAAAGATAGAGAATGAGAAGACTATGTTTATAGTCTTCGGGTCTTGGCACTCAGGGTATAATAGTCTACCACTAGCACCTTAAATTCTAGTTTTTTATATTCAGATATTTAACTTTGTAGGGCTATTCAAATCCAACCCGTTACTTACCCAGAATTGGTACCTATACTTGGGCCAACCAACAGATATAGTAATAAAACCGCCCCCTAGTGCCCGCGTATTTTAAATAGCAGCTTCCAATTGGCTTATTCAAAACGTGCGCAGATTTTCGAAAGCCTGATGTACAGTGGCGGCCATTAATTTGGAAACACCAAGATTTTTCTATTGTAAATTGTTTGTCACTTTGACAATGTTATTGACATATCAATTTCGGCTGCGACAGTCTGTTGAATGCGCTCAACGATGACATGAGTGACATGAGTTCATGACATAACGCTTACACTATCAAATATTAGAAATATCCAGTAAACTAGATTAGGTGGGTGTTTCCAAATTAATGGCCGTCAGTGTACATCCACAAAAATTACTTGACGGCATCCGGCATCTCATTCGTTTTAACCTCGCTTCGGGAGTTTGACCACGTGTTTATGTTTGTTTGTTTTCCTTGGCATTTTTCGATTTGTATTACAAAATAGTTTTTTTCCAAGACTTATAAGAATGACAAATGGTAAAGAATCTGCTTCATTGTGAAACAGGCTTCGGCGTATATCGTTCTACGCAACTAGGCCACATCCCCTTTTTTTTATTACTATATCTGTTGGTTGGCCCAAGTATAGTACAAATGCGCTCCGCTACCACCCTCATGGTGTCCCTCGTAGTATGTATACCTTGCGGTACTACCCTCCCTCACAACCCCCATTGGCCAAAACGCCCCTGTCCGACGCCAGACCATCGAGGGGACGTCAACCGACCCCTATAAAAGATCACCACCCACCAAGAAGTTTTTTAAAGGTAAAACCCATATCGCGAAGTAATGTTCTGAAATTATTATAATAAAAAAAAAATTAATAACATTCACTAACAGTTTAAGTCACAAATGTAGGTACCTTATGTGAGTTGTCTTATATGGAAGTTGAATTTCATCTTCTGCAAGTTCTTTGATTATCGACAACACTGTAGGAACAAAACTTCTAGAGTAGGATCTATAGATTTTTGACACAATAGCACATTTCAAATGTGCCTTTCCCTTACTGTAGGGATTTTTTTCGACAAAGCCTCGCTAAAAAACTTTCTTCACGGTTTCCCTAGAGTCAGTTGCAGCAATTCTGCTGTTCGCAAAATAGGCTTGAAAACACCCGTAGCCATTATCCCAATTTCAATTTTCGGTTATAAATTCATTAACGAAATGATAAACGAGGATGAGAAAGCGACAGAAATGAGTGTCCAGTATCGAGTAATCCCCATTCGGGATTAGATAATTTAAGTTAAGTGGCAATTTTTTTCCTAATTTCACCAAAAATGTTTTTGACTTTTATTTGACATATCTTTATGGCCCACGGGCATAAAGTGATCCGTGGGCCATAAAGAGACGTTTATGTCAAGAAAATTTGTGCATAATTGTCAAATTATAATATAATCGTGCATAAACAAAATTAGAGCAATCGTACATAGATAACCTGAGGTAAACGTTCTGTGTAGTAGAAATGACAAAATAATTTTGAGTTATGAAATTTACCACCCAAACAATAACGTTCATAATCAAGACGATAATCATGATGACAATAAAGTACGGATTACACATTTTTTTTTTGAATTGACACAATGACGGCCAAAATTTTTTGGCCGGCGTAGTACTTACCAAGTTTTAATTTTTTTTCTTTTCTGCGAACATTATTTTCTTTTCTTTCAGAATCCGACGAAATAACCAATACCTCGTCCCTATCTTGAGAATTATCTTGTTGCGTTAAGATACCTACTGTCAAAATTTTCCGGGCCCCACACAGCCATTTCAAACAAAATACTAATTAAACCAAGCTAAATTCTACACAGAGCACACTACACTCGCTAGAGAACGCTAAGAACAAACTGAAGAAGCCAAGCATTTCCATCCCCGAAAATTGTATTTCTGACGAACAACTCATTAATTATCCCTTTCGGACTACCTATCTGCCTAAACCTTCACTAAACAATTACTTCTATTATGCCGGGTGTATTATGAAAAATCTTTGGTGCTGTAACTTCCTTATTTTTCATACGATTTTAATAAATGATGTGTCAAACAAAATCGTTTTAAATGGGCTACAATTTGAATTGATCCAATATTTGTTCTTGAGTTCTGTTTTTGACAGATGATACCTAGTCAACTTTTTTTTTTAAATCGCACTATTAACTTTTTTTGCTCAGTTTTATAGACTTTTATTTTGAATATGAAAATGTAAACAACCATGCTCATGCATAATAATAAAAAGAAGAAATTAAAAAATAATGTATAAATGTATAAAAGTGGATTCTAATTTTGCAAACTGACTAAGAGAGCTATGGACATTCAAGACAATGTCTATTTGACTCCGGCCGATAACAGAGATAAGAAGAATTATTGTAGCAGTATGTGAACAAATACCACCAGAATTTTTATTAAACGCCGCAAAGGGCGTAAGTGGAAGGTGTCGAATGTGCCTTAGAGAGAATGGAGGTAATTTCAAACATTTGCAACTTATAGTATAAAGTTATGGTTATAATCTGTTTCAAAATCAAAAATCCACCACCTGTTGAATTATGTTGGCAGAAAAAAAATGCCTAGAATAAGCTTCATTTTTTTTTGGGTTGGCCCAAACTCCTGCTAAAATTTGAATTGTTAAGTTTATTTACGTAACACAAAATAATTATTACATAAAGTTGACTCAAGTTGCAAAAAACCAATTTGGATTTGCAACAGCAATTTTATGGCATTAGTCGTTTGAAATTACTTTAAAACTGTACTTATATGGAAAATATTCAATCCAAACTATGATTTTCTGGCCTTTTTGTGCCTTTACTTGGTTTAAAAATATTGAAAAAATGCCGTTGCAAATGACAAGTGGTTTTTTGCAACTTGAGTCGACTTTATGTACAAAAAGGTCGTAACTACAATATCATACCTTTTGAGTGAAATAATAAAATGAGAATAAAAACACGATGAATTACAATCAAAACGACATCAACAGTTTTTTTTTCATAACCACACTTTTTTCTGATACTTGCAGATACACTAAAAACAAAAGTTGGCGACGTTGTCGGTTGTATTTTCGAGGTAGAATGCAGTGTTGGTGGATTTTTGATTTTGAAACAGATAATACTTGATTTTTGGAAATTCTATTTTTTTATTAATTTTTTTTTTTTTTTTATTTTTATGTTTATGTATTCAGAAGATAAACATCTATCAGAATAAAGATAAAAAAATATACAGTGCAACTTAAAAAAACAAAGTTAGCTGCGGTTTGTCAAAAAATATAATGTCAAAAAAAAATCATAGCATGTCGGGTTAAAGTGTTTCCAAAACGATTTCGTTTGACGTATCATTTATTAAAATCGGATAAAAAATAAGGAAGTTATAGCACCAAAGATTTTTCATAATACACCCGGTATATTTTACATCCCTCTTTAAATTCTGAACTAATAATGGATTCGTGGAACAGCTTAAATTAATTGTTTCTTCCACAACACAACGACATAAATGTAAGAGCTGTTCCGAAAGTCCGGATGAGTTCGGACCTGTGTTAAACTGATCTGATGATTTAAGTATGGCTTGTGCAAAATGCAAATGAATTTTCCTTGCCCTTTAGTTACACTAGACATTGATGCGACCTTGAAACACAACAAGAGAGAAAAACAAGGGCATTTGCACAAGGTTTGAGTGGTGGGAAACGAAGTAGGAGGACGCCCTAAGGGTGTCTGGCCAGAAAAAACGCGAAATTCCTCAAGTACCTAACTAAAGCAAACAATTACCGTACCTACTTAGGTACTGGTTTACCCAAACATTTTTAACTTTTAAGCGCAATAAAATTTTATTGGTCCCAACGGAAGTGTCAACACTGTACACTAAACTAAATTAGCTGAATTTTACAATACTGGTGTGCCTGTGGTTAGGCCTTATGAAGCTTTTTTGAAATTCGTCAATAGTTTGGTTTGTCAACAGTGGCTGAAAATGCCGAAATGGCAGATGGATGTAGAAAAGGTGATGCTATTGTCACGTTTGAAGCTTTACATTTTCAACATTCCACATTGTCACAGCAGGATTAGGTAGTTTTTTTTGCATTAACGGTGTCCCTGATTTATGGAATTCACCATCCGAAGAAATTATACACAGCACACCTAGCTGGAGTTTTAAAATTAAGTACGTTATTTGCACACAATTGTAAATTCAATATTTTAGATGAACCCTTATTTTTTGAGCGTTGGCATAACAGGCGCACCACCTCCGCTCCATCTCTTTTGATGATAAATGATAACTAACCTTCTTATTTATCACTACTTTTCACAAATCATCTTTGACAAACTGGTACATTTTAGTATATTTAATCACTTTGCCTTCACCATAATAAGCATAACTTTCTGTGCAAAATGACGAAAACACAAGAGCATGTGTTATAAAGTTAGTGAATGAACTATTTATATGTTATCAGTATTTTGACAGTATTAACGTCCTTGAATGAAACAATCTTTGATAATAATTTACATATGTATTTAACATTTATTAATTACAGAAAAAAAACTTCTACATTATATTACCAACAGAATAGTCCCAAAATTTTTGAGCTCTTAATAATATTTCCGATCCTTCTTCCCATTTTTCCCCTTCTGGCAAATAAAATGGTGTAAATTCTCTATAAGCAAGACAAACCCTTCGTGTAGTTACATCTTCTCTTAATATCCGATGTTCCCAATCATATCTAGCTGAATTAAATAATACCAAGAGTGATCTATTTGGCATGGGAATTCTTATAATTGGATATACTTTATTGATTTCATGTTGTTTAATTTGATAACACTCTTCAGTAACATTTTCATGTCCTTTTTCATTTAAAACTGCTCTGTAATTTTTAACATGCTGTAAATTATAATGATCAACTTTTGTATTGTATGTCATTGTCAACATAGAATCAGATAACATATTAACTGTTACAATGCGTTCACCCCAAATCCAACAGTCATCTATATGAGGATCGATTGAAGCCCCTCTACTTGGATCATACTCTAATGAACATTGTTCAACACAATGAAAAGTTTTTAAAATTGGTATATTACAAAACTTCTCTTGTACAAATTTCGAAAATTGTGGGAAGCCATTAAAATTTCCACAGTTCAACTTATTTCTTTTAAAATTACATTTCGGTCCTAAATTTTGTTTTCTTCGGCCACTTTGTGACAAGGTCCATGGCATATCATCTATTCCATTGATCAACTTAAGCTCTTCATTAATAGTCAAGAAATTAAGATGAATGTAAACACCAGGATATTCTATTGGTTCACCATCATGTTTTGGATGACTTTTATAATCATCCATATTCCATCCTGGCCATGCTTTGTTGCAATATGGGCAATAAACATAACTATTTTCTTTAGAAAATTCAAATTTCTTTGGGATTAATCCAAATGTTTTTTCACAAAGTAAACAAGTTCGACATCCTTTACAACCACAAGGGCGAGGTTTATCCATCTCTTTAATTTAAAATTTCACTGGTTTATCTACACTGCAAGTACATACAAAACAAATCAACACCACATTACACGTATGGAATTTTTTAGGTTCGGTCAACAATCAAATACAACGAGTAGAATTACGACAGCTGAATTTTGATGATCAAAGCGAAAACTACATGTTGTACGAGTACCTACTAATTGCAGAATACATAAACATAATCATAATATAAGGCGACAAGGTCACTTATGTCATTCATAATACGTCAACGTAAAACCAGGAGCGCGTTCATAAATGACGCTGGGGTAGGCGAGAGAATTAAATGTAATTAATTTTTGTGGAAATCAACAATTGTAACAACACTTGTATTGTTCAGACATGTTAATTAAATAATAGTTCAACAATTATAGTCGAGTTTGAAAATATTTTCAGGTTAGTTGACGAGCGTTCATAATTGGACGTGTGCCGCCCGACGACGTCACTGAAAGCGTTCATAAAATAGCTGCAACCATCTCTTTAGCCGGGTAAAGATTACCCGACATGCGCAGTGGCAGTCTGTGGTGGCAGTTTATGACGCAACACTACTGATCCATGCATTTGCAAATTACAAATACAGGGTTATTATTAGACTTAGGCGAAAAATAGTGAGCGCGTCAAGAATACCTCCCACCATCAATATTATAAAACGATCCACGGTTCAGGCTCGCAGCGAAAAGATAGCCATAGATAACTCTTGAAGATAGCGGTGCGACGCTGTAGCCGACTGGTGGGGAGCGCCAACTATTTTCCGCCTAACCCTAGTTATTATAAATGATTGTAATTTGTAGTCGAAGCAGGCCGTGTCCATGTTATAAAATTTTTGCCCCTTTCATGTGAACTGTTAATTTTTGTCGGTGTCACTGTCATTTTTTAGGTGAAAAGAGCGATGATGAAAATTTTATTTATCCACAATTACCTTATAATTGAAGTTTTATCCACACTTATGAACCGTATAAAGTAACACTTTAACCACTAGTGGAATAATGAAATCACTTTATTCCACTAGTGGAATAATGAAAAAATACAATCTTAAATCAATCGAACAGGATCACTTTCTTCCATTTTCACCAACTGGCACAGCGTTTTGTACAAATGGAGTCGATAAACAATCAAAAATAAATAGCGACTATTCAACACCTCCCATGTTTTTTAGTTAATTTCAATGATTTTTGAGGTGACATCCGCTGTCAGAGTGTAATGTCAAATCATTTTTTGATGACATGAGATGAAATTTTGGCGATTCTGATTTTAAATCGCTGTAATTGTGGATAAAACGTTGTATTGCATTCGTGTTTTAATCGCATTTTATCCACTTAAGAATATTAAACGCTCGTGCGTTCGCACTCGCGATTAAAAATTCTTGCGTGGATAAAATGCTATCTAAAACACTTATACAATAAATAATAAAATAAAATAAAATAAAATGTGTTACACAGTCTAGGACTGGTTTACAAATCTATGAGGGGCATGATGACCAACTCAATAGACCGGGACCAATGGCTTAACGTGACTTCCGAATCACGAGACAGAATATAGCCTTTTTTTTTTCGCCCTGGGTCGGAATTGAACCCGCGACCCTCGCGTCCCTGAGCCGAAACGGACTCCCTTAGGCTATGTTCTGCCTATTATTTTTTTAAAAATTGATGATTCAATTCAAAAATATAATCTCACTGAAAACGGACAAGTATATAAAGTCCATTCACGTTGGATTTTCCTAGTCAAGGTCAAATAATTCAATATTGTGGCGGTGTGATTTTTACTTCAAAAATGCTTTAGCTGTGTATGTCACCAATACGGGCTGATAAAGTAACCAAGTCATTCGTAGAGTGTAGAGGTTATGTTATTCGCTGTCAGCAAAGAAACAGTCATTTTTCAAATATTGTTTTTAGAGAATAACAATATTAACAATAGGTAATAATACATCCATTTTGTTATCATTTGCACTAAAAATAGTGTCAGTTGTTAATCGGTATCTGCTTGCGTTGTTGATTAAGTGAAAAAACCCTTAATGACTACAGTGATGACTGATGAGGAACCCGAATAAGTTATAGAAAATGAACCCAATAGGAAATTGTGTGAAGTTTCTTTCATTGGAAGCGATGGAAGTAAGGAATGCATCTAAATGATGGAACAAATTTGGCCATAAAATTTCAGTTATTCAGAGACACTTATACGTTTTGATTGTGGTTGTGACGTTTCAAGAATGTATTGTTACAATTGCATACCACAAAAGAAAGGTGTGTTTTGATTTTTAATGATTTTTTTCTAATTTAAGTTTTTTCGATGTACACATTACCTTTAAAATAATGTTGTATTGTTAAAACTGCTCAATACAGGTCGTAAATAGATTATAATCATGTTAATACATACATTAAATATTAAAGGATTCTAACTAATTAATTTTCGAACTGAAGCTATTTTTTCTTGAGTCCGTATTAGCTTGCGGGTTTCGTCACATTACGTCAGTTGTGGAAGGTTAACCCAATTTTAAAATTAACCTTTTTTCTTTTCGCCATGGTAAAATCACCCAGGAATAGAATTTTATTAAAAAATCTGTGACTTTATTTCACACGTCAAACTAACATTCAAAATTAAAGACGTCAAATCGCTCTATCACGAATAAAACACGATAATGTAAAAATTACTAGGAAAGGAGGCGCAGGCTTGCAACGTGACAACAATTTGGCAGAGAAAATCCAACGTGAATGGACTTTACTGGTAAAATTACGAAGTTAGGTTACTTTTTGCGCGATTGTACTCTATTTGGTTGTTTACCACGTCTGTTTACAAGATGGTAAGCTCTGTTTACTCGTTGCTAACGATAAACTCGATGGTAAGTAATTTTTGGTGTTCTAGAACGTTAAGTAAAGTTTATTCAAAATTAATCGATTATTATAATAATTTTTATGTAGACGGAAGTTGAAGACAAGATGTGGGGGCACTTTCTGGAAACTCATAAAGCTCTTGTAGTCGGCTTTCCTTGGCGCTGCAATGAAATAGCATTAGCAAACTTGCCGCGACATTGGCATTGTCAAAATTTTCATACCCCGCATTTTCCTTGTCTTCTTGATTAGGTACACATTGAGGTTGTTGGTTTCGAAAATAATTCTTCATTTATGTAGACAGAAGTTGAAGACAAGATGTTAGCACTTTCTGGAAACTCACACGGCTCTTGTAGTCGGCTTTCCTTGTTGCTGCAATGAAATAGCATTAGCAAACTTGCCGCCACATTGGCATTGTCAAAATTTTCATACCCCGCATTTTCCTTGTCTTCTTGATTACACACTGAGATCGTTGGTTTCGAAAATTCTTCATTTATGTAGACGGAAGTTGAAGACAAGATGTCAGCACTTTTTGGAAACTCACACGGCTCTTGTAGTCGGCCTACCTTGCCGCTGCAATGAAACAATTTTAGTAACAGACTTGCCGCGACATTAGAATTGTCAAAATGTTCACACCCCGAATTTTCCTTGTCTTCTTGATTTCATATTGAGTTCGCTGGTTTCGAAAATTCTTGATTTATGTAGACAGAAGTTGAAGACAAGATGTTAGCACTTTCTGGAAACTCACACGGCTCTTGTGGTCGGCATTCCTTGCCGCTGCAATGAAATAATATTAGTGAACTTGCCTAAGGAGTCCGTTTCGGCTCAGGGACGCGAGGGTCGTGGGTTCGATTCCGACCCAGGGCGAAAAAAAAAGGCTATATTCTATCTCGTGATTCGGAAGTCACGTTAAAGCTTAGATTATAGTGACTGGAACGCTTCCGTATCCCGAACCGTGCCCTTCCCCGCAATCGCAACGTCCCCGCAAAAATGCGTTGCTAGTTATAGTGACCCGTAACGTTGCCGTACCCCTACCTAAGGTATTGACAGATTTCATGTTAAATATTGTAGGTTATGCTATTCCAACTGGTATTTTGTTGAGAAGCCAGAGAGATCCCAGAAGACATAAAGTAATATTAATAATAATTTATGTAATACCTATTTAATACCAGTAAATATTTGACAGATTTAGCAAAGCAAATAAAAATGTTGGGAAGTGAAAAACTTCCAGGAACAGATATAGAATTGCCGTATGTCATTGTTGCTGATGAGGCGTTCCCACTAAAATGTTATATTCAGTAGATAAGGTCCTTCCTATTTCGTCCCATGCCTGTTCTCGCATAAAGTCCATTCAAAAAACATTTGGACTGTCAAAATCAAAATTGCAGTTGTTAGGTTGGTTAAATCACTAGTTATTTTCATATTGCCCGGTGGAAATGAAAACCTAACTAAAGCTGATTGGATCCCTAAATCCTAGGGAGTAATCCATTTTTGAGACGAGAGTATGATAAATTCTAAATTAGGTACAAAATATTGTTTAGTTTAGTGATATAAGTGTTAAAAGTAAGATTTTATTTTGAGAGAAGGCAAGATTTCGGAACGAGCGCAACTAGATTAATCAATGTGCCCAGGTTTGGTTGTTCTATAAAAGTTAAAAAAAAACGTAAATAATATAAGATAATAGATTCTAACAATATTGCCACAATTTTACCACGACTCATGTTAAATTAAAGTAACCTGCTTTTTTAGTTATTTGTTATAGCCACAAATATACCTCGTGGCAATAAAATAATTTTTTGGTTCAACACTGTCAGAATTTGAGAATTTTCTCCTTTGTGAATGGATTTTGATAAATGTCACAACTTGTCAAAACGAAACGTCAAGCTAATTTTAAAGATTTTAAGCGATTTGGAGCTTTTAAGAGGCTCGTCGAACCAAAAAACCTTGTATTCAACTCGTTCGTGTGTAAATTGGGCCATTTTTGGCACTCGTGGGCCTTTAAAACGCTCGTTTCACTCGTGGTTTAAAATGGCCCACTCGTGCCAAAAAAGGCCCAATTTACGCGCGAACTCATTAAATAAACTACTATTTTTGTTCGACACTGTCAGAATTTGAGAATTTTCTCCTGTGTGAACGGATTTTGATAAATTTGACAACTTGTCAAAACGAAACGTCAAGCTAATTTTAAAGATTTTTAGCGATATGGAACCTTTAAGGGGCTCGTCGAACAAAAAAACGTTGTATTAAACTCGTTCTTGTGTAATTTTGGCTTTTTATGGCACTCGTGGACCTTTAAAACTCTCGTTTCACTCGAGTTTTAAACTGGTCCACTCATGCCAAAAAAAGCCAAAATTACACACGAACTCGTTAAATAAATAACTAATAGGTATAGGTTACTGGTTACTAGGTTAGAAATTTTGACGGGAATTTCCGATGTCAAACAGTTTACCCTTTGTTTCTTTAACAACTGTCGGGCTGTGGGCTGTGCTGTCGGCACCATAGGACAGATTACTCATTATATGCCATAGGCACTGCCACTCCACTCTCACATTCTGCATTCTGATTGGCTATTTGTTACAGCTCAAGGCCATTTTCGTAGGTACCCGTCCCATATAAGATAAATGTTGGCGAACTTTCATACGGTAACAATACGATGCGGCACGGTCTGCGGCCACTATAATAGCTTTCATTGCCTGGCACAGAGTTTAACTTTACGGTACGGAAAGCGGATGCGGCTACGGTTCTGTTGCGTTCAAAAAGTTGGCGAAATTTCGGACGGTAACAATACGATGCGGCACGGTCTGCGGTCACTATAATAGCTTTCATTGCCTGGCACAGAGTTTAACTTTACGGTACGGAAAGCGGATCCGGCTACGGTTCTGTTATGTTCACTATAATCCAGGCTTAAGCCATTGGTCCCGGTCTATTGAGTTGCTCATCACGCCCCTCATAGATTTGTACACCAGTCATAGACTGTGTAACAACATTTTTTTTTTTTTTTTATTATCAAAATTTTCATACCACACATTTTCCTTGTCTTCTTAATTACACGTTGAGGTCGTTAGTTTCAAAAATTCTTTATTTGTGACGCACCCCACATTCAAAGTTTCTTCTACAATATCCACTTCGTTTTCGGAATCACTAATATCACTCATTTTACTGCTTGTTTTTCAACACAACTGGCGATATTTGCGCACAAAAACTGCAATGGCGGTAGTTGTTTGCAGATTGCCTTAGAAACGCGATACAAAAATCGACATTGTGGCAACACGATGTGAAGGGCGTCGTATTGCATTGCATTCTATGTAGTTAGGAATGTTTTGTAATAAATATTCAATCGCGCAAAAAATCTCATAAGCATGACGAACGTTAATGACAATGTACGGATCTCAGACAATATTGGAGTCGTCGCAAGCTCCTCCTCCAAACAATTGTCTTCGATCCGTACATTGTCATTACCGTTCTTTATACTTAATATAAACCATTCACGATTATTTCAAATTCGGACTATCTATGAAAATCTGACATTTTAGTTGGCAGTATTGTGATTTGTCTTAATAAATCTATTTTAGGTTATAAATCAACCGAACACTGCTCCCAAGTTGTTACATTTTTTAAATAATTGAACGCATTAGAGAACACATTGGTGGTTGAAATTCAAAAAGGTATATTATTATACTCGTGTCACATCGTGAGGAAATTCCTTAACATTGACACAGAACATAAAACACAAAAAAGTCAAAATGTGGAGGCGAGACGCCGGTAATTATGTTGATAAGCACTGCACTATTACTTGATAGTATTATCCGTAATAGTGTATGTACTCCGGCAAAATTGCCGTGCCGCCGGGTGGAGGTGGGATACGAAATTGAAATGAAACATACATATTTGTAGGGCAGTTCTGGGTAAATTCTTATTAACTAAATTAATGACGGAATTGACAACAATGCGAATATTTAAAAACGAAACGTCATATGACAGGACCTGACGCCAATCTAACAAAAAAATATCGCGGCCTACTGCGTGTTTAAAATAATCGTGAACGGCATATATACTATTAGCTAAACGCACTCAGTAACGCCGCAAAACCGTTCATAAATGTGTCACGCCCAAGCGCACCTTTGGGTTCACTCTGGGCGCACTCCACACCGCTTTTTCTTTTATGAACGCACTCCAGAGTAAAACGTATCATGCGTAACATATGTTCTTCAAATGTACGAGCCTACGAGCGTCTAGCTGCAGGGATAAACCCTCCAATGAAAATCTAGAACAAAATGCGCATGCGCGAGTACAAATTTTACCCGATAATTTCAATGAACAAAGTTTTAGTAACATTTCTACAGGGTGAGTAATTATTATAAATGATTGTATTCGAAGCAGGCCATGCCCATGTTATGAACTTTTTGCCGCTTTCATGTGAACTGTCAATTTTTGTCGCTGTCAGTTCATTTTTAGGTGAAAAGTACGGTGATGAGATTTTATTTATTTTTTTAAATTGCCGATTGAATCCAAAAATATTGAGTTGTTTTTCACCTAATTTAATTCCTGGGTATGAACGGTGTGTACTCACTTAAATATTTACATCATTTTGATGTTTTTTATACATATGGAGCGGCAACCATAGATTTTATCCAGTTTTTAAGCCTACTTGGACTACAATCGTTTATAATAATAATAACCCTGTACCCTGTACGTATTGCCCTGCTGGTATTGTTACGTTTAGCCAGCATAGCTAAGAATCATTAAACAGTACCGCACTATATTCACAGACGCAATAAATATCACAAACTCAACGGAAGAGGGAAAGCGGCCTACCACCAGCTACCGAAATGCATGCAGCCTGCACCCTATACCACTTTTCAATTCTTCATGCACTCTGTATCTGTACCACACTACTGCAAACACACCCTATCACAGTCAATTGGCGGCAAATTTTAAATGCTCCAACCATCCCACGTTTCTATTGGAGGGTTTATCCCTGCAGCTAGACGCTCGTTTCAAACGTTGTCACTTTCGATACTTTAGTCATTTTTTAGCGACGAATAATATTGGACTGTAATTACACAAGAGGTTTCATTTAGTCGGATATAGATAGTACAGGGTTATTATAAATGATTGTAGCCGAAGCAGGCCATGCCCATGTTATTACATTTTTGCCGCTTTCATGTGAACTGTCAATTTTTGTCGCTGTCTGTCATTTTTTAGGTGAAAAGTGCGGTGCGGTTTTTTAATTAACGATTGAATCCAAAAAAATTAAGTTGTTTTGCAACCCATCCTAAAAATATTGAGTTGTTTTGCACCCAATTTAATCCCTGTGTGTGAACACATCGTTAAATGTGTACACACCGTACTCACTTATTCACATCATTTTGATGTTTTCTATGTGGAGCGGCAACCATAAATTTTACATTCAGTTTTTACGCCTACTTCGACTACAAACATTTATAATAACCATGTAGTTAAAGTCCATTCACGTTGGATTTTCCTTTTCAAGGTAAAATAATTTAATTTTTTTAATTTCATTTAAAAAAGTTGACTATTTTTCATTGATTTTAGTGTTAGAAGTATCACTTAGTGAAAAAAAGTTATGATGTCAGCAACTTTTTTAACTGCTTGGTTTTAATCCATGAATGAACGATATAACGGGTGACTATTAAAATTTTCACTTGGAGTTGGCTTTGAACGAGTTTTTATTTTTTCTGTTACTTTAGACACACGCAAGAACGAACGACAAATGTTAAAAGAAAAAACATTTATTGAAATGTCAAACTTGTCAGTGTCTAAGGTGCAACGGAAAACAAAGAATAGCCATAGCCAACCCTAAGTGAAAATTTTAATAGTCACCCGTTATAGTCCATTCATTTTAAATCTTGGGTAAAGTTGTAAACTCAAAACGCCGTAAATTACGAAAGCGGCAAGTTTTCATTGTGTGGGTACTGTAAAGTAGTAATCCCTCTGTTCACATAAAATTGGTACCACGTCGTACTTTCACCATCTTATCGACGAGCAAAAGAAAGAGACCTTAAAGTATCCGCAAATAAAAAAAAATTAAAACACATTTTGCGATCAGTGACCAAAAAAATGTTAAGAGATTGTTGATTTTGTATTGGGAAATTTTGTATTTGAGAAATAAGATTACTAAATCAAGAAATAAGAGTAATTAATAAAGTATCCATTACATGTATACTTTAAAGTAATTAATAATTAATGTCAGTGTCAAGTTGTGAAAATTTTTCTCCAGTTAAAAAAACATATCTTGGAAGTAGTCGTTTGAGAAGTGGAACTTCGGATGCTTTACGTAATTTCAAAGTGTCTACACAAGACATCATTGATGCAGGTCCGTCGAGTTCTTTTGATTTACAACAATCTTCACAATCTTCCTGGATTTTTGACAAAAGTTTTAACAAAAGTGAGAAAATTTGTTTAAAATGTGACATTTGCCATAAAGAATTTTTATCAAAACGTGGATTAAACATACATCTTGGAAAAAGCCACTCGAATAGCTCTATTGTTACAACAACTTGTTCTTCTAATAATAAATGTGAGATTTGTCCAAATTCAAGAACCTTTGTTAACGCTCATGGTTTAAAAATTCACAATTCCCGATGCCATAAAGAATCTTTTGTTAATATATCACCGGTTGAAGAATGTAAGAGTTTTCAAGAAAGAATTGCTAACTTTAAATCTAATGTTCCCGTACTCAAAAGAATTCCTAAAGGTGCACGAATTTCAGTTGCAAACAAACTATCTTCCGTGATAAATGCTTGTGTTAACCTTAATACGATGAATGCTTGGGAAGAACTTTTTCTATTTTCTTATAGGATTTTGAATATTTCAACTAAAAATTTAAAGGATAAATCTTTGACTTCAAAAGTAAAGGAAAACATCTCTCATTATGAAGTTCCTAATACATTTATTAAAAAAAAGAATTCAAAATTTTCCGTTTACAAAACAGCAGAGAATAAAATTAGCGATGGTGACATCCGTGGAGCTATTCGTTTACTTTCTTCGTCAGATGTTTTTGCAGCAAACAACTCAGATACTTTTGCTCAATTAGAAGAAAAACATCCTCCTCCTTCTAGACCACTTAATCTACCTGAAGCACCAAATGAAAATGTTGATTATTTATCAGTTTCTGAAGATAAAGTTTTTAAAGCCATAATGTCTTTTCCGAATGGTTCTTCAGCTGGTTTAGATGGCATAAGACCACAACATCTAAAAGATTTAATTGGTAAAAGTTCATGTGATGCTGGCCAACGTTTGCTGTCTGAAATAACACGTTTATGCAATTTTATGTTCTCTGGGAAAATAATTTCGAATTTTACACCTTTTATCTATGGAGCTTCTTTATGCGCCCTGTCTAAGAAAGATGGTGGAATACGCCCAATCGCTATTGGATCAACTTTTAGACGCCTTGCATCGAAATTAGGATGTTATTATCTTTCTGGAGAGATTTCAAATTATCTTAAACCAAAACAACTTGGTTTCGGTACGAGAAGTGGTTGCGAAGCAGCTGTGCATTCCGTAAGATCATATTTAACAAACTATTCAGCCGAAGTTTTTTTGAAGATTGACGTTAAAAATGCTTTTAATTCTGTTGAACGTGACTCACTGCTGTTAATGGTTAACAACAAGATTCCCCTGATTTATCCTTATTTATGGCAATGTTACTCTTCTCCTTCATATCTGATTTACAATGGAAATTTAATTTATTCCCAAGTTGGTTGTCAACAAGGCGACCCCCTTGGTCCTGCTATATTCAGCTTATCAATTCACCCGACCATTGAAAGACTTTCGTCGCACCTTAATGTTTGGTATCTGGATGATGGCGCTTTAGGAGGTTCAGCTGAAACTGTTTTAAAAGATCTGGAAACCATTATAGTTGAATTTGAAAAAATTGGGTTATCATTGAATTACTCTAAATGTGAATTATTCCTCTCTCCTGATGTTTCTGAAGAACGCAAAATCGACATTTTGAAGAAATTTGAATCTCTTTCTCCAGATATTAGAAAGACCTCTGCAGAAGATTTATCTTTACTTGGTTCGCCGTTATTTGAAGATGCAATGCCTAATTTTTTCTCAACAATTTTGGAAAAATTCGACTTGTTAGTGAAAAATATCGAAAACATAAAACCTCATATGGCTTTATTTCTGCTACGTCATTGTCTTTGGATTCCGAAACTTAATTATTTTCTTCGTTGCTGTCCTTTTTGGAAATTCAAAAATTATTGTAAAGCTTTTGATGAAAAAATTCAATCAACCTTGGAAAAAATTTTGAATATTAAATTATCTTCAAACTCATGGAATCAAGCATCACTTCCATTGGATTTTGGTGGACTAGGTATCCGTTCAGTGACTGATTTATCTTCAGTTGCATTCCTTGCTTCAATACATTCTTCAATTGCTCTCATCGGATGTATACTCTCTCCTTTAAACAATACATTTGAGATCAAATATTTGTCAGAAGCTCTGGATTGTTGGAAGCTCCTCTGTCCCGGCATTGAGATACCTGATTCACCTAATTTGCAAAGACTATGGGATGCTCCAATTATCAACAAAAAGTTTAATGAAATTTTGGATTCTTCTGATCATTGCAATAAAGCAAGACTGCTAGCTGTTTCTGAATTGGAATCTGGAGCCTGGTTAAAAGCTCTACCATCTTCTAACCTTGGTACTTTATTGGACCGTCAAACACTTCAAATAGCTGTTGCTCTTAGAATTGGATCTGAAATCTGTCATCCACACATTTGCATTTGTGGCTCTCAGGTGGATAAATGGGGTCATCATGGTCTTTCGTGTTTAAAAAGTGCTGGTAGAATTCCACGCCACAGTGCCTTAAATGATATTTTAAAGCGTACCTTCTCTTCAGTCAACATTCCTTGTATTATTGAACCTTACGGATTGCTTCGTGAAGATGGTAAAAGACCAGATGGGGTTACTTTAATTCCTTGGAAACGTGGTAGAACACTTGTTTGGGATGTAACATGTGTTGATACCTTGGCTGCAACACATTTAGATGGTTGTTCAAGAAAATCAGGTTCCGCTGCTCTTTCAGCCGAAAAATTAAAACACGGCAAATATTGTACAATTAAAGAAAATCATAATTTTGTCGCATTTTCGTTAGAAACCTTTGGCCCATGGAGCCCAGATGCTAAAGAGCTTTTTAAAGATATAAGCAAGTTGCTGCTTGAAAAATCTGGTGTTTCCGAGTCCCCTAGCTATTTCCAGCAAAGAATAAGTATTGCTATCCAAAGAGGAAATGCTGCTAGTGTTCTGGGAACTGTGGCCAAAACCTCAGGACTTGAAGAAGTTTTTTATTTGTTTAAAATTTAGTTTACATATCATATAAAAATAATATACAAGTTTGTAACAGCTGAACCACAATAAAATACTTACATAAACAAATAGAAAATTAATCGTCATCTGAATCAAATTCACTAGATGATTCACCAGTATTGGCAACAAATATTCCAGCACATTAAGAATAATTTGTTCAGACTGATAAGTCAAATGACCCAAACCATTGACATATTGAGTAAAATTAACGCACTGAATTCACTTTACACAACATAAGTTATTTCTTGAACGGTACAACTAAGACTATAATTGTTTAGTGGCTTACGGCCGGCCGGTCCTGTATTTTTAAAATTCTGGAAAACCCCATTATTATGTACTTTCTGTCTACGCTTGGGATGTCTTATTATTACCTGCACCCGTCGTATAGATAAGGTAAGCAGAACATATTTATAGTACTTAAAAACAGATGTTTTACTGACGAATGCAAATGTATGTTAAATAATGAGCCACCCAGAACACTCGATATTTGTCTCAAGAAAATCCGCGGATAAATTTAACTATAAGAACGCAATGCCCTCAGAAATTTAATGTTTGGGATGGTATTTTTAATAATCAAATTATTGGGCGATTTTAGTAGTAAATTTAAACACAAACATATTTCGACATTTTGATAAATGTGAATAAAAATGTTTCTAATAACTTGACCATTTAACAAATGTTAAATTTAATCAATTTCTTAATGAAGTAGGTACCTGAAATCACGCAAAAACTATTTTTCATGTTAAATTCCTATGGTCAGGTTTGGTAGTTAACACTCGGTATTGAACACAGTTTTAGATTCACTGAGTTTCGGACAAGTGTCAAAGCAGGCAAGTTTTATTACTAAACCCAAGATTTAAAATGAATGGACTATACCTATTTTACGTATTCTACAGAAAAGTGATTTATCAAAATGAAAATTGAAATAACGATTAGAACAATTAGTAACATTAAACCCACCTTTCTTTAGTCCACTAGTAATTTCAGGATCTTCATCTGAATCACTCATTTTGACCTTTATTGAGTACGTTTACACGGACCGCTAACGCCGGTTTTATTTAAACCGGTGTTAAAGTGCGTCTATCGATATTTTCAAACGACCTTTTGCTTCGTTCAGTGGTTTATTGCCGGCTAACAAAGATTGTCGTAAAAGTAGTGAGTAAACCGATCCTCAATAATCCGCAGGTACCATCGAGAGTTTTTGTTACAGGGTAGGTAAATAATGCCCTAGTAATGAGACCATCATAAACGACCCAAAATGTTAACTAGTGTTTAAAAAGTCGTTTCAGAATATCGATAGACGCACTTTAACACCGGTGTTAATTGACGTGTAAATGGGATTCAACGCCGGTTTTACTAAAACCGGTTTACTAACGCTACACCACTTTACCAACAGGCGTGACGTTACTAAGCGGGTGTAAAATGTACGTGTAAATGGCCACCTTTGCTCAACACCCGTGGAGGGAGAAAAGACTGGAGATGGCATTTCCTATGCTTCCCATGTTAAAAATCCGAACCCTCTAAAGCACGTGCAACAACCTTTTATTACCCAGTCCACAATTGGCTAGATAAGAAGCACAATGCGCCTGGAAGGAAGGCGAAGGAAGCCATTGGCCTAGCGTCTATATTCAGAAACCTTTTATGACTCTGTAGTTTTCGCGGGCCGGTACACTTATTTGAATTAGTGCCATCTCCAATCTTTTCTCCCTCCACGTTAACACCGGTTTTGAAGCAGGCCTGCCAACACAAGCACAGTTGTCGTTGGCAACCGCTCAACAACAAGCGCCGACCGCCAACGCCAATCTCGAAGCATTTCGGTTGGTCACACTGCGAAGTGGTTTTAGCTCACACCACGCAAACACCCATGTAGATTTTAACGCCTGTACAACACGTCTTGTGTAAACGCCCGTTTTAAACCAGTTTTAACAACACCGGTTCTAAATAACACCGGCGTTAGCGGGCCGTGTAAATGTACTTATTGAGACTGACAAATTAATTTTAAAACAATAAACATATAATGTTTCCTTAGTTACCACAACCGGCCACCGCACTTGACCAAAATGGAAGCACAAATTACAGTTAAAATAGGTCTTGATTTATGAAATTAAAAAAAAAAATTTTTGTTCAACGAGCCCCTTAAAGGCTCCAAATCGCTTAAAATCTTTAAAATTAGCGTGACGTTTCGTTTTGACAAGTTGTGACATTTATCAAAATCCGTTCACATAAAAATAATCTGTCTCAATTCTAAATTTCCACCAACACTGTATTCTACGTTGGAAATACAACCGGCAACACTGTTAGGTGAAAAATGCGTCAGATTGTCTTTGTTAGGTAACACTAGTCTACAAATTTTGACTTTAAAAAAGTATTCTTCGCGTAAAGTACTTTTTTTTATTAATCTTCATATGCTGAATACAAAATTTATAATATATACTTAAAATTAGTTTCCGTTTTCTAGAAAAAAAAAATTATAAGATTTTTGCAAAAATTAATACAAATCATACTGTTCTTCTATACATTATTCTGTATATATTGTATTCTACTTCTGTAACATCTCGACAAACAGTCCAGCAATAATACTCGTCTACAGTGGAAAAATATTCTGAATAATTTTAACTAATTTTTGCTTGTCTACCCATGCTGAATACGAGTTGATAAGTAAAAGTCATTTATTAGTTTAAGTTTTCACGATACCTGATATCTTCCAAATTTAAGGATCCTAACCTTCTTGAACTTGATAATATTGATATTTACTTAGTTAGTTGGCATCAAATGTTGAAAATATTGTGTTTTACTGTTCTGTTCTGTATTACTAAGTGATAAGAGCGTTAAAAGAGACATTTTGCTATAAAATATAATTATTTTTTTAACTTTTAACACTTTTATCACTTAGTAATACAGAACAGAGCACTAAAACACAATATTTTCAAAATTTGATGCCAACTAACTCGTAAATATCAGTGTTATCAAGCTCAAGGAGGTTTGGATCGTTAAATTTGGAAGATATCATTGATATCAGGTATCGTGAAAACTTAAACTAATAAATGACTTTTACTTATCAACTCGTATTCAGCATGGGTAGACAAGCAAAAATTAGTTAAAATTATTCAGAATATTTTTTCACTGTAGACCAGTGTAATCTGTCAATTTCCGTTTTTACAACTCAAAATTTTAGAATAAAGAAAAGAACGAAAACCTTTTTTAAAATGCAGCAAGCGAGTAGGTAGAAAATCAAATTCTAAAAGCAAAATAAAGTTATAAACTAATTTTAATGTTTTCGAATCAAGGAGTCGAATCATGTTTATAAAATAATTACATTGCCAACTTTGGTTATAAGAATCCCCAATTTAGTAATATTTTTATTTTGCCAACATAATTCAACAGGTGGTGGAAATTTAGAATTGAGACAAACTATGGGAGAAAATTCTCAAATTTTGACAGCGTCGAACAAAAAAATATTTTTTGCAACGAAAACATATTGTTTAGCAATTAGACGAGAAAAATTGGCACGATAAAATCACGACGGCCACGTATGCAGCACACAGCTAAACAGCGCCTACTAGTTTTTTCGTTGTGGTCACAATCAAAATGAATAGATAATACGTTTTCCACTAAATTTTTGTGTGGTGTGAACGTGATGTGAAAATGTCAAAATTGTCAAAACTTAACAATGGTGGTAAAGCAATGATCTCAATGTATTTATCGCTGTAAATGAAGAATCAAGGAAATGGTCATTTGGCAGTAAGAAAAACGCGAAAAATACTTGGGGATTACTAATTTTTAGATAAAAACTAATCATACAGCAAGGAACATAAAGTTCATAAAAATGTTTTATAGGGGATGAAAAGGCAAAAAGCATCAAACTACTTACAACGCTGGCCAAATTGGACAACAAAATATCACAAATAGAGCTAACTTTATTGGCGATGTTCGTGTTTGTGAGTTGTTTTCCGTTGGCTTCAATAATATCTCGAACCAAGTCAATATTAACCGTTTGTTCTCAACTTTGACAAGACGACGGACGTGGCATTTTCTTTTTGAATTCTGAAATTTCGTACCCAAACTCATTTTTATAGTTATGCGCACAGTGTACGTCGAAAAACGTATGCAGTTATGCACAAGTCGTTATGTCAGCGAGACGTTTCTGCCAAAATGGCGCCGCCGAGAGTTGCCAACTGCGGCTGGACTTAGTGTTATCTAAAATTCCCTATCAATAACCTAGCAACTGAAAAGTTACTAGGGACTGGTCACAATCAAAATGAATAGATAATACCGAGTGACTATAAATGATTGAATATTATTTTGTTATGTTGGTAACACATTTGAAATCTTTAGTTGGCAACATCATTGGCATGACACACGTAATTTTTAAAATTCAAACAAACGTCAAAAAAGTCTAAATCGACAATGTACTTCGTGACTTAACCTAACCTAAATAGAAATTACTGACAGATGATGCACGAGAAGACTTGCACTACCAACTGCATCAGTGTTGCCAATCCACTATTTTCTTTCAATCATTTATAGTCACTCGGTATATCTATTCACTTTGATTGTGACCACAACGAAAAACATAGTAGGTGCTGTTTAGCTGTGTGCTGCATACGTTTTACACTAAATATTTGTGTGGTGTGAACATGATGGAAAATGTCAGAATTGTCAAAACTTGACCATGGTAGTAAAGCAATGATTTTTATGTATTTATCAATATTAATAACGGAAATCAATATTTGAAGTAGGAGAAACTAAAAACGTCTGTCTGATTCTGTTATCACGTCTGTTGAAAAGTGGAGTTATATCCAGGTACAGATTATTTAACGTAAAAACTTCGAAATCACCTCATGCAACTCTCGATATTAATGAAGAACGAAGGAAATGGTAATTTGGCAGTAAGACAAACGCGAAAAATGCCTGGTATAAAGGTAATCAGAACTTTCAATTAGCATTGATTAATACAAATATTTTCAGATAAAAACTAATCAGACAGAAAGTTCAAAAAAATGATTTACAGGGGATGAAAAGGCAGAAGATATCAAACTACAACACTTACTAGCCAAAATGTACAACAAAAAAGCAGTAAAAGCACAAATAGAGTTAACTTTATTGGTGATGTTTGTTTGTGAGTTGTTTTCCCGTTGGCTTCAATAAATGTCTCGAAACAAGTAAATATTAACCGTTTGGTCCCAACTTTGAGAAGACGACGTGGCATTTTCTTTTTGAATTGTAAAATTTTGTACCAAAACTCAATTTTATAGATATGCGCACAGTGTACGTTGAAAAACGTTTGCGCAAGTCGTTCTCCGTTCTGTCTTCTGTGAGCGTGACGTTTCTGTCAAAATGGCGCCTCCGAGAGTTGCCAAATGCGACTGGATTTAGTGTTATCTAAAATTCCCTATCAATAACCTAGCAACTGAAAAGTTACTACGGAGTGGTCACAATCAAAATGAATAGATTATACGTTGATTACTAAATTAAATCACATTATAAATGGGATCAAGTAGTCAGCGTCATTAGTATTTTTGGTTGCGTACAAAATAAATTCGGAAATAACCCTTATGTGACTTGCCCTGTATTTGTATGCAGTGGCGGCCGCATTAGCTATAAAAGCATATATTTTCCATAAATACGGAAGACTGCGAAGAGTTCTATAAATTCCAGTAAGAACTTTCTGTTAATCTGGCGAAAATCCGTCATTTTCAAACAATAATTTGTCGCGAAATACTATCGCGGCCAAAATACTTTGGTCGTCAATGTGACATAAATGATATTCAATTGTAAAGCAAGCTTTAGGGTGTTTAACCTTATTTTTCACTGTTGTCAAAATTATTTTAATCTATCAGTGTCATACAGATGGGGTAAATCCCAGCTGCGGAGACAGGGTTCAAAAGCAAAAGATCAACATGATCGCGGTTTAGACAACCTTCAGAAGCAATTAAGACGATTCTATATTTATCAAAAACTAAAGGTGCCATTTTTTTGACAAGAATAATTTGAAATTGCCATGTATATTGACATTAATACTTGATTTACATTTGAAGTGTCAAAAAGTGACGACCAAAGTATTTTGGCCGCGATAGTACAAATCGCCAAAATCTGGTTTTATTATTGGGTACTACACCACTGCAAAAACCAACTTTTTTTAAAACTGTTCACCGCACACACTTCAGATTTGCTCGAATTAACAAGTCTGTCGAACAAGTTCGACGGACATAATCAGGGTAAACCTGATAATTTTCCTCATTTTTGTTGGCGAGCAAAAACGACGGTTTTCCAGACATACACTTCAGATTTGCATCGTTTTTGTTCGAACAGACTTGTTCGTCGAACAAAACCGTCGAACAAAAACGCAGTCTGTGGGGCCCTTTAGACATAATTGAAGACTTGCAATTACTATTTGTACAGGGTCATTATAAATGATTGTCCCATCGTAGGTGGCTGTGCGCTATGCTTTAGGTGCGCCGCTACGCCCACTAAGTACAGCGTGATCAACAATGACTGAGTCTGTTGGCAATGAAACAATTGAAAAATATTGGTGTTTTTCTGTTTCGTAATTGGCACTGCCCGGATGTTTTAACTTGACACGACATTTAAAAAAAATTAGGTTATGTCGGGTATGTTTATGCTATTACAAAAATGACCCTTTGATAGTAAACGTCAAGTTTTCCTGTCAACTCTGTCAAAGCTGACAACCGGAAATGCGTTTAGATTACAGTGGTACCAAAACCATTCAAATTTTCATTGTTACCAACAGATTCAGTCATTCTTGATCACGTTGTAGTTGTGACAAACATTTATAAGGTAATCCTGCAGATACGGGATCTCTGCATTTAGCACATAGCCAAAGCATTGGCACAGCTGCGCCGGCGCGTGATCAGAAATTGCGGCGGCCCCAGATATCAGGTTCAAACGCGCAAAATAATAGTTCTTTTCGATATAAGGACGCTGTCACATCATTTTTCAGGTCAGGTCAGGTCAGGTGTAGTCGGCGTTTTAATTTTAATATTTAAAATCCGCTCTTAAACAGTTAGGGGCGGAGCGTGCTTAGGCTATGTGCTAAATGCATTCTCGCTGTTTACATCTGAGATCCTAGATAAAGAACGTCTGAGATCCCGTATCTGCAGGATTACCCATTTATAATGACTCCGTATAATCTATTCATTTTGTTGTGACCACTCCCCAGTAACTTTTCAGTTGCTAGGTTATTGATAGGGAATTTTAGATAACACTAAATCCAGTCGCAGTTGGCAACTCTCGGAGGCGCCATTTTGACAGAAACGTCACGCTCACAGAAGACTGCAGAAGACAGAACCTCTGGTGCCACTCGGTGCTGCTCAGGCATTATCCGCGACTCAGGCTAACTCAGGCTCCACTCGTTCCCGTATCCTGCACACGGGTCCTGCATTCCTGCCTGTGTCTTTTGTTGACACTTTTCAGTTTCACTAACTGTGGTTTTGACAGTTGGAGTTGTGCTGGTTGTGCTGTTGGAAGTGATTCCGAAATACGAAGTAGTGAATTTGTCTTTTTGGTAAAAAAAATCCATTTCTTAGTTGAAATTTTGTATGTATCTATGAAGTCCACAAGATTTATTGTCCAAGATCAACATAGTTACATATCGTCGTTTTGGTCGAATACAACTTAGGTTTTGAGAATTTGTAATTTTAAAAAGTCAAACCTAAGTAATCATGGATTCAAATGTTTTTCATAAGTTGACAAAAAAGCTGCACACACAAGTAGATGAACATATGTTAGAGGTTGGGCTATTACACATTTTTGAATGAAATAACATAAAAACTATAGGTTGAGGTTCGGGAAGATGAGGAACAACATAAGAAACTTCAGGAAATCATTGATTTGCTGGTTGCTGCTGGATATTTTAGAGCACGGATTAAAGGACTTTTACCTTTTGATAAAGTTGTAGGTGGAATGACATGGTGCATAGAATCTTGTAATGTAGATGTGGATGTTGATCTTCTATTTCAAGAAAATTCTACAATTGGTCAGAAAATGTTGGTATATATATTTCGTTAATTGATTTCAAGGGTTTTTAAATATATATGTATGTTACAGAGCTTTAACGGAAATAATTGTGATGGTATTGCCAAAGATGAAATGTCCTCATAATATTGAACCACATCAAATACAGGGGTTGGACTTTATTCATATATTTCCTGTGATACAAGTAAGTTAACCATAACAGAAACTCTGTTATACATACCGGGTTATTCTAAATGATTGTAGTCGAAGTAGGCCACGCCCATGTTATTGCATTTTTGCCGCTTTCATGTGAACTGTCAGTTTTGTCGCTGTCACTGTCATTTTGGTAATTGTTCACTTTAACTACTTCTGGAATTTTCGCGTTTTTTCTGGCTAGACAGCTTCAGGGCGTCCTAGATCGTTTCCCACCATTCAAACCTTGTGCAAATGAATTTTCCTTACCATTTAGTTATACTAAGGCATTGGCGCGACCTTGAAAGACAAGAAGAGAGGAAAAAAAAGGCATTTGCACAAGGTTTGAATGGTGGGAAACGATGTAGGAGGACGCCCTGAGGGTGTCTAACCAGAAAAAACGCGAAAATTCCAGAAGTAGTTAAAGTGAACAATTACTGTCATTTTTTAGGTGTGATGTGCGGTGATGAGATTTTTATTTATTTTTGTTAAATTAACGATTAAATCCAGAAATATTGAGTTGTTTTGCAATCAATTTTAAAAATATTGAGTTGTTTTACATCCAATTTAACTCCCGTGTGTGTGTACTCACTTATTCACATCATTTTGATGGTTTTTTATGTGGAGCGGCAACTATAAATTTTACATTCAGTTTTCACGTCTACTTCGACTACAATCATTTAGAATAACCCTGTACATGCCATTGTAAAAATATGAAATTTATTTTTAACGAGTAATAAAACTGAGTAAATGAAACAAGTAGAGGTAGTGGAAAAAGTACAGTGAAAGTAGTAATATGTTTTGCACAAGTGGAATTATAGTAAATTACATAACGAGAATAGAAAGTGAGTGATACTCGTATCATGCAAGTGAGAAAGTGCGGAATCTCATGAGCAAATGATAGACACTTTCCAGCGAGTTTATTCCACAATTCTTCCTACGACATTGAAAAAAAGTTATTTATTGCAAAAATATTAGTAATTTGACAGTTTCAGATAACTCTCCAATGTAAGCTATCAGTACATTTTCAGAAAAAGACGATTTTATTCCTCTTTTGTTTTGCCAATCCAGAAATTGTTTGTAGGAAAACTCGTACAATGGCGGGCAAAAAATTCGTCCGTCACTTTCAAGGCACTGACATAAAGTGTAAACTACCATTAAGCACCTCGCTTTTTTATCCTTATTGTCATTTTGATAATCTCCCAAACAGTCATTCAGTCCATCAATTCAAATTTTGTGAATACAAAGGACAAGTTCCACTCTTACATTACCACAACTGGCAGACTTGTGACTACTATTTTTGGATTAAAGTAGCAAATAGAGAACCGTGGAAATTATTGTTCTTAGTATAGTAGTGTATATTCAAAATGAGTGAACTACATACAGCGTGTTATTGAAATGCGTTAAGAAAATTTAAACGGTGATAGAACTCATCAAAGCAAATTACTTTTCTATTTACCATTTTTTCGAAAACTCAAATTTATGTTCGAATTTATTTTCACCGTATTCCGTGTCATCGAGTCGTTTATGGATGGGACGGTGAAAGAACAACGGCTTCCTACGAAAAACGTTAACGCAAAAAAAGTAAATACGGCAAAAACCCAGGCGGATAGGTCTTGCAAAAACTTACTGACACAATTTAGTCATGTCCTTCACCTGCATGCGGCCGTGTTTACAATTTATTAGAAAGTGAATTTCCCGTAATTATCGTTAAAAATGGTGAAGTACACTAATCCGGAGTTAATAGACATGGTGCTCATCTACTGGGAAGCTTTATCAAATGCTGATGCAACCAGGCGTTTGTATGTAAAGTCGACTCAAGTTGCAAAAAACCACTTGTCATTTGCAACGGCATTTTTTCAATATTTCTGAACCAAATAAAGGCACAAAGGTACCAGAAAATCATAGTTTGGATTGAATATTTTCCATATAAGTACAGTTTTAAAGTAATTTCAAACGACTAATGCCATAAAATTGCTGTTGCAAATCCAAATTGGTTTTTTGCAACTTGAGTCAACTTTAGGTATAGTTCTCCCAGAGCTGCAGCGGTTTTATGGCAGGGCAATAGTAATTGTTACGCCTGTTGAGATGCCGATACGCGACATAAACAGACCCCTGTCAATCATCATTTTCGTTCTATACCTGTCAGTTTACAGGGTAGTACTTGGACGAATTTACGATTAGGGGTTGTACTTGCGGTTTAAACCTATTGTCGGTGTTGTTAACGTTTATACAATGGTACCCTGCCATAAAACCGCTGCAGCTCTGGGAGAACTATACATGAAGAGATTTCCCGGTCGCCAAGTTCCCTGTCCACGTACCTTTGTGAATGCTGTCCAGCATTTAAGGGATCCTGTCCTGTCCTGTTGACGAAGAACGGAAGGTTAGTTGCCGACGACTTGCATTAGGAATTGACATTTCCAGTTTTACAATTTGGAGAACGCTGCCCGAACAGGGATTACATGCGTATCATCTTCAACACGTTCAACACTTAAAATCAGAAGATCCACCACGTCGAATTGCATTTTGTCAATGGCTTCTTCAATAGGTCGTAATTGACCAGTTTTATCGCCAGCTCGTTCACCGGACCCTTGTGACTTTTTTTATGCGGCCATTTAAAACAGATTGTGTACGAGACTCCAGTTGACACCGAGACAATTCGATAAACTTCTGATATGTTGATGAGAACTCAAGCTTCTGTGGCTCGAAGGGCACACAAGAACGTACATCGATTACGGAGGGCGTCATTTCGAACATTTAATTTAATGGTTAGTGCCCTTGATCAAGTGTGGTGCGTAACTTCAATGTCACTCTCACTTACTACGAATAAAGAATTGGTTTTTGCTTGACTATCTAAGTTTTTATCTTCTTTCGCTTTTAATGTAGGCACGGAGACATTGGCGGGTACTAGAATTTACGATGAAACTAATTAAAATTTTATCTGGGTTTAGAAAGATTTTTCGAAAAAATGGTAAATAGAAAAGTAATTTGTTTTGATAACATACTGTATACAAATTGTGCCAACTCATGTCACTCAAGTATTGGGTGATTCAAAATGATGGTGGCCAAGTATGGCAACTATGTACGAAAATTTATTCGGCAATTGTGTGGATGAGGTAGAGTTGTCATTTGTATGACATTTCATAAGCGTGCATTTGATTTTTTTGATATCATTACACATTGATTTGACAGTTTTCAAAATTGCGCGACTATGAACTGTCAAAGAAATATCAACTCTACCCTACCCACACAGTTGCCACATAAATTTTCGTACATAGCTGCCATACTTGGCCACAATCATTTTGAATCATCCAATATGTAAAGTCCATTCATTTTGTATTGAACTTTTCAAGGTCAAAAAATTTAAATTTTGGCTCTAATTATGTTTTGTAAATAGTGACATGCATCTAACCAACATAATGTGATTTAGCAATGCTCAATTCAACGTTTACGGTGTTTACCTGCATGTCATTATTTACAAAACATAATTACAGAGCCAAAAAATAAAATTATTTGACCTTGAAAAGTTCAATACAAATGAATGGACTTTACAAATGGTTGCAAAAAAAAACGGGAAACGAAAAATTTGCTAATGTAAATTTGGTTTTATCTATTTGTCAATTAATTGTCTGTTTGACAATACCTGTCAAATAATTAAAAAAAAAATGTCATTGAATATTTACCATAATTCTAACCTAAAGTCCATTCACGTTGGATTTTCCTCTCAAGGTCAAATAATTTAATTTTTTGGCTCTAATTATGTTTTGTACGTAGAGGGATGTGGAGGGAGCACTGCCTATGCTGCCAATGTAAAGAAAGCGGCACGTCGCGAGACCTGAGCGGAGACCTTTTATGACGCCTTTTAAAATGACCGCCAGTAGTAAATTTCGTGACGAGGGTCGTTGGGCATCAGATGCTTCATAGGCGTCGGTGTTCCGTCATTTTACTGGGATTTGGTTTTTTACACGTGAACCGGTTGGTGAATTGTCTTTGTATTTTTTCAGTTGTATAACTCTGATCTGTTTTTATTTTGAACTAAATATTTACGGTCGTCTTCCTACAATTCCAGAATTCCTACAAAAATTGTCCCCAGAAAAAAAGGGACGCCACTGGAAAGATGAAATATTCGCTCGGCTCATCTAAAGACCTTTTATTAGGTCTACAGAAAAGCGCGGTCGTAACCACTTTTTTAAACAGTGCTCCCTCCATATCCCTCTACGGTTTTGTAAATAGTGACATGCAGCTAACCAACATAAGGCGATTTAGCAATGCTCAATCCAACCTGCACGGTCAAATGAAAGCCAAAACTGAACTGGCTAAGAAATTCTGTAGGTAATATTTAGTTTGATGAGTTTTGTTGCTGGTTAAAATAAATCCACCAATACCTAGTGAAGTGTACTTTTTAATATTTTTAGTGGCTTGTTAAGAGGTCAATGGAATATAGGCAAGAAATGTCTGAGTTTGTCAGATGTTATGCTGTAAATCAGTTTAATAAATGTTATGGTATTAACACAATATTATCAAATTCAGAACCTAATATGGTAAAAAGTATAGCTACCGTTTCTGAAATTTATGATCCACGTAGGTATTATAAAAGAAAAAATGCACCACCACCAGACATACATGCACAAGTTCAAGTTACTCTTATGGAGTATGGAAGTGTTCCTCATACCATTGAAACAGTGACCAATGTAAGTATGGTAGAACATATGTATATTTAAAAAATAGTAGTTTATTTAACGAGTTTGTGTGTAAATTGGGCTCCCACGAGTGCCAAAACTATCCCAATTTACACACGAACGAGTTGAATACAACATTTTTTTGTTCGAAGAGCTCCTTAAAGGCTCCAAATCTCTTAAAATCTTTAAAATTACGAGTAGCTTGACGTTTCGTTTTGACAAGGTGTGACATTTATCAAAATCCATTCACACAGGAGAAAATTCTCAAATTCTGACAGTGTCGAACAAAAAAGAAAAAAATCATTGTGCATTAGTGTAGTGCGTCCTTTTTCATTAAATTTTATATTGAATAATGAATTGTAACTGTGTTGTGTTTGATTCTTATTATTACATTATGTTGACTTAAAAAAGAATTTTGGGGAACAGTAATGTTTTTCCCTATTTTCGTATTTTACAGGTTGTACTATGGCGGCCAAAAATTTTTAGCCGTCACTATCTTGACATTCATGTAAAGTGTAAATAAACCCTTAGGAACCGTAACCCCACTTTCGATTCTTGTCATTTTGACATGCATCTTGTTATTCTGACAATTGCAAAATGAAATGGCCATGTATACACGTCTAGTGCATATCGATACAGTTGGCCATGGCCTTACCGAGTTTCGTGAATGACCCCCTCACTCATTAAAACCGCTTTATCTTAAAATAAATGATGTGAGAAAATTAAAATATCTCAGATGATAGAATTTAAATATTTCTAACTCTGTGCCAAATTTCAACGAGCTCTGCTAAACCAAAATATTAGGATGTCCAGAAAGTTCTGAGCGTTTTTTAGAAAAATAGATAAAAATAAATAAATATATATTACTTAAAAAATTAAACAACAATTAAACTAAATATTCGCCATTATTGTCAATGACTTCCAACCATCTTTGTCCCAAAAGCTCAATTCCACGACGATAGAAGATGGACTCTTTCGTCCCGCACGATTCTTATCTTTAAGACCTTCTTCCCCATTCAGAAATTTCGCAAACCATCGCCGACAAGTAGACTCTTTTACCGTCCCCGCACCTTCAATTCTGCATATATTTCTTGTGGCTGCTGCCGCTGAATGTCCACATTTAAACTCATATAACATTAAATTACGATTTCGTTCTTTTTCCATGTAAACAATCAATTACCAGAATGTAACCTATTGAAAATTATTTAACAGAAACGTCAAATTGTTTATGGACAAGTGTACTTCATATTTTAAAAACTAACAAAAATTACCAATTGATTTTACATTTATTTTATATCGTGAAACAGAATACCACAAAAACGCTCAAAACTTTCTGGACATCCTAATATTTAGCTGTATCCATACTTTTTATATTTGAGCCAATCAATTTAAACTGTTTAAAGCTCAGATATTCCAAAAATCCGACATGAATGAACAAAATTAGAGCAGTCGTACATAGATAACCTGAGGTAAACGTCTGTGTAGTGTGTAATAGAAAATGATAAAATAATTTCGAATTTTGAAATTTACCACCCAAAAAATACCAATCATAATCAGAACGGTAATCTTATGACTTAAATCATAATGGCTTAAAAAATCAAATATTCATCCTGAGACTGAGGGTTTTATATTTGCAATACAAGATCGTGTTATAAATACAAGAAATTATAAAAAACACATATGCGGTTTACAATCGATCATCGATAAATGTAGGATTTGCGGAACTGAAGGGGAAACCATTGAACACATCATTTCTTCTTGCACCGTTTTGGCTCAAAGCGAATATAAAAAACGTCATGATATATTCGCAAAAATTATACACATGAATTTAGCAGTTAAATTCAATTTATTAAAGGATACACAACCACATTACATTTATAAACCAGAAAGTTGTTTAGAAAATGACAATTACAAATTATATTTTGATCGCACAGTTTTAACTGACATTCACATTCAGCATAACAGACCAGACATTATTATTTTAAATAAACAACAAAAGCAAGCATATCTTTTAGATATAGCTGTTCCAAATTCACACAATATAACACAGACATATAATACAAAAATTAATAAATATTTAGAACTATCCGTTGCTATGAGAAATCTTTGGTGTTTAGAAAAAATTTCGATTTTACCATTTATAATTTCAGCAACAGGAATAGTACCGCAATCTCTTTTTAAAAATTTAAAAATTTTGGACTTAGAGAACACATTGGTGGTTGAAATTCAAAAAGGTATATTATTATACTCATGTCACATCGTGAGGAAATTCCTTAACATTGACACAGAACATAAAACACAAAAAAGTCAAAATGTGGAGGCGAGACGCCGGTAATTATGTTGATAAGCACTGCACTATTACTTGATAGTATTATCCGTAATAGTGTATGTACTCCGGCAAAATTGCCGTGCCGCCGGGTGGAGGTGGGATACGAAGGAATAAAGTACGGCTTACAATTTTTTTTTTTTGAAGTGAGAAATTGACGGCTAAAATTTTTTGGCCGCCATAGTACAAGGACATAAGGAATTCAGTCCAGTGAACATCAACGATTTCAGCCATAATCCAGTTTCATTTGGTTAAATTAATTTTTTCTGGGTTGAAATTGAAAATAAACCGTTCTTTTAAAGATGTACAGGGTGAGCCACAATAACTGTTTCAGTTGGCAATAAAAAATTTTACATGAAATTTTCAAGACTGAATTGTACCTATTTCGGTTTGTTTTATTGACACTATTGATAGCTGGTATACATTTCATATTTAAACGTCTTGGTTTTTGTATTCTTTTATTAATAAAATGGTTTTTTGTTCGACACTATCAGAATTTGAGAATTTTCTCCTATGTGAACGGATTTTGATAAATGTCACAACTTGTCAAAACGAAACGTCAAGCTAATTTTTTAGGTTTTAAGCGATTTGGAGCCTTTAAGGGGCTCGTCGAACAAAAAAACGTTGTATTCAACTCGTTCGTGTGTAAATTGGGCCTTTTTTGGCACTCGTGGGCCTTTAAAACGCTCGTTTCACTCGTGGTTTAAAATGGCGCACGCGTGCCAAAAAAGGCCCAATTTACATACAAACTCGTCAAATAAACTACTATTTCTCGTTGGAACATGACATAAAAGTCACCAAAAGTCACCAGAATTTATTGCCAACTCAATCAGTAATTGTTGTTCACACGGTACTATTCCGGACACGGAATCTGGGCTAACATTTTTTTGACATTTCTAAAAAGAAATGATGTAAACCAATCATTAATGTCATTAATAAATGACAATTTAAAAAATCACTTCGAAGTTTTTCTTGTGACATCAAAAAAGCAGGGAAATGGCATTATCGAGTCAAAAGTTGGGTTATATTCAATAAAGACCAGTTCACACATATTTGTCAGTTAAATGTCAGTTGTGGCCAAGATTCCATGTCCGGAATACCGAGTGACTATAAATGATTGAAAATTATTTTGTTATGTTGGTGGCACATTTGAAATCTTTAGTTGGCAACATCGTTGGCATGACACACGCAATTTTTAAAATTGAAACAAACGTCAAAAAAATCTAAATCGACAATGTACTTGGTGACTTAACTTAACCTAAATAGAAATGATTGACAGATGATGCACGAGAAGACTTGCACTACCAACTGCATCAGTGTTGCCAATCCACTATTTTCCTTCAATCATTTATAGTCACTCGGTAGTACCTACCTATCATACAAAATTTATGTGAAGAATTTTATTTTAGGAAGCAATGGATCATGAAAATTTAAACAGAGAAGATCTGCAAAATTTAACGGAACATTACGTATCGCTACAATTGGAATTTAAAGTAAGAATTAACAAAATATTGTTGAAGATCCAGTAAGAAATTTATGTATGTAGATTGGTAGCGTTAAAATTTTGGAGGATAAACAAATATTAGCACTTCTGAAGCAGATGGATTATTTGGATGAACTTTGTTCAAAACTTAACTCGAAAAAATGTTTATTAGAAGAGTCCTTAAAGAATAGTTGTGTACAATTCCAAGAAATCAAAGAGAAACAACACGAAAATCAAATAAAGTTAAACGAATTTAAGTCAAGGAAAGCCGACAAAATTGAGTGAGTTTTTTTTAGACTAAGGCCCGGTTTATTCACCTTCAAGTAACTTTATTTGAACGGTAATTACCATGGATCTATCTACCAATAGTAGATTCTAAATCCAGCGATGACAGTGCGATTCTGTTTTAAAATTTACCAATATTGCTATAAAGGTCGCTAAAAAGTATGGGTACAGCTAAATATTTTCAGAACGGTTTAGCAGAGCCTTTTACTTATTTTTTTGGTCAAATTACAGGCGGCAAAGGTTTAAAGGGCCCCACAGACTGCATTTTTGTTTGACGGTTTTGTTCAACGAACAAGTCTGTTCGAGCAAAAACAATGCAAATCTGAAGTGTGTGTCTGAAAAACGGTCGTTTTTGCTCGCGAACAAAAATGATGAAAATCATCAGGTTTACCCAGATTGTGTCCATCGAACTTGTTCAACATTCTTGTCAATTCGAGCAAATCTGAAGTGTGTGCGGTAAACAGTTTTAAAAAACGTCGGTTTTTCCAGTGGTGTAGTACCAAATAATAAAACCAGGTTTTGGCAATTTGTATCAAGTGATCGAGTTAATTTGTAATCGAGTCATCCATGGATTTGAATCCGTATGTCTTTTGCGATTGATATGTCGAGATCTAACCTGTGTTTATTGGAGCGTGAAGTTCAAGTAACGACTTCATATTTACTCAGGGGGAGATTCACGAAACTTTTTGGATTAAAAAAACAGCACTTCCTTCCATAAAAAAAATGAATGAAAACATTGGAAGGATTTTTGGATGTATACTAAAATTTAGCAGAAAGTGGCAAGTGTGAGTTTTTTAGAGTTTGTAAAAAATGTTAATAAGATTCATAATACACTGCTCAAAAAAATTAGGGGAACACTTTTTTCAAAACATGTAACTTTTTAAATAATAGTTCTAGGCAAATCAAATTTGGTATGCTTTAAGGGCATATATTTAAAAAGTTACAGGTTTTGAAAAAAGTGTTCCCCTAATTTTTTTGAGCAGTGTATTTTCAAAATTATATTCAGTAACATAATTTCGGCCGATAATATTAAAAGCAAAATTTTAACGGTAATTCAAACATAAGTACTGTTACGTTATATATTTTCATCTTGTCCAATGGCCGAATAAAATAACGCTTTAGGTGTTGGCGTCGTGACCAGGAATTTGACCGAAGACGGCACCGCTGGAACACAAACAAAAGGAGAGGGTGAATGATACCAATCTTACCCCAGACCTCGCTATAATGAAATTAAAAATCTTTCAAAGTTTACAAAAATAAAAATTATTAACAATAAAAAAATATTGACTTACAAAAATGAAAATACAATTACAATTGAAAATATTACTTGATAGTAATGGCAAAGTTTTCAAACTAAAATGTAATCAAATCTTGAACAAACAATAAAAAAAATGTCGAAAGATGGTAAAAGAAACCCGACTGAACGGTCTTATCGCGGGCCGAGACCTCGCCGAGATAAGATCGAAAAAAAATGGTTGGTTCTCTATTGGCGGATGCTGTCCCTCTGGAGGCGGCGAAGACGACAGGACGGGGTTGCTCTCGAGTACGTCCTTTCGACTGAGAAACCTCCCTCGTACGGGTTCTGCTGCTAATGATGAGGGAGGACTTGAAACGGCCAGAGGACCACGTAGTTGTTTAATCGGAAGGCTTCTGACGACCTGGTGGAGATTCGTTGTGGGGGTGGAGCTGCCACCGATCGTTTTCCGTCGACCTGTACTCGTACGCGTGTGTTTTAATCTGAGGTACCGCTTGCACCCGAAAGGGGAGAGAATGTTGAGCCAAATTTCTTACCAGGCAGAAAGGGGAGAGTGATTTTTATCCGCAGCGAGCGATTTGTCCCACAAGGGAACCTCCTGGCGGCGCGGTCTCTTAAATCCGTCCGTGACGAGCGGGGTGGTTCCTACCTAACTGGAACTTCACCGGAAACGACACCCGTATTTGACCGCACCAACCTTCACCCTCTTTATTCACGGCTTGCTAGACGAAACTCGCGTACCTCTTTAATGCTTGGGTTTGCGCGGACTATTCAATTTGGTGTGATCAGGAATTTTTTAAAACGTAACAGTACCTAATGTTAATTTTTCGTTCACTTAAAAATAAAATTGAAGATGAAATTATTGGTAAAATAATTCATTTAACCACATTTACATTAAGGGGTAAAATTTAATTTTAAGTGGTAGGATACGAGAATGGTAACATTTAGGAATAATATTTATAAAAATGAAGCAGAACTGTATCAAAAACGGTTGAAAATAAAATATCGAAAGTATTGCTGGCGTTTTAATTTGTTGTGAAAATTTGCGATGATAAAAAAAATCAAAGGAAAAGTAAACTCATCCAGTAGGCTGTGATTTTGCACCCTCACCAGGATAAGAGATGGCGGTAAACGCTTTGTGCCCAAAAAATGTATAGGGAGTTTGCGTTCTATATGTTCTTATTTTGTCTATGTGAACTACCGTAAAGTAGCGACATCTGTTGGATCCTTTCATAATAATTTTTTTAATTTGAAATTGTCAAATTGAACGTCACAAACGTCAGATTTTGGAAGTATTTTCTTACCTTTCTGTGCTCATTGTCAATTATAACGTTTATTGTTCAGTTGATGATTGTCATGTTTAGTTTCGTTGTGTTCATTTTAATTTATTAATTTCGAGTGACAAGCAAATTAATAGACAAATAATATACGACAACTAACCGTTACCTAACCAAGAATATAAATTTGACAAGTTGACGTACTCGTAGATTGAAGATTGGTTAAAATTATAGTCGTATGGCGTCGCTACTTTACGGGAAATTTCAATTGTTTCATCGGAATTTTTCTCTTATGGAGAAATTGCAAAATGAAACGGCCATGTATACACGTCTAGTGCATATCGATACAGTTGGCCATGGCCTTACCGAGTTTCGTGAATGACCCCCTCACTCATTAAAACCGCTTTATCTTAAAATAAATGATGTGAGTAAATTAAAATATCTCAGATGATAGAATTTAAATATTTCTAACTCTGTGCCAAATTTCAACGAGCTCTGCTAAACCAAAATATTAGGATGTCCAGAAAGTTCTGAGCGTTTTTTAGAAAAATAGATAAAAATAAATAAATATATATTACTTAAAAAATTAAACAACAATTAAACTAAATATTCGCCGTTATTGTCAATGACTTCCAACCATCTTTGTCCCAAAAGCTCAATTCCACGACGATAGAAGATGGACTCTTTCGTCCCGCACGATTCTTATCTTTAAGACCTTCTTCCCCATTCAGAAATTTCGCAAACCATCGCCGATAAGTAGACTCTTTTACCGTCCCCGCACCTTCAATTCTGCATATATTTCTTGTGGCTTCTGCCGCTGAATGTCCACATTTAAACTCATATAACATTAAATTACGATTTCGTTCTTTTTCCATGATAAACAATCAATTACCAGAATGTAACCTATTGAAAATTATTTAACAGAAACGTCAAATTGTTTATGGACAAGTGTACTTCATATTTTAAAAAACTAACAAAAATTACCAATTGATTTTACATTTATTTTATATCGTGAAACAGAATACCACAAAAACGCTCAAAACTTTCTGGACATCCTAATATTTAGCTGTATCCATACTTTTTATATTTGGGCCAATCAATTTAAACTGTTTAAAGCTCAGATATTCCAAAAATCCGACATGAATGAACAAAATTAGAGCAGTCGTACATAGATAATCTGAGGTAAACCTTCTGTGTAGTAGAAAATGACAAAATAATTTCGAATTTTGAAATTTACCACCCAAAAAATCCAATCATAATCAAGACGGTAATCATAATGACAATAAAGTATGGATTACATTTCTTTTTTTTTGAAATGACAGAAAGTGACGGCCAAAATTTTTGGCCGCCATAGTAGGATTATTGTCATTTTTGACAAATCTCTAATCGAGTCCCGCAATCAAGCAAAGTAAACTAGTTTTGAATAGTTTACTTAAAATATGGTACCTATCTACAAGTTAATATTAAATACCGGTATTGAAACCAGCAACTAGGTGTACCTTAATAAACATAAACAGATTTTAACGAAAATCGCATTCATAAAATTATAACCAATCAAATTTTGTAATTTTTACTTTAGCAACCAATAAGACGATGATTTAGTGGAAATCACCATGGACATCACACAACACACTGATTTCCGGAAATCACTCTAGAGAGATTTTCGGAAATCATATCACGCGGCCATTCATTCATCAATACACACTTATAAATAATTTTATTTATGCGATTTTCTAGCTGAATCTATTTCGAGCCGTTTTGATTTCCAGAAATTATTATTTCTCCCTGTATCGTTCTTTTACCGTAATCACCACTCACTGGCGTTCGTGGTGATTAATACGCAAAAAGAACTCGACAGGTCGAAATAATTTCCGGAAATCAAAACGGCTTTTAATATATTATATATGAAAAGATTTCAGGGCAGGACACAGAGTGGAAGCATGATACATTCAAAATGAATAGTGCTCAGGAGCAAACCATCTCAGGTCAAGCCTGAAGGCCGGCGGTCTTGTAATTAAAAAAAGCGCACAACGGCGCAAATATTTCTTCCTTGTTCTATCGTGCGTCGTTTCCGTTCTGTGTCTGTGCCCCCGATCCAGAAATTACTCCGTACTTTTCCTTCAAATATCTGTAAGAGATTGAAGCTGAACATTTTAAATAGATCAATTTAAATTAAATGTGGATTTATCAACTTACGGCAAAAATTTCCCCAACCATTCGGTAAACTGGCATTCTCCCCAAATTTGGACCATTTACTTCCCAAATGTTTTTAAAACACCGGTGAACACTGTTTTATGTCTAAAGTGAGGTATTTTCTCTTTATAACACTGCCTGTGGCCTCCATGATATCGCTACTTAATCGTATTTTTTTCAATAACTATAATCTGACAGTGTCAAATTTTTTGACAAATTCAAAACACCCGCTTTGAATGTTCAATATTAGAAAAAATAAAACACTTTCATTGCAATATAAAAAAAGAAAATTCCCTAACAGTAATGTACGGGGTGATCAAGAAGGACTGTTTAAGTTGGTAACACTGGATCCTATTTTAAATCGTATAACAGGAGTAACTTCCGGTTGTTGGTGGCTTGTCGTTGTTAATGCTATACCTATATCAGATATTTGTAAAATAAACCAACAAAACATATCCAGTTGCAGTGTTATAAATAACCGAATTAAAAAATTTTCTTAATTGTACTGCCAACTTAAACAGTCCTTCTTGATCACCCGGTATATTGAAAATGGATGGAGGTTATATCGGGTGTTTTTTAAATTTCACCTCATAGTAGGCGTTGAAAAGTCGATTGTGAATGCACTATACAGGTACAGATCACAAATCAGCTGTTTAAAGCGTACGTTTTACACGAGTGGTGCGTTCACAATCGACTCTTCAACGCCTACTACGAGGTGAAATTTAAAAAAAACACCCGATACAATTTGATACAATACATTTCCAAAGTTAACGTGGATATTTGTTTCTTGATTTAAAGAATATAAAACATAGTTCGCTCTGCAGTTTCGTAAATTTTAACATAAACGTCATTCGCTTGGTTAAATGAAATTGTGAAAAAACGAAGAGTTTTTGGGAAAATCTTTTATATTTCACTGAGTCATTATTTGTTTTTTATACCTTGACAATGAGATACAGGGTGGTCCAACACTTACCATTTTTGCGATTACGCAGTTTCTAACTATCGAAAAAATTTTTCGCTTGGCTAGGAAGAGACACACATTATGGAGCTATAAGCCTGTCCCATTATTTTATTTATTATCAATTGGGTTTCGCGTCAAGAGGCGATAAAGTGAAATTAATCAAAATTCAAAAAAAAATTTTTAATCTAAATAGGTTCAAACTAATACAGAAAACAGAAATCTGAAAATAAAAAAAATTAAAACGCATCACATTGCCGATTTATTTGCAATTAAATTAAAGAAGGTGTCGCACAACTGACAGGAATTTATGACGCAGTTACACTAAGTGCCTAATCACAAACCAAACCAGAAGTAAGATTTACAATACCCCATCGCCAAACTGCAGGTACTTAGCCTGTCAGGGCCGAACTCGACTATTTTACGCCTAGCAATTTCGGCAAACATTCTGAAGAAATTTTCAAATAAATTACGTAATGAAGTTGAAATTATTCAATATTCAGTTTTCTAAAATATCTATTTTTCATTTAAAGAAAAATCCTTTACTTGCTGCGAATCGTTTCTATCATAAACTGGAATTTCACCAGTACTGACCTGAAAAATGGTTTCGGGGGAGCCGACAGCCCTGCGTCAAAAAGATTTATTGGGGGGCCATCACATTACGAGCTGTCCTATTCAGCTCTACCATAAACGGTCTTGGATTCCAGCTTTCTTTACCTTGATATTTGATCGCAATTTTCACTATTACCTAATTATAATTCAAAGGCGGAAGTGGATCAATCAAAAAGGTGAGGAGTTCTGTAAATAGTAGAGCAAAAAAAAAGGTTTCAATATTTGGACCAATTTGATATTAAATCGCTATAAAGTTAGCTCCATCACAAAAATTTAATTGAAAAAAATTGATCATGCTCAATCATAGAATATTAATTGTAGATTCTGCCTACCGAGTTTCAGAATTTTTGGACAATTATTAAACGTGTAATCGCAAAAATGGTAAGTGTTGGACCACCCTGTATATTAAGTAGGCTATAATTCCCTAGGGCGTATAAATCATAATGCCCGGTTCTTATGCCCTCTCTAACAAATCGTCATAGATACAAGCCACCGCAAACTAGGAAATTTAGCAAAATCAAGTTCAATATTTATAAATTTTTTAAATGTTCACAAATTCAAATGCAGTGAAATATAAAAAGTTGTATGCACCACGGGCATTACTCGATGTTTATGCTCTCGGGCAACTTGAAAACTTTCGGGCCTGGCGGGCCTCGTCCTTTTAAATTGGTTGCCCTCGAACATAAACATCTGCATTCCACCTCGAAAATACAACCGACAACGTCGCCAACTTTTGTTTTTAGTGTGTCTGCAAGTGTTTTTTAATTCTCAATTTATTATTTTACTCAAAAGGTATGATATGGTAGCTACCACCTTTTTGTACATAATAATTATTTTGTGTTACGTAAATAAACTCAACGTCAAATTTTGGCGGGAGGTTGGGCCAACCCAAAAAAATGAATCTTATTCTAGTGATTTCTTTTTTTCTGCCAACATAATTCAACAGGTGGTGGATTTTTGATTTTGAAACATTATAATGCCCTTGATACATAAATATAAACCATTCACGATTATTTCAAATTCGGACTATCTATGAAAATCTGACATTTTAGTTGGCAGTACTGTGATTTGTCGTAATAAATCTATTTTAGGTTATAATTCAATCGAACACTGCTCCCAAGTTGCTACATTTTTTAAATAATTGAACGCATTAGGAACAATAATCGTAAAATTGTAATTGAAATGAAACATACATATTTGTAGGGCAGTTCTGGGTAAATTCTTATTAACTAAATTAATGACGGAATTGACAACAATGCGAATATTTAAAAACGAAACGTCATATGACGGGACCTGACGCCAATCTAACAAAAAAATATCGCGGCCTCCTGCGTGTTTAAAATAATCGTGAACGGCATATATATACCATTCCGATTGTTTCAAATTCGGACTATCTATGAAAATCTGACATTTTAGTTGGCAGTATTGTGATTTGTCATAATAAATCTATTTTAGGTTATAATTCAACCGAACACTGCTCCGAGGTTGTTACATTTTTTAAGTAATTGAACGCATTGGGAACTATAATAATCGTAAAATTGTAATTGAGTTTACAAAAAATTTCTATTTTACCACTTATAATTTCAGCAACGGGAATAGTACCGCAATCTCTTTTTAAAAATTTAAAAATTCTGGATTTAGGGAACAAATTGGTAGTTGAAATTCAAAAAGGTATATTATTATACTCATGTCATATCGTGAGGAAATTCCTTAACATTGACACAGAGAACATAATACACAACAAAGTCAAAATGCGGAGGCGAGACGCTGGTAATTATGTTGATAAGCACTGCACTATTACTTGATAGTAATATCCATAATAGTGTATGTACTCCGGCAAAATTGCCGTGCCGCCGGGTGGTGGAGGGTTAATTGAAATGAAACATACATATTTATAGGGCAGTTCTGGGTAAATCCTTATTAACTAAATTAATGACGGAATTGACAACAATGCGAATGTTTAAAAACGAAACGTCATATGACAGGACCTGACGCCAATCTAACAAAAAAATATCTTGGCCTGATGCGTGTTTAAAACAATCGTGAACGGATTATAACTACGGGGTGATCAAGAAGGACTGTTGGTAACACTGGATCGTATTTTAAATCGTATAACAGGAGTAAATTCCGGTTGTTGGTGGCTTGTCGTTGTTAATGCTATACCTATATCAGATATTTGTCAAATAAATCAACAAAACATATCCAGTTGCAGTGTTATAAATAACCCAATTAAAATTTTTTCTTAATTGTACTGCCAACTTAAACAGTCCTTCTTGATCACCCGATATATTGTTTGCATAAACACAACGGCATAAACACCTTTTATTACATTCGCCATAAATCAGGATCATGTCTGTTTTTTCATCGTTCGAATACATTTATCGTCGTATTTTAATTTTTTCGTAAATGTCAATTGTGTGTGACACATAAAATTATTGGAAGCAAAGTCATCGTGGATTCATAATTTCATTTTAAAACAATATGATAATTAAAATATCGACGTTAACTTTGGAAATGTATTGTGGGTTACATTTTCAATTCCGCCGGGCTCACTATCATTTGTGAAATACACTGTATTCTTCAAATAAAATTAGACAATTATGAAAATTTTAAGTAGTACAACGTGATCAAGAATGACTGAATCTGTTGGTAACAATGAAAATTTGAATGATTTTGGTATCACTGTAATCTAAACGCATTTCCCGTTGTCAGCTTTGACAGAGTTGACAGGCGAATTTTACGTTTACCATCAAAGGGTCATTTTTGTAATAGCATAAATATACCGGACATAACCTAATTTTTTTTTTTTTTTCATTGCCAACAGACTCGGTCATTGTTGATCACGCTGCAGTTTTAATGGTGGTAAAATATCAGAAATTTTTACATATTTTAGGGATGTGGAGGAAATAGAAGAGTTAGTCGAATTAAACGAAAATTTAAGAACACAAGAAATCCAATTTAGAGAATACTGCAAAAAGGAATTGGTCAAACTTCAGAATTTGATTGAGTAAGTTTTTTTTTTATGTATTTTGTGGTCACTTTATTTTCAATAATTTTTACCGATTAATGTACACTTCTGTGCCGCCATTTTGAACATTATTTAGCATAAAAATGATTGACTTTAACACTGACACTAACTTTTGACGTTGTAGACTTTGATTTACAATGCTAAAATTTTGGCTGTACGAGTTTTTTTTTTGGCCAGCGATGGTACTATAGCGGCCAAAAATTTTTAGCGGTCACTATCTTGAGATTTACATAAAGTGTAAATAAATCTTTAGGAACCGTAACCCCACTTTCAATTCTTGTCATTTGGACATGCATATTGTTATTCTGACAATCAATTTAAACTTTTTAAAGCTCAGATATTCCAAAAATCCGACATGAATTAACAAAATTAGAGCATTCGTACTATCACGGTTAAAGAAAACTGGTAGAGTAAGGCCGGCCTGAGATATGACATTTGGTGGGGGAAATCTGCGCGGACAAAATATCCCTGTCGCGTGGCAAAACCGATCACAGGAGAGAATAGCGGTCACAGTAACCATCAGCTGACTTTTAATCTGTTGAACACCCCTATTTTACGAAAGATGCGGTAGTATGAATAAGAATAAGCATTTGCTTATACTATATATTTGTCTTTTTCTATCTAATAGAGTCCATATATTTCTATCTCTTACTAATATAAGTAAAAGCATTTGCTAATGGTTTATGCATATGACCCATGGACTCGTCCGACTGTTTTCCGTCTACGCTCACCGCCACCAAATGTCATATCTCAGGCCGGCCTTACTCTACTTTGGCGGACAAAAAATTTCGTCCACAACCAAGGAGGTTAAAATAATATTTTGTGTGCAACCGTACGCGAAATGAGCACTTCGCGTGCGTATAACATGCCGCGAAATTGAATTTCGCAGCCGTTGCCTTGACGACGGCCGTAAAAATAAAAGTCATTTTAATATTTATAATTTATTATCACCATACAACAAATCTCTCTGCATATTTGCGGTGTAATCTTACAAATTCTGGATTTATTACAGTTAAAGTTTGATTTATGCCAGTTTTTGTGCCAGGAACGGCCAGTATGTACAGAATTTTCATCCGGTTTGAAATTCCCGCCAATTTCAAATGGGGCCGCCACAAAGAGATCCCCATATCCCCATTATCGATCTATCTACAACCCTACAACCGACAGGTGTAAACTAGGTTAATTTTTCACCAATCAAAAAGAGAAGTAGTCTATCTAGTAACATATCCCGAATCCTAAATCTCATCAACTGACATTTTGGTTAATTTGTCTCTTCGAACGGCTCCTGATATTCCCACGATTAAAATAACCTAAAAAGGAGCAGATGATACAACTTATCATAACAAAACTTAACATTTACCTTCCACAATAAATAAATTCCAGTAAATACAGTGTGATTGAAAAAGAATGAGGACAATTTGAATTTGGCGCCTAGTGAATAATTTGTCATGTTGGTAACAAGTATTGACAGCAAAAATAAAGCTTGATAATTATGATCATGGGCATATCTACTGGGGAATTCAAAATTGGTGACAATTGACAAGCGAAATCAAAACAATGGGTTTGACCCTGGTTTGACGGAAACCTATGGATAAATCTTGACAGCGATGCTCTTCTGAAGCAAAACTGCCACACACAAAACATGAAATACACTATAATTTATGGCGCCAAATTCAACTTGTCCTCATCCTTTTCCAATCACACGGTAGGTAAGCGAATACAACATTATCAGACACGGTTTTCACATTCTTCTTGTTACACCAGTCTCAAAGTCACTGTAACATTTTTCATACTGCCGTTTAGATTTCCAGGTATCAAATTAGCCACTACACAATTTATAATATTTCTTAACTTTGGATGAGTACACGGAAATGAAACATCGTAATTTTCTTCCATTTCTACAATTTTTTTCAAAACGAGTTGTTTTATTTATGTCGTTTCTATAGCAACATGGCGACAGGTAAGCCGACTTTAACGCAAGATAAAATTACTCTTGTGAAATTTGAGGTTAGCATTAATAGCGTCACGTGTGCTGTATTATTATTGTTGTTTTGTTGAGCTTATTGACAAAAAGCACAGAAGAAAAACTGGTGGTGGTAAGTTGGCAACATAATTTTACCAGAACATTATAACCGAACTAAAGAGTGCATATACAGGGTGTTCTCGAAGTTGACGCGTTCCTTGTAACACGAGGTACTACACATTATTGTTAAGAATTTTAGCGTAAATCTTCTTAGTAAAATGTTTGTATTAACGGAGATAATTGATTGTATATTTTTATTGTTTTCTAAAATTTTAAGTCCGGTCCTGTCCATTTCTCCGCTGTACTAGATTAATAACCAACCTGGCCCAGAATGGTGTCTTTCCGGAAATCGCTTTGCAATACTCTCTGGACGCTGCAGATGCATTCTGATAACGTGATAACATTGCCCATGCATTTGCAACATATCTGTGAGCTCATTATTTTCCTAATAATAAAGCCATTTCGACTAATTAGATGACAACTCTGACAGTAGTTGTGATTAACGTCCATGCTCATTTGATTTTTTTTTGTCAATTTCAATTTCTAACAAATCAGCGCAAATTTGAGCAGAACCGGTTTAAAAAATTTCAAAAAAATTAACTTATTGTATCTTCATTGCCGTACACATTTTACTAAGGTGATTTTGGCTAAAATTCTTTAGAACAACGCATACTATCACATGTTAAAAGGAACGCCTCAATTTCGAAAACACCTGTATATACGGTGAACTACGTTAGCATAGTCCGAACTAATGGCTGCATGTGTACGTAGTATGTGGGCAGGGCCGGATTGCGGCGATGGTCAACTTTTAAATCTCCCGTTTAAAATGTACCTGTAAAGGTGATGGCCGGATTGCGGCAGTGATAGCATTCGGATAAAAAGGGGCAGGGCCGGATTGCGGCGATGGACTTATAAATCTTCCGTTTAAAATGCACCTGAAAAAGTGATAAAACTTTTGGACTTGCGTTTACATAGATTTTGACATTGCAGCTCTTCAATATGCAACACCAGTTCACACCTTGTTTGGTAGTACTTTTTTCAGAGTATGTATTTAAAAGACTAAAAGAATGAACTCTTCACCACGTTTACTAAATATCACTTCCATCTTCACTTCCCCACTTGTGTGGTTAACTTACTAATATCGTTTTTTTTTCACCTAATAGTAGGCGTTGAAGAGTCGATTGTGAACGCACTCTACAGGTTACGGATCACGGATTAACTGTTTAAATCTTACGTTTTACACGAGTGGTGCGTCGTCAATCGACTCTTCAACGCCTACTGTGAGGTGAAATTTAAAAAAAACACCAGATATAAATAAGACTAACCATAGTTTTGAAAAGCTGGCTTTTATGATAAGTAATAGACGTTTTAGGATTAAATAAAGAGATGTATTTAATGTATTTTCGCCGACCAGCCGCAATCCGGCCCCTACCTTTTCAGGTACAATTTCAAATCCGCCGCAAAACAGCCATCCATGTACAGGGTAAGTATGACCGCGGCCGCAATCCGGCCACACCGTAGTATGTAACTATGTATTAACTACCGAAGGTTTACAACTAGAATAAATTGCAACCGTTAATTCGTCATTGATTATTATCAAAATAACATGAATACAATAAGAACTTCAATCATAATCGGTGCAAATCATTTTGTAATATTAATTTGTGTTCGCGAGAAACAGCTAGACATAGGAAGGGTTTGAAACTCGAATAAATATCAACCGTTAATTCGTCATTGATGGTCAAAATGATATAAATACCACGACCTGCTATATAATAACCGGCCTGTTCATTTCATTAAAAAAGCATTGCGAAAATGTTTCCGAGAAAGAGCCAATTTTTGCCGCCACAGTACGGGCACTTCTAAAGAATAAAAAAAATATGTTTAGACATGATTTTAGAGTTAAGATTGAGTACAGTAAGTTCATATTTTCTTTTTAAAACAATACTGAATACAATTTTATTTTTGTATTTTTGATTTTAAATTCGAATGTCATTTGAACGAGAAAAACTCTCGGTGACAAAAACTTAAAATAAATAATATCCCCAAAAAGCGCCCGTACACTAGCGCTCTGCGGGGATCACTTAAATTACACTTTTGAACAGGCCGGTTATAATAGAGCAGGTCGTGATAAATACAATAAGCACTTCAATCATAATAATGCAAATCATTTTGTGATATCAATTTGTATTCGCTAGAAACAGCTAGACATTTAAATTTCGACAATTCGAATAAATGATAATTGTTTCTGCAGAGTGGCCATGAAAACAAAAGAAGAACCATGACAGAAATGACAGAACCTTATTGCGCGCCCTCGGTGGCCGATTAACGAATCAAAGCGGCAATTTAAAATATTGCCCTTCTATTTTACATAAAATGGTAAAAGCGTATTTCATTTGTGGGGCAAAAGATGTTCGCTTATTTGAAATTCCGAGCAATATGAAACAAAGATAAAAATGGTTCGAAGCTGTTGAAACGTTTTGCGGTAAGCAAATTTATGCAGACAATGATAAGGACAACCTTTTAGTAATATAAAAGACTACAAAAATTACTCAGAAATTTGTGAACAGCATTTTCAACAAGACTTTATACAGTGTGGAAACTACTTATGGAATAAATTCAGTAATTTCAAAAATAATGACATTTGTAAAAAACACTGAAACAGGTCAATTTTAATTTCTCATAGTGCTTATTTTCAGTTGCTTCACTTGTTCATGACGTCATCCATTTTTCAGGTATGACGTCATCACCAATGTTTTTAAATGACAACTCCCACTTTTTCTTCTCTTTCTGATAGATCTTTTTTTTTAAATAACAAATTTTACTTCAAAAATTTAATGTATAATTTTTAATGTAAAAATTCTTTTGAATGGGTCTATTTAAAATAAAAGATTTATTTTAATAGACCAAATAATTTAAAAGATTTAGGCAGAGAATTTGCGCTGAAATGGAACAAATCAGCCGTGGCATTATTGAGCGAAGTGTACAAAGTGTCGATGAGTGCCAAATGGTTGGCGGGGGACAATTTCAACATTCGCGTTACATTTTATTGTTAACTAGATATTTTGTTGTTTTTATTTGAGGTCAATTAAAATTTTTACATCAAAAATTAAATTAAATTTTTGAATTAAAATTTGTCGTTTTCTCAAAAAAATTGTTATTTAAGCCAATAATTTTTTTCATTTATCGTTTAGGTAATAGGAAGGTCTATCAAAAACAGAAGAAAAAAGTGGGGATTGTCATTTAAAAAAATTGCTGTTGACATAATAACTCAAAAATGGATGACGTCATGAACAAGTGAACCAACTTAAAATAAGCACTATGAGAAATAAAAATTGACCTGTTTCAGCGTTTTCGACAAATGTCATTTCATTAGTTTTGAAATTACTGAATTTATTCCATAAGCAGTTTCCACACTGTATGTAGGTAATTACAACCCCCAAAAGACGAGGCTTATGTAAAGATGCTGTTCCTTGTCTTTCTATTTTTGTAAGTATCTATAATTAAAACAGACTTATGGTGTTTATTGATACATGAAATATACATCGAAGCGAAGTCAACCACGAAATATGAAAAAACAAACTGAGCTTCCTCTTCTCATTTTTCGATCAATTGCTTATTAGTTTTCACAGTCATAATCAGGGACCTCCAGTTATTAATTACTGTCATCTTATTAATGTTTTTGTTTTTTAGACTTTGCCACTGAAACTTCGGTTGAAATTCCTGTATCCCAAAGTCCTGTCTTTCGTAATTCCAACCGTTCCAATCACATCCAAATCAATTCAAGTAAATAGTATTTCAACGGAGTATTCGCCACCAAATGGTTGAGATAATGGGCCCTCATTTGCTAGAAAATCCAATACTTTCATCTTGTCTGGTACATAAAAATCAGATCTGCGAGCTGATAATAACTGCAACGCTGAAACCTGTTTTAGATAATACATATTTGTCAAGAAAAAACAGCTTTATTAAAGAAGAAATGTGCAATACAGAACAAACCACTTTGCAGAAAAATATTAAAGTTATAAATTGTTCTAACCTACCTTGTGTTATGATTTCATGTTTTTTTGCAATTCTGATTTATTAGTATTTTGCTAGTCCAGAATGTATCCAAAATAAGCTGGGATCTTGGATATTTTATAGCACTCATGTTTTACTTGATGTTTTAAGCATTAACCTCAAAGTAAAAAGTGGAAAAAGTCTCAATCGACTGCGTTCGAAATCGGTAGATGGAGCGCAAAAAGGTTCTGCCCAAGGTTGGTAGAACTGACTAATTTGTATAATAGGTTGCCTCGTTGAAAATTGCGGGGCGGGGGGGAAAGTAACTCGTGACGTAAAATCAACCCAGAAATTTTGGGTGTTCGAATAGAACCTAAGGTTTATAAGCTCCGTGGAGTTTATTGGGTGGCTTTTTGGGATTTATTCTAGCGAAGGAACACCTAATGCATGATCGACAGACTCTGTAGTAAAAGTTTAGTACACTGTGACGTCACGAGTAACTTTTGCGGGGGGAAAAAATTCAGATTATTGCTTTAAATGGAAACGAGGCAACCTATTATACAAATTAGTCAGTTGTACCAACCTTGGTTCTGCCTAAGGTACCTTAGTTCTGCCGCCCGAAATGTTACAAAAACAAAGTTTATATGGAAAAATCGACAATTGAAACAGCCTTATAAGCGTAGCTTTTTTATTCAGATGGCCTTGCATAACGCGCGAGGTTATGACATCTACCGATGTTTTGCCTTTTTTCCAGTCGCAGAGTTTTGATCGATTGGCACGACTTGTTATTGGTGAAAATCAGCGAAGTGGCTGACGTCTGGTGGTAATTTTTGAACTAACGAAATAGGGAAAACAAATGTTTACGTATTGGCCGTAATACATTTCAATCGCCTAAAAATAGCCAAATTCGTTTGTTTTTCATAATAAATTGTGCATGAAGTGATGACGAGTATAGTTTTCCCATTTATAATTTGGTTTTATCGCAGTGCAATTGTAATTATTAGGGGCTGGGGTTGTGGTTTTGGCAATAGACGTGAAGATATTGTAGCCTGGTCAGACAACAGAGAAGGGACCTTCTTTTCGGCGCAAACGAGTTCCTCCAAATGCAGGTACCAAGGTGGATGTAAGGTCAGGTAGCGAAATGTAGAGGATTATCAGGGACGGGTTAATTTCACGAAAATGACATGGCAAAGCAGGTACACTTCAAAGTATTTATTCTTTCTCAAAACTTTTCTGTGCACCTCCAGCGTGTTTTTCCATCTTTCATCACCAGTGTCCGGACGAAATAGTACCAGACAAGTCGACCAGTACAACTTTGCGTAATACCCCACTCACATATAAACACGATTCAGTTGGTTCGTTTTCAATAACAGGGAACCAGCTGAATCGTGTTTATGTGCGAGCGAGGGATTACGCAAAGTTGTACTGGTCGACTTGTCCGGTACTATTTCGTCCGGACACTGTTCATCACACTAGCTTTAAAAAATTTTGCACCATTAATAACACAGACCAATAACGAATTAAGACTGTTAAAGTCCATATAAAACCTAGGAGACGTGGACGATGCTAGCGCAACCCTAGCGTAGGGCCGAACTAAATAACCGTATTTAGTCGATGATAAATCGGCTATTTACGTTGGCAGCGAGAAATTTGATTTATTCAAAAAATCAAATTTGTTCTTTTCAAAAATCGTTATTAATCATTGTCAAAAATTTGCTAATCAATTTCGTTATGATAAAAATTATAAAATAATCCAAAACGACTTTGGTACTTGTCCCGAGCCTCTTCTACCTGCGATGTCGAAGCCTGACTAACTTGTTTGAATAGTTTTTGACCAAAAAGTTCTTATTCGGTAAGTAATACTTTCGAAAAAAAAGTTATTACAAAAAATGTTATTTTCAGAATTGAAAAAAGGTGGATAAAAATTTTAGATACTTCTGGAATACTTCAAAATTACAAAATTCACTCATTTGGCAAGACCACTTTTCAGAAAATTATTTTACAAGTTCTCAAAAAACTAGATTTTATAGGTGTGCCGTGCCATTCCCATCAGTTTTTCGTTCCAAATTCACAGTGTCACAAAATAACAGTTTTTCCAGACAATTCGAAGATTTTAATGACAATGTAAATTACAGAAGTTGTGATTCCTGATCCTGAAGTTGTCCCAGAACGTGCACATTTCAACGTACCAAAATTTGTGAACTCAATCTCAGAGAAAAGATAATCTATTACATGGATCGTTATAAGCGAAAAACAATTTCAAAATTAAAAACTTTATAAGAAAACTCTAAAAATAATGAAATAAAATGTTTGGATAATTGTTTGTCTTTGTTTTTTTTTTAAATAAAACCATAATATGAAAATAGGTAAATAAAAACAAAACAATATGTCCGTATGCAACTAATTATACATTCGATTGCAATAATTGAGGAATATGCAACTTATTATACATCTAGTTCGGCCCTACGTTAGCGCGTCGCTAGTATCGCGCGTCGCTGAAATTTGAATAGATTAGACAGTCTTATTGTAGTTTCAATTTGGTTGTAGGTCGTAAAATTTTATTGGATATTATGAGCGATTAACGGGCACAATGGTTGGGTTTGAAAAGGTTGGGAAGCAGCGCGTGCCGTTTGCCGTACAATGCAAATATACCAAATGTACAATACAACCCTGCTTAAAATATTACCTGCTAGTGGTAAACTAGGATTTATAAGCCCCGCAAGATCTTTAACTTAAAGTACCATAAAATTTTACGACCTACAACCAAATTGAAACTACAGTACTATGTTTAATTGTCTGTGATTAATAACCAATAAAGGGTTTCCTTTTTCAGTGTAAAAATTCGTATCCCACCTCCACCCGGCGGCACGGCAATTTTGCCGGAGTACATACACTATTACGGATAATACTATCAAGTAATAGTGCAGTGCTTATCAACATAATTACCGGCGTCTCGCCTCCACATTTTGACTTTTTTGTGTTTTATGTTCTGTGTCAATGTCAATGTCAATGGAATTTCCTCACGATGTGACATGAGTATAATAATATACCTTTTTGAACATTCATTGTTCGCAGAGACAGAATGTTAACTTGTCACAAGAAAAATTGATACTAAGTGTTATACAGGGTGTTAGGGAATGGTCTCCCAAGAATTTCAGGGTGAGTTTATCAGGGAAAATGTGGTCGAAAACCTTTTTACCGCTTTTAGATAAATTGAACCGTTTTCTGAAAATAAAATTGTTCCCTGTTGTTTTGGGACTGCTGAAATATTGCTTTGTGCACGAAAAAATCTTGCATGTTTCGATTTAAAAATGATTGCTTGGTAACGATTTGAAATTTACTACTGTCAAAGTCTCCACTTTGACTTGATCTATCTTTTATCCGTCGCCTGCAATGATAACAATACGTAGTTTCAAGGGTAGTTTACAACGCCAGAATATTCTATCCCTCACAAACTCACCCTGAAATTCTTGGGAGACCATTCCCTAACACCCTGTATACTTACCCTTAATTTTAAGTGGGGTGGGTAGGGGTACCTACCTTATTGAAAATATTGGAAAAAATTAAACATTTTACTAAATCTTAACTGGTGGCTAATGGGCAGTCCAGATGGACCGCCGCCGCCGGTCTCTAATCCGATTACAGGTACTTGGAGGAATTCGTTTGCCGATAAGGATCAAAAAGGTAGAGCCCTTCAAAAATTTGACCGCGTGGAGGAACTCGTTTGCGACCCTTCTTTTACAGTCCTATGATTTATGGCGGTAGTAGCCCATTGTCGGGGTATTTAACTCCCTGACAACAGGGTTGGTAGTAAAACCAAATTATAAATGGGAACACTATACCTCAAAGTGTTATTGTTCCGTGCCGCAGTGTGATATTTAGTGAGCAAAGACATTTTTCCGCACTATTTCCATGATGGTATTTCCCAATAAAAACTCTAAAAAATACCAAGCAGGAAGTTTTAAAAATCGGAAAACCTATTAAAGAGCTTCTAGAAATAAGTGAGAAAAGAGTCAATTGCTTTATTGGCCCTTAAGAGTTGGGTATCAATCCCTAATAATAAACTGTTTAAAAACCCTTTGCAGCAGGTCAAGATGTTGCGATTTTTTGCAAGCAGACCCAGGGACTCGGGCTAAATTCGGAGATATTTTTATTGAAGGTTACAAAGCACTTTCTACCAACCGATTTTATACCTTTGGGCAAGTTTGTGAAGCTTTGATGATTATAGCTTTTTACACAACAGCAAAAGGTGTCAAGTGAGACAATTGAAACTCACAGCCATTCCGTCTCACAATTTACCAGTGGGTACTCACAATAAAACCGTAAAATGTCGACAAACTACTAATAGGTAACGGGTAACGCTTCTTAGGTACTATAATAACAAATTGACCGAACTAGTGTTGTTTTTTTGAAGTTCGTGAAGGTTAAATTTTGGTGTAAAAGACGCAGCTTTTGCAGTTTTTTTACATTTCCCTTTGCTCTCCTACATAACTATATTGGATCATATTTACGTGTCGTTTTGCTCTTCAAGGGCTACTAAAATGATCTACAGTTAGATCTGCAATGTATTTTAGCATCTGCTGATTGAGTAACCGTCGTTTAATTTTCGAAGAATTTTTAAAAATACGTAAGTTATACAGGGTTATTCTAAGTGATTGTAGTCGAAGTAGGCGTGAAAACTGAATGTAAAATTTATGGTTGCCGCTCCACATAAAAAAAACATCAAAATGATGTGAATAAGTGAGAACACACGGGAGTTAAATTGGGTGCAAAACAACTCAATATTTTTGAATTCAATCGTTAATTTAACAAAAATAAATAAAAATCTCATCACCTAAAAAATGACAGTGACAGCAACAAAACTGACAGTTCACATGAAAGCGGCAAAAATGTAATAACATTGGCATGGCCTACTTCGACTACAATCATTTAGAATAACCCTGTAGAAGAGAAATTAAATATTTAAGTTTTATACCCTAAACCTTTGTTGAACCAACTACAATGTTCTTCTGCGAAATTGAGATTAAAGGGCTCATTAGGTGAGGTAGGAAAATTCAGGTATTGTGAAGATCTGGAATTTCTTTAAAATTTTGCATGTTTTTTTACATTCATCCTAATCAGAATTCCGAAAATGTTGAAACTTTGATTGTCTCTTCCACACTATGAGTACATAACATGTTGATATCCATTTGTTTCTTAAGAAGGTTTCTCTTGGAAAACTGAAATCATTTTTTCACGCAGGTCTTAGGTATTTGTAAAGAATCGCTTATTTTACATACCGGTGAAAAGATAAGTCTTGCCTTGAAGAACTACAAGGAGTAGAACAAATTCTGCACGTTCTCATTATTGCAATTGTTCTATTTTACGAATGCAGGAATAATGTTGGAAATGAAAACATCAAGTTTTATGACACTTCAGACTTGAATTAATTTCAAAATTGACATTTGCGAAACATCAAAACGACATACGTATTGTAATAACACAGAGAAACATATTTTAATACAGGTTAGAATGAAATGGGGGAAGGTACCGAAGTCTGTGATGTTTTTTCAAAGTCGACATACGTTTATAGAGTATTACCGTATACAGTATAGTCCAATTTTTACCCTTTTGCGATGACGTCATTATCTAGTAACTTTACGTATGTTTGAGCTAGAATCAGAAACAAATTTGAATTGATCATAAATAACTATAAATGTGTCAAATTTGTTGACAATTGCTTCGAAAGGTTATGTTTGTAATCAATGTAATAAGTGAAAGAAATTAAAAATTGTCAAATTGACACGAGCATAAAATAACCTTAAAGTGACCATCAATAAATAAACGTGCCTTTTTTTTGTTTTTTTTTCTGTTTCTGTCGTTTCAATAAAGAGCAAGCGACGAAGGAAATCGTGACGTCACCTCAAAAGGGTAAAAATTGGACTATACTAATAAATCCATGGTAGCAATGAAACGTCCACACGTCTTACTATAGTTTAATTGTCTGTGGTAGTGACCCAGTTTAAAATTTAAAATTTTAATTCCCGGTATCGCCACGAGAGCGCGCCAAAACGAAAGTACTAGCATGGCCTACTAAATCTGAACTGCGCTGCGCTTATTACGGTCGTAACAAAGCTCGGATTTTGAATGGAGCAATTCACGATCTGCTGTATTATAACCGGCCTGTTCATTTCATTAAAAATGCATTATGAAAATGTTTCTGAGAAGGAGCCAATTTCCGCCGATGAGGACGCCACACCGGGCGCTTCTAAAGAATAAAAATGCGGAAAAATAGGTTTAGACATGATTTTAGAGCTAAGATCAAGTACATTAAGTTCATATTTTCTTTCTGATACAATACTGAATACAACGGTATTTTTATATTTTTGATTTTAAATTCGAATGTGATTTGAATGATAAAAATTCTCGGTGACAACCATGGATTTACAACCCAAAAAGCGCCCGTATACTAGCGCTTTGCGGGGATCACTCAAAGTACACTTTTGAACAGGCCGGTTATAATATGATATGAATTTTTGAAAACGTGTTTCCAGCGCGGCTCGAGCATTTGGCCGAACTAATTTTATAGGCATGCTTGATGGAGTTGTTTAACTTAATAATTTTTCCTCATTTAAAATAAATTTGTTACACAGTCTAGGACTGGTTTTACAATTCTATGAGGGGCATGATGACCAACTCAATAGACCGGGACCAATGGCTTAACGTGACTTCCAAATCACGAGACAGAATATAGCCTTTTTTTTTAATTTTAAATTTCGCCCTGGGTCGGAATCGAACCCGCGACCCTCGCGTCCCTGAGCCGAAACGGACTCCCTTAGGCTATATTCTGCAAAATGTCATTAAAATACACGTTTTATTAATTATGTGTAATAAAAAAAAAAACAATAAATGAATTAAATTAAAATCTGAAACCAACTAAAATTAAATATTTTGAAAAATTTCCATTTTCTTCGTAACATGTCTGACGATTTTTTTTCAAATTCTCTTTTACGTCCTGCAGTTTTTGATGATCAAATTGATTGCTGCATTCAACAATTTTTTGTTCTAAGGCGATACGTAATTTTTTCCAATATAATTTACTTTTCCAAATTTATTCAAATGATATACACTTAGGTCGCAAATTTTGGCAACAGAAACACACAACTCTTCTGTTATATCTATATTTGAGTTTCAATTTTTTTTATAAAGAGTAAAAATATGTTGAATATCCATATCCGTATTTTTTGCAAATAAGCATTTTTGGCATTCACCACAATTGTTTTTAAATTTAGAAATTAAGATATCCCCTACATATGACACTGGCTGCAAGTCAAATTTATCGTTGAAGGTGATATTGTTTTCCACCACAGAAATATTGCAAGATAATAATTCGTTTTCATTTTCTTGTACTTTAGATTTCACTTTTAATTTACCGACAGATAAAAAATGCCTCAATTGGTCCAAATAATGAGTTGCATCGTCTTCACAACTTTCTCCATAGTATGCAAATATTTGTACTCTTTTTGTTACCGGGGGCACACACTATTGTTTGGTTTCTTTTTGTCTTGAAACTAAAAGTATAACTTTATTAAGAAGTCAGTTTCGCCACTTAAGTTTTTACCTTTCTAAATTACGTAGCAGATTCACAAATTGCCCAGAGTTGAAAATTTTTATTTATTCCCTTTCGTTATTGTTTTCTTATTGACAACTTCTCAATACTGAAAACGTTGGATATTATAACTACTTAATAATTTAATAAATGCCACTACCTTTTTATTCCTAGAAAGACATATCTCTATTATATTTTTATTTTTTTGAAAAAAGTGCCACATTTGACAAATATTTTTTGACTGTTTTAAATTCAACGGTACAACTCGAAATTTAACGAATAAATACGACGGAGTGTTTTGGCCAAATACGTGCGGAGCAGCACTGTCGAAGCTATTCCAACATTATTATATTGGATTGAAGTGTCTTGTACCTACTATAGTTTAATTGTCTGTGGTCACTACATAATTTTTAACAAATATTTGTTTTGTAGTTTTCTGTAAGAAAAATACAAAAATTATTATTCGTCTAGTTTTTGGTTGATTGAGAACATTGAGAACTTACTCGTAGCTTTTCTATAGTTCATTTTTTAATGCTGTAGAAAAAGTCAGGCAGCCCAATATACAGTTATCAATGTTGCCTAGATCCCTTAGATTAATTTATAATTGATATGGATCCACGATGCCGCTAAAAATACTGTTTTCCTGAAAGTGTCACTTTTCAAGCCTAGTCAGTTTTGAGATTTTTGCCTGCCGAGGCATTTTTACTTTGCAAGTAGATAGTCATTTTAATATAATGGTTATTGTTACCTAGGTGACTGGTCACCTTCACCGTCCGACTTGATGCGATAGAATTTTATTTTTAAATGTTTTTCTTTATACCATACTGTTATTAGGATTTATCAGTACTCAATGCTTGATTGATATAACACATATAACAGTCTAGGCCTTTATTCAAAATTATAGGTCGTTATTCAAAATTATCAGACCGAGGCCGTTATTTTTGCTGCCGTTGCTACGGTTACGGCACAAATGACAACTAAATTTAATTTTTGAAGTAAAGAGAAATGTCAGGCTTACAAATAAATCATCGTTAAATGTTAAGTATTATTGGTAGAAAACTATAAAACAACATACGGCCGATATGGATATAACAGACTCGGTTGATTATAAAATCTCGGCTCCGCCTCGATTTTACAATATCTCAACCTTGTCTGTTACATAACCCATATCAACCTAATACCGTTATATACTATAACGAGCGATTTCAGAAAAAATGTAATACATTACGCAGCATGAAAGTGTCTATGCTTGACTCGGAGGTTTAAAGAAGGACCCGGACGCTTTGCGTCCTCGTATTCTTCAACACGCCTCCTCGTCTGCAAAGTTTCACTTTCATGCTTCGTAATGTAATATACTAGTTCCCGCTGCCTGTCATGTAAATCAGTTTTATAGTCATAGCAACATGGCGTGTAAGTTGACGATTATATTTGTTTATTTACCCTGGACGCCGGAACTTAATATTTTCATGAAAGTTCTAGGGAAATAATAATTTTGACAACGAAGATGAAAGTTCAAAAGTTTATTTGAAATAGAAAACGAAGGATTCTGTACCTTGAATACTCGCCCCAGTCGCACCACAGGCTTGCCGGTGATTTTAGTTGTGATCGTCCCAGGATGTAGGCAAGCATTACCTTATGCATAACAGTGGACACATTTTTCCTGCCGCACCAGTCTTTAAATGATTCGTACGTACACTCATATCGATTTCGCGATTTTTCCGGCAGTGCACTTGTGGAGGCAATATTTGCGACTTCTTTAATTTCGTTTACCCTTATATTTCTTAATTTCACGATGTCAAACACTTTTCATGTCATTCAATAATTTTGTTTTTCTACTTTGCGTTCGTACTGATGCTATTACGATACTGTTTTGCGTATCGTAATAGGAAAAGGCGTGATATAATAATAATACTAAAAATAGTGAAATTTAATTTTTTAATTTTTACGGATACTGTGGTGTCGCGGCAGACCGCAGACGTGACCTTGGGTGGAATCCTTCAACTTTAACGGTTTTAAATTTTAAATTATTTTTTTTTCATTGAAAAAGTGGCAAAGTAGAAAAAATACTGTATGACATCTCGATTATAAGGCATTTTATCGCACTTACTCCTTTAGGACACTCCTCGCTACGCTCGTCGTGCTCTAAAACCGTGCGTGCGATAAAATGCTTCTTAAAGTGCGTCTATCGATATTTTAGAACGACCTTTTGCTTCCTTCAGTGGTTTATTGCCCGCTAACAAAGATCGTCGTAAAAGTGGTGTAACCGATCCTCACTAATCCGCAGGTACCATCGAGAGTTTTTGTTACAGGGTAGGTAAATAATCCCCTAGTAATGAGACCATCATAAACGACCCAAAATGTTAACTAGTGTTTAAACTGCTTTTGGTAACTTTTAGCTTTTGTTATATTGGCAAAATCAGCCGTTTGACGTCAGGCGTCAAGGTAACCAGTGAAACTATGAAGTAAATTTAGTAAAATAACCTTACATCTTTGTGAAAAATATCTGTTACCAACCCAACCAAATTTCAGGAATTAGTGCAAAGTAGATAAAATAGTATATTACACTAGTTGAATCACATTCTTAATAAACTTGGGCAAATTTCGAGGTGGCAGCGGAAAAAATATAATAAGATACAGTAGAGTCGCGATAAGGTGAACACCCTATAAGGTGAACACCTCGGTAAGATGAACACTCAAAATTTTCTACAGAGAATTCTATAAGGTGAACAACTGAAACCTCGATAAGGTGAACAAAACAAACACTTTTTTATTACACATAATGCAATTGTATTTTTATATTTTCCAAAAGCTTCTTGTACCGTTTTTTGTAATTTTAAGTTACTGCCCCTCACCTCCTTAGATTTTACGTTTCTGCAAGTCTGCATATGTTCATTTCAATTCAGATTTTTGTCGTATTAGTCGTAGTCTTATAGTGTTTTTAAAATTTAATAAAGGGTCTAGCGTGACTGCACTTTTTCGCTATTAAGGTGTTACTAATTCTACAGTTTGTGGCTCTCAAAAATTAATTCTCGGGTATAAATAATGAAAAACGAGTAAAAAAACAACTTTCGAAAATGGAGGCAGCATTATAGGCATGGTTTTTGAAAATGCGACGTAGGCATTTGCCAGTTCCGGTGCAATGATAAAAAAAGCCAAAATATTTCAATGGTATTTTAAAGGAAAACAGAAATTTTAATAACAGCCAAGGATGGCTTCACAATTTCAAAAAAAAAATTCTATACCCTTGGTAGCAAAAATTTGCAGTCTACTCGAACTAAAACTAAATTATCGCATTACTTTGAAGGCCAATAAATCTAAAGTGTTAAATAAAGAGTTACACGATCATATTTTGCCTTATTTTTTTGACCTTGATAAGGTGAACAAACTCGATAAGGTGAAAAGGGTCTGCCTGAATTAGTTCACCTTATCGCGACTCTACTGTAACACGGAATGTATCGACTATAATATTTCTCGGTAGGCAACAAGCCGCGGCTACGCCTTGGCTTGTACTATGGCGGACAAAAAATTTTGAACGACTTGTTATTCCTTTGACATGTAAATGTAAAACTGGCTTTATGGTCAACTAACCTCATTTTTTATGTTTGCCTTTCTTGTCATGTCACCAGTGACAGATCAGTCAATCATAGATTAACACAAAAATTTTGGTGTGCCTATGTCGGCTGACGAATGGTGAACGTGAATAAATCTTAATCGTTTCGTCTTTGCCGTTGAAATTGCGAAAGTCGCTGCAGCCCTTAGGCTATCGAGTGGTGTAGAATGTAGATACGTACCTATCTAGTTCTTAGAGGTTTAGCATCAACACAAAATCAGGAATGTCTTCATCATAGATGAAACCAAATTTAGTTCTATTTAAGTACGTCAAGACAGAACGACCCAACAGGTTGTATTTTGGTACGCAAATATCAAAAAATTCAAAGTACAGATCAATCCACAATACTAACAAATTATAACATTTATTTATTAAACTTAAAATTAAAAGTTTAAAATAAAAAAAACTTTACAATTAAAACTGAAGAAGTCAATATTAATTTGATCATTGCTCCATTTTGTTGTACAACCAAGAGCAATCTATTCCTCATGGACAGGCACAGATTTCGGTGATAGTTCGGGGGTGCCTCGTTCTGTTCCACGGAAGACACCCGCCTTCTTCCAGAACCTGGACGCCGAACCACCGTCCCAGTGTCTTCCCACTTCCGCATAATGGCATGGATAGTGCCCTTCGATAGCCCTAAATTCGTCGAAATTTGCCCATACGACATACCCCTCTGGTGAAGGGTTACTATTTTGGCTTTAGTAAATTCAGATACGGCTGGCATTGTATCACCAAATTATTATTATAAACTTGATAGACGTTTACTTCAAACCGTCAATTTTTCGATTTAATTTATAAACGTCATAATAACAGTAAAGGGCAGCTTACATTGACATTTCTTGATATGCCAAAATTTGATCGTTCAAAATTTTTTGTCCGCCATAGTACATGGCTACCTCAAATGTTATCAAGTCTTTACATTTCTTGTTACTTAAATAACTATTGTCAAAATCTCTCTCAGTCTGACAAGGTTTTGGACATTTGATAATAAATTTTAATGGAAATGAGAAAACGTGTTTAATTATGTGTTTCATGTACGGGGTGATCAAGAAGGACTGTTTAAGTTGGTAACACTGGATCGTATTTTAAATCGTATAACAGGAGTAACTTTCGGTTGTTGGTGGCTTATCGTTGTTAATGCTATACATATATCAGATATTTGTAAAATAAACCAACAAAACATATCCAGTTGCAGTGTTATAAATAATCGAATGAAAAATTTTTCTTAATTGTACTGCCAACTTAAACAGTCCTTCTTGATCACCCGGTAGAATTAATGAATAAAAAAACAGTAAGTTAGTAAACAGAAACAATAATTAACGATAACTCAGACATATTATGGATTTAAAAAAATCAACTCTTATTTTCGAATTCTTCCGAATCGTCCTCAGACTCTCCAAGGTGTATAATCATTAATCGGTGGTTCCACAGTCACTTCACACATCCAAATCCCACATCTGCTGTTCTTTAGTTTAACCGCATGTTCATCACAGACATGTTTGTAAATGTTCAAAATCATGTTGTTTTCGAATACGGATAAGGGCGATTTATTTTTCGTTGAACATAATTTGTTCTGTGCATCACATCGATAATCAAGTATAAAAACTCTTGACCAAACTAGTATTTAAATTAATACCTAATTGACAGTGACACGAATTGATATTAATGCATTTATATCCGATCGGGCGATTTTTGCCTACTTATGGACTAGTTTTTAGGGCATAATTCAGTATTATAGCCCGGGGCTGTAAAAGTTTTTGCCGCCCTTGTTTATGCCGTTACTACAGTAATAACAATAACTGGCTTATTCCACCTTCCTGATTTTTGTGTCGTTATTTTAAAATTGAATCTACCTAAATTATTATAAAATTCAAAACTTCGACCGGACATAAAATTTTGTATGAACCACGGGCATAATTAGCGTTTGTGACCCTAGCGTGTTATGTAATGTCACTAGATATTATTGTGGCATATGGCATCATGGATTGAAGTAATTTACAAAATTGAAATAGGAATCCAGTGAACTATTGAAAGTGTATATTGGGCTGCCTGACTTTTTCTACAACATTAAAAATGAACTATAGCAGTCGTTAAAAAATTTAAAGACAAAAATAAGTTTTCACAAAAACTGCTCAGAATGTTCTTCATTGTGGTCCAGACAGAGTTGAAGTCATCTCTTCATATTTTCAAAAACATTTATCAAGCACTCAGGTGAAATGGATTGACAAAATTCAGTTATGGTGACTATATCATTCATTACTTTATAAACCAATAAGAATCTTTGATTTTCTTTAGTTACCATGTATTACAGCGGTTATTGTAGTAACCAGGGCGATTTCGAATATACGAACCTTTGTATATTCGAATATACCAACCTTTGTATTTTCGCTCGCCGCCTTAACTTACAAAAATGTTTGCGCTAGTCGTCACATTAAATCGCTCTGCTACTGAATGCGCCCAGTCGGTTTCGGGAACCTGTTTATTTATTTATTTATTTTATTCATGATATAGTCTACCCGTATACAACTCGAGGATGGAAAATTCTCGATTACTCGACGTGTTGCCGGAAACACCACTCGATCTACGATCTCGTGATGTTTCCGGGCAACACGTCTCGTATAATCGAGAGTTTTCAATCCGCTAGTTGTATATATATGATAATTCGTTTGGGATAATCTCCAGGTTTTTCATTTAACCAAACGAATATGACAATTATGTCAAAATTTACGAAACTGCACAATTAACAATGTTTAACGTTTTTTAAATGAAAAAACAAAAACGTTAGTTTTGTAAATGTATTGTGGCTTGCATTTTCAATTCCGTCGGGCTCATTATCACTCGTGAAATACCCCGTATTGATGATATCAGTATAATCTAAACCAAAACGCATTTTATCTAGCAAACCGCCGCAAAAGTTTTGAAACTTTGGATCAATATTTAGGAAGGCATTTAAACCTTACTTTTGTTTTGTTTTTCAGGGAAACGAAACACAAGAAGCCAGTTATTAAAAGTAACAAGGAAGTAAGTAAACTGTCTAAGGAATTGTCAGCAGATGTAAAGTTGCTTCGGTTGCAAGTCGCAAAAAGAAATAGAACAGTAGCAGCTGTACATAGACAAATAGATGATGTTCCCAACAGACCAGAATTGGCACAATATCAACGACGATTTTTAGAACTCTATAGTCAAGGTTAATCTCAAATATTGCAAGTAAAAGCTGTTTTGCTTGATTTTCCGTTCATTTCACGTTGGGCGGTGACCCTAGAGAAAAAAATATGTAATGTTTTTGGCAACATGAATGGCTGCATTTAAAGTTCGTTAGGGTCGGAAAGTTATGTAAATCAGTCTGTATAATTATTATACTCATATATCGTGATTGGTTAAATATTCAAATTTGGCAGCAACCTGATTCGATTAATTTTTTGACCGAAAAGGTCAATCTTACTCTCAATTTTTTCTAACTGGAAATTCACTGGGCTATTATAACACATAGTAAAACATAGTGTACATATTATATGTATGTAAGAAAACTTATTATTTAACTAACCTACGTTAATTTGTAATGTTAATAATTGATTTAAATTTTAGTGTCTGCAAAACACAGAGAGACGAAACAGTATTATACACTTTATAATACAATGGAAGACACAAAAGTGTATATGAAGAAAGAATTATCTTTATTAAACTCAATATCTGATAGTTACCCAGAGTGAGAATGAATATATTTTAAAGAAAATAGGTTAATTTTTAATTTCAGGGCAATAATATCAAGTTACGGGAAAGAAGAATTTTTGAAACAGTTTCAGAATATTATTGAAGGAGTTACGCAGTCAAAGGAAAAAGTACAAAAACAGTTATTGGACGAAAAAAGGAAACGTGACCAATTAAGTTCTTCACTTCAAATTTTAATAGAACAACAGAGAAAATATGTTACTGCCGTTCGCCAACTAAGTATTGAATGTAAAAAACATGAAATTTTGTTAAATCGACATACAGTTTAATGTGAAATAATGAAATACCTATGTTTTGGCAACATGTTTGATTAGATTATACTAGAAATATTTTTTATATCGTAAATATCTTAGAATTACTATTTGTTAAGATAATTTTTTAAAACTACTCATGACAACTAAAGTTTAATAGGTATGTAAAATTGTTATTGCAAATGTGTAGTTAAAGCAACAAAAGTGTTAATGTAAATACCAAAATAAGATCGTATATAGAGAGTGATTACAATTTTTATTTTAGTAAAGATTTGTGTCCTGTGCATTAGGTATGTGGAGTTGGATTTTTAAATAGATTTTACATCCTTGTACTTATGCGTGGTTGCTTTTGTCACTCTATGCCTAATTACCCAATTTGTCTAAAACAAATAAAACGTGGAATGCGCTCGGAAGTTTTTGCACCGTAATTGGGGTTCACTTTAACTTACTTATTGTGCAACTGGTGTCATTCTCAAGACCTCTTCGTCTCGGCTCTGCTCTGCACAACTATGTCGAGATTTGTAATTGTTTTCAAATGGGAAACTATTAAAATTTCACAAAAAAGGTTCCTTGTGCGAGGCTAGTTGTGGTTTATTAAATGTACAGGTTGGCGTAGGAAACAAAATAAATGCTCTTTATCAACGACCTTGCATCAATCAACGTGCAATGTATTAAGGGCCCCACATTCTGCATTTTTGTTCGATGAACAAGTCTGTTCGAACAAAAACGATGCAAATCTGAAGTGTGTGCCTGGAAAACCGTCGGTTTTGCTCGCGAACAAAAATGAGGAAAATTATCAGGTTTATAAACCCTGAGAATTCAACGCACATGTCAAAGAACCAATGAACGTTAAGAATTGGACTGAATAACAGCCAATTACGAGCGAGCTTTTTTGATTATTCTGTATGTACAAAATAAATAGGTGATTATTCTGCATCTAACTCTTCAGTTGTCACCAAATCAACAAATTCGCTTTTGACAGTTTAAATTTGTCATTATAAAAATTGCAAAAATGGAAGCAAATAGATGGTACTGCTAATCAGTAATGTTATAAATACCTATGTTAATGTTAATAAATACCGTTTCGTAAATGTCTGTGGTTCTGGTTTGCTAAATTCTCATGTAAAATACAACTCTTGACATGGACATGTGCGGATTATATTTCTCCTGAATTTTAACTCGTTGCTATATTTGGAAATATGTACAACTCGTGCTACGCTTCGCTTCGCACTCGTTATATTTCCAAAATAATATAGCAACTCGTAAAATTCAGTCGAAATATAATCGGCAATGTCCATGTCACTCGTTATACATATTACTACTGATTATGTCCGTCGAACTTGTTCGACAGACTTGTCAATTCGAGCAAATTTGAAGTGTGTACTGTTAAAATTGAAACTCGCCAGTCACAACAAATGATACAACAAATATATTAGTCTTGTCTTTTATTACAATTTGTGATTGAAAAATTGATAGATTGTTATTCTGGCGTATCTCAGCAACGCAATGTTCAAATATTTCCACTCGGTATCTCGGATGCTGACTCCGGCCTTTCGTCCCAGTGGCGTCTGTTGTTTCGTGCGGTCTCGGCGGGGCTCGGATCGTGGGAACCCCAGAATGTTAACACGGCCCTTCCTGACACGAAGAGTGTCCTCACTCGACAGACGACAAAACGCCTTTATCTGGAACTTGCAAGAGAACTTTAGATTAGAATAGCACCTTGACACTTCGGAGAATAATTATCTCGGACGGTTGATGGACCAAATTGTCATGCTCATTGTAGACCTAACCTAAGAGAACATTGATAGACGAGCTTGGCCAAGTCGTACGTTAATAAAGAGACAAAACAAAATACATAATTGAGGGGAAATAAAAGACTTAACTACAACTTAAAGAATACTAAACTAAATGAACTTAACCTATATGGATAATGAAACATGAACATTTGAGCATCCCAGTGACTACCATCAACCAACACTATCCAGTGTACCCAAGGCAGGCAACTCACATCAACCTATGGTCAAGTGCGAGCGAGTCCCAGGCAACAAAGTCCATCGCTCTCCTCTCGACTTGAACCACGGTCTAGCTCACTCGTATCTTACCCAAGGCCTCATATTATCAACTGCAGCTACTCCACTGTAACGTAGCCTTGACCTACCAGTCCCTGGGATGTCCTTTACCTCGTACCGATCGTTCCCCAAAACTTTGGCCACTCGGAACGGTCCTCGCCATTTTGGCAGTAACTTTTGGCTGGAGCCGGTCGTCGGGGTACTGCTTATGCGAATAAGCACGAGGTCACCTTCCTGATACAAACGGGGAGTAGATCGGGGATGATCGAAACGGTTCTTCTGGGACGCTTGATACCGTTCAGTGTGAGCGACCATACGAGCACGAATTTCAGTTACATCCAAAGGGGTTCTATCTTTAGGTTCCAATAGGCCCCCTAAAACAACTCTAAACCCCATTAACGCCTCGCTAGGGGAAACCCCCACGGCTCTGTTCAAGGTTCCATTTAAGCCCAACTGTACATTATGAACATTTTCATCCCAACAGTCATCATCTAAATCGGCACCCATAGTTGCGAGGGAATCAAGTACAGTCCGATTATACCTCTCTACCTGGCCATTACCACGGGGCGTGGCAACAGCATTGAAATGAATTTTGGTTTGGATGTGGTCGCAAAACTCTCGGAACTTTTCGCTAGTGAATGAGCTACCATGATCACAAATAATCCGGCGAGGGACTCCGAAGACCTTAATCATATCTTGCAAATACTTAATAGCTAACTTAGACTTAGTACTCTTGACTGGATAGAGTAGTATAAATTTGGTGAAAGCGTCTATAATGAGAAATAATAGGGTATTGCCCGCTTTTGTTTTCACGAAAGGACCCAGATGGTCGATATGCACCGTGTGGAACGGTACCGGAGTTTTAGGTATAGGATGAAGACTACCTGGTCGTTTCCCTCCGGGTAATTTAAAGTATAGACAATTCAGACAATTATTGACGTATTTTCGAACGAACAGGCGCATGCCCTTAAACCAATATTGCCTCGATACCAGATCGTAAGTTTTATCAAATCTAAAGTGACCAGAATCGTCGTGGGACACTCGCAAAATTTGGAATCGGGCTGTTTTAGGGAGTACACACCTTAACCCTCGGCCAGTAATCTTGTATACCTTTCCACCTTTTAGTGCATAATTACAGAAAAGATTGCTATTGCCGTCGCGGTCACCAGACTCTAGCAATTGTTTTATGTGTTGAATGCATGAATCATCTGACTGCTGAATAGATAACAACCAATCGATTTCATCGATTACGGCTAGATGGACACCATGTTCGCTAATAGGTAGGTTCCGACTCAAGGCGTCGACATGCCGCATTTGGAGATTAGGTACTGCGATGAACAATCGTGAACCGATACTCACTTAGTTCGAGAACCCATCTGCCTATACGTGCATTCACCTCGCCCTTAGAGAAAGCGTTTCTGACCGCGGCACAATCTGTGACAATCGTGAAGGACCTACCCAAAAGGTATTGCCGAAACCGTCGTACCGAAGACACTATAGCCAAAGCTTCTAGCTCGAAGGAATGGAATTTCCGTTCGTTCGCGGTGGTATGTTTACTGAAATATGAAATCACATTTTCCTTTTTGCCGTTGACCTGTATCAAAATTCCGGCTACACCCAAGCAACTAGCGTCAGTGTATAACCGTATCTCTAAATCAGGATTGAAAAGTGTCAGAACCGGGTCAGAAGTCAAATGAGTTTTCAGGGCTTCGAATGAAGTGTTCTGGGCTTGACCCTATACCCATGGAGCTTCTTTCTGGAGGAGTGAAGTGAGGGGTCGTGATACCCCAGCGTAATCGTTGATGAACTTTCGGAAATAAGCTGTCAAGCCAAGGAATTGGCGGACTCGATGAACGTCAGTCGGGACAGGGAAATCGCGCACTGCCTTTATTTTGTGAGAAGTTGGTCGAATTTCGGACCCACTAATTTCATACCCTAAATATTCAATGCTGGTTTGTAAAAATGAACACTTCGATAGTTTTAATGTTAATCTATTAGCTCTAAATATCTCGAGTACGCGTCGCAAAATAGACATAGTTTCATCGACACTCCGTGCCGGAATTAGGATATCGTCTAAGTAGCATAACACCTTTGTAAATCTCAACTGCCCCAACACAGAATTGACCATTCTCATAAAGACTGCAGGAGCATTGGTCAGTCCAAATGGCATCCGCAAAAACTCATAATGCCCATCCTGTGTAATAAAAGCGGTTAGCGGAACCGACTCCGGAGCCATTGGGATATGATAATACCCTGAGAATAAGTCAAGCGTCGTAAAGTAACGAAATCCCGAAAGTCGTCTTAATTGTTCCTCGATAAGAGGAAGTGGGTATTTGTCCTTGACAGTTACCTTGTTAAGCGGCCTGTAGTCAATACATAGACGATATTCACCTGTTTTCTTTTTTACTAATAGGACACTGCTCGCATATGGCGAATTTGATTCGCGAATAATATTATTTTGTAACAATTCTTCGACAAGATCCCTGATCTGGGCGCGTTCGCAATCGGAATATTGTCGCGCTCGACGAGAGGTTGGTTTAGCGTTTGTCAATTGTATAGTCATTTGGACCGTCGGATTAACACTTATTTGTGAAATATTGCTGGCCCTACAATCGGAATATTCGTTTAGAAGTCCTATCAACCCTTTAACGACTTTATCGTTGTCAATCCCCACATTTACAACAGCTTCTGAAATCGAATTTACATTCAAAGTGCTGAGTTGGGAAAACTTAAGAAGGTTCCCACTCTTTGAGTAATTCACGTCGGGAAGTTCTGTGAAATTTTGCCCCACTAAAATTTCAACTCCCATAACACATTTGTTAATTACCTACATAAAATTCTATCTGTTTGTTTATTTCATCGACAACTATGTCAAGCAGCACCGAGCCAGTAGGAATGACTCGATGCCCACCCAAAGTAGATAAGGTAACGCCTGTCTCCAATGGAACTGGTGTTGCTGACAACAGCTGTACCGCTGCTTCACTAATCAACGAACATTCGCTTCCGAAATCCACAAAGCATTTCATTTGTCTCCTCTCAATAGTGATTGTTTTGAAAAACTTACTATTAGCGCTAGGACCTATGAAATTGACGTGTTTCGGTTCAATCGCCAACAAAGGGCGTTTAGCAGTTGATCGCTGGTCATTATTGTTGTTACTGGGGCAGAACCTACGAAAATGGCCCCCGCCACCACATTTAAAGCAAGTTGGCTGAAAGGACTTGGTACTGTCTTTAGCTTTGTCCGGTTTTTTTTTGGAAATCGTGCGGATGAGGACCAGGCTTTATATTTTTCCGCACCTGTTGCCCTTTGAGTGTTCGTGTACGTTTTAGGTTTAGATATCGCAGGGGAGACCGTTGGTGAGACATTGGACGTCTCAGGTTTCGATCTGCCAAGTCTTTGTTCGTCAAGGACTCGAAAATGGGCGGCTAACACTTCAGGAGTATTAATGTTTGATGTTTCGATGGCGATTTTGATTCGCTCATTTTCGAGTCCACCCATAACGAGATTGACTTGATCGCCTTGGCTGATCGGGAGTTTCAATTTATGTATTAACGCTAATTTGGCAAAGTGATACTCGTAGTATGTGTCGTATTTATTTGCGGTACAGTCTATCATTGCTTTCATGCTTCCATGTAAATTTCGTTTTTTTTTGAAAATTATTTAAAATCATTTCCATCCACTGCTCCCAAGTGAATAAATGAGACGGTAAACCCCTATACCAAACTTCAGCAGCGCCCCTTAATTTACTTAAGGCCAGGTGACTAGTCGTCTTACTGTCCCACCCGTAAATAATGGCATATTCATCCACTTCGTGTATCCAACTAGTTACATCAGTTTCAACGGGATTAAATTCGGCCACAATATCTACAGGGTGTCCCAGAACTGGCTCCCCAGAGAAAACAGGGAGCCTTAGGACGAATATATTAACATGTATTTTGAAGAAAAAAAGTCCTATCTCAAATGATAACCGAGAAAAGACATTCTGAAGTTGACCAATTAGAGTTGAGCATCATTAAGGTGGAATAATCACAATTTTGCGTTGCCTAGGTTTCATTTTTATCCGTAAACCTCTATAATTCTGTCCATTAGATTTGGTCCACTACATTTATTAGAATGATTGTTTACGTCAGTTTGACATTTGTTATAGAATTTCGCTGCGATATTTAATTCAAGTGTATCATTTAACATGTATTCTTCCTCTGAGTACGTAGATATGATTCTTACTTTTGCGCGATGTGGGAACAATGCACGTGAAGCAGTAAGGTTGTACCGTGACAATTTCCACAAAGACAAAACAATCCTGAAATTAATCGCTCGGGGTCGAGAAACGGGTCAGATGCAGCCAGTTCGAAGAAGAAGTTGGGGGTGCTCCAAGAAATGTAAGGACTGTCGAACACGAGGAAGTCGTATTCAATGTCTTTGAGGAAGACGGCACCCGGAGTATTCGAACAGTTTCTCGTGAAATGGCTTTATCCAAGAGTTCGGTACAGAGAGTTCCAGCTGATAATAGGAGGCATCCGTACCACTATACAGGAGTACAACATCTTCTGCCAGAGGATTATCCAATTAGGCGAGAGTTTTATGTATGGTTAATAAACCAAAACGATGCTCCACACTTCTTGTCACGGATACTGTTTTCTGATGAGTCGCTATTTTGCCGGTAAGGTTGTTCCAATTATCACAACCTTCATATCTGGGCAGAGGAAAATCCAAAAGAATTATTTCTCAGAGGTTTTCAACATAGGTTTTCTGTTAATTTGTGGACTGGGCTATTGGGCGATAGTTTGGCAAGTATAAGCGTGGTGGATCCTTCCATTTGTTAAAATTCCGAATCCCCGGCTCTAGATTGGACCGTTTGAATTCCCCGCAAGATTAACGGGGGCAAAATATGCTCTGTTCATTGGCACGGAGCTACCTGATTTACTTGAAATTGTACCTCTTGCTTATCGCATAAATGACTGGTTCCAACATTTTAGCAGAAACGTTCGGGAAATTTTGGATAACCAATATCCACAGCGCTGGATCGGTCGAGGAGGACCGCATCATTGGCCTGCCAGGTCTCCAGATCTGAATCATTTATCGGCGGCCCATAAATTCAGAGGCTGATCTGAGAGTTCGAATTCAGGAGGCTTTGTTTCAGTTACTGAAGAAATGATAACTAACGCTACTACAAGAAGTTTGTTACGTAAAGCACAATTGTGCATACAAATGTGGTGGTCATTTCGAACATCTGCTTTAACATTGTTACCTATTTAAATAAATGGTTCTTTTTAGAATCGCCATTTTTATTGTTTTATTTCGAATTTTGCAATTGTCAAGTCTTGATGTTGATGACAGATAAACGTCAACGAATTTTTATATCGGAAAACGTCAAAATTCCAGTTGCCCAAACATTTTATTGATTTGTGCGATATCAGAGATTTTTTGTTGTTGTTTAGCAACCGATCGGATTTTTTAGTAACACCTGAGGACGAGCTTCCGGGATTGGTGAAATTAAAAACTTTATAACTCGGTAATTTGAGCTAGCAGAAAATTTATTTTAGTCAATTTGGAGTCTCTTTTGTTGTTGGCACATGCCTGTTTTCTCTGGGGAGCCAGTTCTGGGACACCCTGTATATATATAAAACAAAGTCGGGTTAGTTACGCTATTTATAACTCAAGAACGGCTGGACAGATTTTTATGATCTTTATATTGTTGGATTTGTCTCCGCCCCGATTAGCAGAATAACTATTAAAACATGGAATAACTAACGAAAAAAAAATTATGAAGAAAATTCAATTTGAAAGGTTATGTCATCTGTCACAATCGGTCATTGTGCGCGCATCGACAATTTGAACATAATTGAGATTTAACGTCAGCTGAGTTTTAACATCAAGTGTGATCAATGGTGAATGGTGATCAACAACACGTACTTTTGCATTGTACAGGGTGCGACAACATAACTTCCTTTTTTGAAATGCGCGCTATTCAGACTGTAGGGGTCGTAATGGGGCGGGGGTGGTCTCATTCGAAAGCCGTGGTTTTAAAGATTTGTTCCCTATCCCCCTGTCAGCTACCATCATGCGTTAGAATAGTGGAAAGCCTGCGTTTGCCGTCCACTTTTCAAACTGATTTTCTGTGATCGCAACCCTTCCGAAATCGCTTCAATGTTGGATCGTGTCGCGAACCAGAAATCAATTGTTACATGGGTCACTATGTTCAGAACATCATTTCAGACAAACCGGGAGTGTGACAAGACGAAGAACTGGAGTCTCACCTCAATAAGGGGCAATTTGTAGTAGAGAGCCCGCTCGCCCGATTTGTCCCCATGCAATTTTGTTTGTGTTTTTTTTTTGAAATCTCGCGTTTATATCGTGTGTTCCAATAAAAACTCACTCGCAGTAAGCCATGACTATAGAGATAGATAGACTGGTCATGTCGATTTTAGAATCACTGGAAGTAGTTCATTTGTTACTTACAAATTTTCATCATATTGTGAGTGACAGATAACCTATAAATTTACTTTAGTAGTTCATTTCACATCTGGTACTAAGACATACTTCACTTTTGTCATGGCTTGCTGCGAGTGAGTTTTTTGTGGAACACACGATATCAACCATCAAAGGCCCCTACAAGGCCAACATCCGTGCAGAAATTGCGAATATACCCGCTGCTATGTCATGGCATTGCGCATTGTCTACTTAGACAATGGTCATGGCTAACGCCATAACGCTAGAAATTGGCTTATTCACTTATTTAGTGTATCGCACCTGTATATAACTAATTAATTATGCATTTAAGTACGTCAACTGTTTGCAATTACATATTTAAATGCTACCCCAAGTAATGTTACGTCGCGGGGGAAGCTGTTTTAGGGTTGAACATTTATTGCTGTGCGGCATACCTAACCTCGAAACTATCAAACAAGTGAACAGTGCGTCCAAACCAGTGGAACAAAATCTTCATCTACAAAATGTTTCCAACAAACACGCTTATCCTTAGTAATTCTTTCTAATTTTTAATTTAATTTTCCATATTTTCTTCCCGTCAGATGTTGACTGTATCCCAACCAAACTCATTAAAATATTCGATCCGTTTATGGTGATTATTAATTCTAGATTATTTTTATACAGTGAATTTTTTTTATCAATGAACCATAGAGATTTACATGGTATAAAGTATAAACTTTATTTCGCGTCAATGGTGTTTCTATTGCTAATTTCAAAATTATTTTTCGGACATGTCAATCCGTATGGTTCATTGATAAAAAATTTCACTGTATAGTTACTCGGGACACAGCAATTTGCTCTACTACTCATTATACTCTCACTTCTTGCAAATGAATTTACCGAAAAAACTTAATTTTTCAGTACTCTATCAATGAATTGTCGTAAATTCATCGGAGTTAAGCACATTTGCACATCACGTGACGTGAATATCTCTTTCATTTTGATTATTCATTTTATCTTAATAAATAAACTTTATTCAATTCAGCTAATAAGTTACAAACATTTATTGATTCTGAGGCGGTACGAAGTTCGCCGGGTCAGCTAGTTTTTAATAAGAGAGGTATGCATACTTATAGTGAAATTTTTTTAATAAACAATTGTCAGTGTCAAAATGAAGTAAAAAACCATACTGTACCACCCTAAAATTTGGACATATGGACCAGCTGTATAACAATTTGACACCAAATCATGGTTAAGGTTATGTTCACTTCACTTCCCGTACCTTTCTTCCGTGAATTCATTTTCAAAACAAACTTAATGAGAAATCAGGAGAAACCTTTTCGAATTTGAAATAAACTCTCGCTCGTTAGGGCGCAGGCTCAGTTACATAAAAAAATGTTGACACACAATGTGACCAATCGTATTATCATGAAAATCACAGTTTGGCTCATACCAACAAGACAACGTTTTGACAATTGTTTATTAAAAAAATTCAACTATACGCTACGACTTTCATTGGCTTTTTGTAACTTACCTGCGACTTCCTGCATACCTCTTACAATTGCCTCGGAGATGCTAGCCATCGGTACGCTTGTGGTGGAAGTCCCGCATCGTGGAGTGTCCACCAGTACTTGCATCTCACTGTCGGGATGATAACCAGACCCCTGAAAGCCATCGTTCGTGGGAACTCCATCAACACCGTCGGGGTGCTGGGGAAGGTCATGTGGAAGTTCATCACCATCCCTACGGCGACGATGCGGTGACCGGTGTCGTTGTCGGCGTCGCGAGCTATGTTTTTCGTCGTGGTACCGGCGAAAATGCGATCTGCGGTTTGGCATTTTGGCTTTCGATTCGAGCACTACACGCACAAGTTCGATGCCACTTCTGATGTTAAAATTGAAACTCGCCAGTCACAACAAATACAACAAATATATTAGTCTTGTCTTTTATTACAATTTGTGATTGAAAAATTGATAGATTGTTATTCTGGCGTATCTCAGCAACGCAATGTTCAAATATTTCCACTCGGTATCTCGGATGCTGACTCCGGCCTTTTGTCCCAGTGGCGTCTGTTGTTTCGTGCGGTCTCGGCGGGGCTCGGATCGTGGGAACCCCAGAATGTTAACAGTACGGTGAACGGTTTTAAAAAATGTCGGTTTTTCCAGTGGTGTAGTACTAAATAATAAAACCAGATTTTGGCGATTTGTATTTCGCGACAAATTATTGTTTGAAAATGACGGATTTTCGCCAGATTAACAGAAAGTTCTTACTGGAATTTATAGAACTCTTCGCAGTCTTCCGTGTTTCTGGAAAATATATGCTTTTATAGCTAATGCCGCCGCCCGCCGCCACTGCATACAAATATAACTTGATATTTATTACTCATTAAAACCTTTAAATAAAGCTGAAGTGTGTGTGCAACTCGTGTTCGTCGTTTTTGTTCGAACAGACTTGTTCGTCGAGCAAAACCGTCGAACAAAAACGCAGTATGTGGGGCCCTTTAGGTAGACTATATTGTAAGACCCCAATTTGAATTCAAATTACCGCCATCGCAACAACGGAAGGAACTAGGACTAAAGGAAGACGCGAGATGATCGGGAAGATCCGGAAGCGGGGGAGTGGGACGATGTTTTTTTATGAGGGTTTTGTTTTGTTGTTAAGGGTAGACGCGCCACTCGATTTTCTGCTTTTCGATGGTTCAGATGTGTTTCGTGAATGCCTGTATTAGTTGAAAATTAATTATTATATGTGACAAAACTGTGGTCGTGTAATTCTTGTTATATTGCTCGATCAGAGTAAATCACGGTTACGAATTAAACATTCCCGGTCGCGGATGAGACACGTGTTGATTGCTCATAGGTGAAAATCTCGTGAGTCGTCGAGAGTGTGTGCGCTAGACTTCAGGTAGTACAACCTTCCTAACAATACGTGTCTAGCAGGTATGTTGTTTTTCCTTTGTTATTCCGAGGAGCTCCGGAGAAGTAGGAACTCAGACTGTGGGTAATTTCTTGGGGGAAAGGCGCAGTAAAGTTATCGGTTAGTAGTAACCCGGTGGGCGCGTCCATTTTTAAGTTTACGAGACCGTGAGAATTCGTTGATCGCGTTCGGGTTGAAATTCAGATTTATGTAGGGGCGAATAGGGGAAATACGGTGGACGAATCCATTTTTTTTCCAGTTAGCGTTCAGTCCGGACGAATCGTAGAAATCCGTTGGGCGAGTCCATTTTTAAAAGCTCGAGTGCGGTAGGGGCGGCCGGTCGGAATCCGTTGGGCGAGTTTATTTTTAAAGTTCGAGTTCGGTACAGAGACCCGTCGGAATCCTTTGGACGAGTCGATTTTCAAAGTTAGGATAAAAGGGGTAGAAACGGTTAACAGACCATATTGCGTCAGCGATTTAATTAGGGAAAACGGGAGTCCATTTTGGGAACGGCCTTCCATTTGCTCCAAGGAAAAACGGGGTACGTGTTTGGACTGTTTGGCCGAAGTCAGGAGTGTAGCCGCGGGGTCAGTTAATCCACGTTGCAATGAAAAACGAGAACACATAAAAAGGGCCGACGTGAGATTGCTCACGTGGGACCTACGAGGCTTTTTCAGACGTGTGACCTTGGCCATGTAGTTTCTCGACGCCCTCGGTGGAAGGCCTCTGTTTCATTTGGTGTGGGACCCGCAAGGGTGATTCGGAGGACACAAACTGGGGCACTGTACCCAAATCGAAGGAGTTAGGTGTCTCAGGGACTTGTACGACCCGACTACTAGGGTAAAAATTAGGAGACTGGGGGGCGAGAGTTAGATTAACTTCGCAAACGTAGGCCGCGTGCTATCTTGAAGAGCTGAGAGTCTGAGTTGCGTAACTTTCATTTAGGGAACTAGATGTCGGTCATTGTTATCTTGAGTCTTGTTGCGAAATGTTATGTAGCCTGTTGCATTATTGAAAAGATTATGGTGTGCCATCGTTTGTGGATGATTTTTGGGGGTTTTACTCATCTCATTTACAGTGTCTGTTTTCTCATCATGTCATTTGTTTCACGGTGTCGCTTTGTACCTCACGCTCAGGATTAAGTTTTTGTTGTTAGTTAATTTGTTTAACTTTTCTTGATTCGTTGTGAACTGTTACTCGACAAAAGAAAGGGAACTCTTACTTTGTCTACACTCCTGCAGAGGTAGATAAACACATTTCCTGTGTTGTTATGTATTTTTCTTGTTATGTCATGTAAAGTAGCACCGCTGAATTATTTAATTTGCCATGTGATCGGGTTTTCGTATCAATCAGCACTGTAGATGAAAACGAGAATGTATTTACTCATGTGTGTATAAAATAAATACAGGCGTCCTCCCACCGATTTATGTATTTTTATTTCGAAGTTTGTCCACCCTGCAGGTCCGCTAGTCTGCCGCCATTTTGTCCAAAATACACAACGTAGGGGTTCTACCGCTTCGATGACGATCACGACATGGCCAATTTGTTCAATTTCGCGGGTTTAATTTGAATGTTCAAATATTTAAATTTTGGCGGAAGACTGGCGATACCTGGGTTATTACAATATCATGAATAAAAAAAAAAAATAATAAACAGGTTCCCGAAACGGACTGAGCGCATTCACTAGCAGAGCGATTTGATATGACAGGGCTAGCGCAAAAAAATTTGTAAGTTAAGGCGGCGAGCGAAAATACAAAGGTTGGTATATTCGAATATACAATGGTTGGTATATTCGAATATACAAAGGTTCGTATATTCGAAATCGCCCTGGTTACTAAAATAACCGCTGTTATACATGGTAACTAAAGAAAATCAAAGATTCTTATTGGTTTATAAAGTAATGACTAATGAATGATATAGTCATGTCAAAAAAGCCCAATTTACACACGAACTCGTTAAATTCCAGTATAACAAAAATTGCTAAATTTTTATTCAAATTAGGTACTACATTTTTATAAATAAAAGTTCAATTTGTTGAGGAGTTAAAATTCTACAATCTTCCTATGTGTTTTTAAATACATAGTTGTTTACATAATTAATGGGATAAAAGCAATATTACAGGACTCGAGTGTGAAGATTGCAGATGACGAGGGCGTTAGCCCGAGTTCATCTGTAATCACACGAGTTTCCTGTAATCAGTGTTGCCAGATGATATTTTTAAAATCCCCCAACTGGAAGCACGAAATCCCCCAAAAATAATGGTATTTTGCAGAAAAACCCCCAAAATTTCAAATAAATAAAACATTTATTTATTATACTCATCAACTTTTGAAAAAACAAAAAAAAAATCAAATACATACAGGATGTCCCAGAACTGGCTCCCCAGAGAAAAAAGGGAGCCTTAGGACGAATATATTAACGTGTATTTTAAAGAAAAAAAGTCCTATCTCAAATGATAACCGAGAATAGACATTCTGAAGTTGACCAATTAGAGTTGAGCATCATTAAGGTGGAATAATCGCAATTTTGCGTTGCCTAGGTTTCCTTTTTATCCGTAAACCTCTATAATTCTGTCCATTTGATTTGGTCCACTACATTTATTAGAATGATTGTTTACGTCAGTTTGACATTTGTTATAGAATTTCGCTGCTATATTTAATTCAAGTGTATCATTTAACATGTATTCTTCCTCTGAGTACGTAGATATGATTCTTACTTTTGCGCGATGTGGGAACAATGCACGTGAAGCAGTAAGGTTGTACCGTGACAATTTCCACAAAGACAAAACAATCCTGAAATTAATCGCTCGGGGTCGAGAAACGGGTCAGATGCAGCCAGTTCGAAGAAGAAGTTAAGGGTGCTCCAAGAAATGTAAGGACTGTCGAACACGAGGAAGCCGTACTGAATGTCTTTGAGGAAGACGGCACCCGGAGTATTCGAACAGTTTCTCGTGAAATGGGTTTATCCAAGAGTTCGGTGCAGAGAGTTCTAGCTGATAATAGGAGACATCCATACCACTATACACGAGTACAACATCTTCTGCCAGAGGATTATCCAATTAGGCGAGACTTTTATCTATGGTTAATAAACCAAAACGATGCTTCACACTTCTTGTACGGATACTGTTTTCTGATGAGTCGCTATTTTGTCGGTAAGGTTGTTCCAATTATCACAACCTTCATATCTGGGCAGAGGAAAATCCAAGAGAATAATTTCTCAGAGGTTTTCAACAAAGGTTTTCTGCTAATTTGTGGACTGGGCTGTTGGGCGATCGTTTGGCAAGTATAAGCGTGGTGGATCCTTCCATTTGTTAAAATTCCGAATCCCCGGCTCTAGATTGGACCGTTTGAATTCCCCGCAAGATTAACGGGGGCAAGATATGCTCAGTTCATTGGAATGGAGCTACCTGATTTACTTGAAATTGTACCTCTCGCTTATCGCATAAATGACTGGTTCCAACATTTTAGCAGAAACGTTCGGGAAATTTTTGATAACCAATATCCACAGCGCTGGATCGGTTGAAGAGGACCGCATCATTGGCTTGCCAAGTCTCCAGATCTGAATCATTTATGGGCGGCTCATAAATTCAGAGGCTGATCTGAGAGTTTGAATTCAGGAGGCTTTGTTTCAGTTACTGAAGAAATGATAACTAACGCTACTACAAGAAGTTTGTTACGTAGAGCACAATTGTGCATATAAATGAATGGTGGTCATTTCGTACATCTGCTTTAACATTGTTACCTATTTAAATAAATGGTTCTTTTTAGAATCGCCATTTTTATAGTTTTATCAACGATCATGTAAAAAGTAGGCACTTTTTGCACTTAAATCGTTGCCAAAGTTGACGTTTAGTGAATTGACGGAATCGTGCCATAAAACTTTTAGTCCACGATTATGTCAAACAAGAAAATAGTGTTATAAAATTTTTAGTGCACGATTATGTCAAAAAAGAAGAAATCTGTAATAACGATTTTTATATTTATTTAATATCACTGACCTCTAGAGATCAGTGATTTAATATACAGAGTGTTGGTATTAACAAAACATAGATACATATTTACTATTAAAAGAATTAATTCTTCCCTATATGTACATCCATTTTACAGTTGGTGCAATTTTTAACAATAATCTTCGGTAAAGAGTTTGGTACTTGAGGCTGTGAGGATTTGGCAGTGCTTGGCAGTTGAGAAGATGTACCCATTTCATTTTCCGCACGAGTAGTAGAAGAAGTACTAGGCTGATTTTCTCCTATCCCCAAAATTTTATTGGAAATGGAAATCTTATTTGCTATGGATTCCTCCACATACGACTCTGCCACGGTCGTACTCTTCCATCCTCCATGCCTCTTTAGAGATAATATGTCTCCTCCAGCATCGACAAGGATGGTGGCAGAGGATCTAATGATAATAGTAAATAATATATGAGTGTATAATATACGAGTTTATAATAATTACCTTCTAAAAGTGTGACCACTATACTCATGTGGATTTGTCAAGCCAAGATATTTAGCAATGTCACTAGGTATTTTTCCAAAGGTATTAATCCCGACTGGTTGGGTGGAACATTTTCCATTTCGATAAAAAACAAATAATCGCTCATGTTTTGTATGTGAAGGTCTAAGGTCTAAAGTCTATAAATTTCAACCATATTTTTGATGTCATGATCTCTTCCATCAATGACAAAAGTTCGGGGTTTATTGGTTTTCGTGTCAGGTATTTTCACTACTAAGATAGAACCAGTGTCTTCTATATCTTTAGTGCTCATCTTGAGAAACTCTTCCCTTCTACACGCGTCTGCAATTCCAAAAATAGACACGACCTGCAGTTTTAGAATATTATAATTAATTGAAAATAATTACAATGAAGTTATTTACCTTCATCATCAAGTACGTTTCGTCTGGTGCTTCATTAATAAATTTGTAAATTTGGTCCTTGCTGAATACTTTAGACTTCTTACATTGATAGCCTGCCGATTGCCGTTTCATAAACGCAGTTAATTTAAAAAAATGTTTAAGGTCGATGTTTTTTTTTATCAGCAGCGAAGACTTTACCATAGAGTATTCCGACCAAAGACTTGATGGTTTTACATGTTTAGCCCTGTCAGCAAAATAAGCTAGACACACATTTTCCGTTACATTCATTTCGACCTTGTTCCTTCTTGAACACCAGTTCGTACTGTTGGCGAGACTTTTGGGGTAGTAAATTTAAAGTAGCTTTACGTGCAGCTTCAAATACTTCCGGGGGAATATTTTCTTCATTGTTTTCACACATTTTTTCAAAAATTTGTTTCCACTTTACAAATGGCGTCTTAAATTCGTACACTTTGTTTACAAACTGGGTGCTAAACAACGCAGGCGATCAACGCACGCTGATGTAGTTGTCACATTGTCACAATTTAAAAAATCACAAATAAAATAATTACTAAAAGTAAAAGGTTATGATCGTAGATAAAATGTTGTAAGACATACTTGTAAAAAGTTCCTTTGTTGCACTCACATTCTTTAAAATACTCCCTCGTACCTCGGTCGTATTTTAAACCCGTTCGTGCAATAAAGGATACCTTTTTACACTTATATCTTAAATATCTATTATTTCGAATTTTGCAATTGTCAAGTCTTGATGTTGATGACAGATAAACGTCAACGAATTTTTATATCGGAAAACGTCAAAATTCCAGTTGCCCAAACATTTTATTGATTTGTGCGATATCAGAGATTTTTTGTTGTTGTTTAGCAACCGATCGGATTTTTTAGTAATACCTGAGGACGAGCTTCCGGGATTGGTGAAATTAAAAACTTTGTAACTCGGTAATTTGAGCTAGCAGAAAATTTATTTTAGTCAATTTAGAGTCTTTTTTGTTGTCGGCACATACCTGTTTTCTCTGGGGAGCCAGTTCTGGGACAGCCTGTATACTTAACGCAGGAAAAAAAACGAATATACCCCTTCAGGCACGCACAGAAGTCCCAAAAATGTAAAAGATTGATGGTAGTAACCGGAATGCAGTTTTGGAAATCTACAATAGTCAAATGCAAAATATTTTGATCGTCAATGTCGTTTTTTGACAAACTTTGACGTTAATTGTGACATTGGCGCTGCGATGTCAGGCCCATAATGCTATCGTCCGTTCATTTAAATGTATCCTCAAAGTTGGCGTTGAAGAGTCGATTGTGATCGCATCACTTCACTCGTGTAAAATCGTAAGATTTAAACAGCTGATCCGTGAACCGTAATACGTATAGTGCGTCTTCAACTCTAACTTTGAGGATAAATTTAAATGAACGCAGGATACTAATTGACGTTTAAATTATTTTTGATTTTTTGATGACAATAAGGCTTGATTACACAGTGTAAATTACAAAATTCTGACATAAACGAATACATAATTTTTTTAGTGACATTGACGACCAAAACGTTTTGCATTCGACTGTTCACCTACCTATGAATTTAGGGAATTCCTGAAAAAAGTTCTAAAATTGTTACATTTTCTGCTCGTAGATACATATGAAAATAAATTTGAAAACATTTTTTTAAAATAGTGTTTTTATCTTGAATATTGATAATATGATCCTCACCCCCATAAATACCACCAAAAATTATTGTCCCCCCAAAAAAAACCCCAAACATTTATACACCCCAAAATTTACCCCATCTCTCTAAAAAACCCCCATTTTTGGGGGGAAAACCTCCAATCTGGCAACACTGCCCGTAATATGCTTTAGCCCACGTGTTATGTCAAGGCGATCTTCATTTACCAGGCCATGACACTGACCAAAGACAGTGTGCTATGGAATGGCCTACCACAGTCTGGCAACATTGCTTCACCAACATTTAGTGAAAAAATTCGAAATCCACTAAACCTGTCATTGTATTTGCATTTGTCAAATATGAGTGATCTAGTTTTACGACAGTTCAAAAATGCGTTATCGCATTGTAATATATAGTTTAGAACCACCTTGGGGACAGAAAAATAACGGGGCTCATTACTGTTACTGATAATATTTCAGATGCTCTGCTTGGTTATAAACTAACGCATTTCCAATTTAAATATAACAATTTTGTTCTCCCCATTATCTAAATCCCACCCCATTTCTTGTAACTTGCTTCCCAGTTTCATTTCAATATTCGTTTTTAAAGTCAAAAGATTTTCCCCAGTGATTGTGTCTTCATTACTAATTTTGATTATGTCATCCCAAATTGTAATTTCTTCGTAATTAGAAGTTATTGGCACTTCGTTTGGCACAAGTCGCTTCATTTTGTCCCCATTGATATCTGTTCCCCTAAAATGTTTAGCACAAACATGGCTACTTTTGCGAATTCTTCACTCTTCGATTTTTAAAATCTCTTTCCAAATTGGCTTCATTTCCTCATTTGATGGAAACTTAAATACAGGTACCTACGTAATTTGAAGAAGAAGACGCATAATTTGAGTTGCAATTTGGTACGCAACACTTAAATGACATTTTTAATTCAATTTGACGAATTTGACCAAGAACTTGTCAAAATTTATTTTAAATGTCGAATTAGTTTCAAAATTTTAGGAACGTCGTAGGTCATGGAATGGCCTACCAGGGAATGTGGCAATGCAGCCAGTGTCCTGGTCTGTAACTTGGTTATGTACAAAATTTTATCTAAGACTGCCCCAAATTAAAAAAATAAATGACAGGTGGACGCTCTAAGCCGGAGCGTTAAGTCCATATTCCTTCATGCCGTTTTGTCGTAATCCTTTTTTTTCGTCCATTTTGTGCCGTGCTGTTGCAAGCGAGGGAGTGGGCAATCCCATCGCTAGGCTTTTAGTGCCCATTCGTCCAACTTCCAACTTTCTTTTCCTTGGGAGACGTAGTGGGTACCTTCCGTTCAATTTGAAAGTTATCTTCGAAATCGCCTGAAGATATCAAGTCGGTATCGATCTCGCCGGAAATCGCTCTCTTACCGTAAACATGATGGGCCGAAGCTCATCTCAATCCATCAGGAGTGTCCTTCACTCGAAGTACTTCAATCTTACCATCATCTGGGGTGCGTTCGGAAATGTGCTGTGGGAATAGGTAATAATGGTAAGGTAATGGTACACCCAAGGATTATGACGTCACTGAGGAGATGCGAGATGTGCCGCGGCAACATCACATTTGTGAACGGTTTGTTGCAATTTTGTGGTACTGGTAGGAGTGGGAGTTGTTCTATGGTTTGTGGTTATGTACAATTGTACATACTGTTAGATGAAATTTCAAATGTCCCGCCAGACGGCGAGGCCAGTGGTCCGGAGGCAGCGGGGGAAACACCGCTCTGCTCGGATCAAGAAACAGCAAGATCAGAGAGTAGTAATCAAGCTCACATGCAGTTATGTTGGTCATCTACCCAAAATAAATTAGTTTTAATTTGTCCGAGGTTTTCATTTAACAATACGTATAAAATAAAATGTGGACATTGCCAATTGAAGAGAAGATATAAACCAAATAAATTTTTTAAAACAAAATGTTTGAATTTGTACATAGTTAATCTTTTTTCCTTTTCTTTCTTAACTTTTTTCTTTTGTTGTTTCATTACATTCTAGTTAGTTTAGTTCTTTATCTATTAGATCTTAGCATTTAGTTTCATTGAAAGTGGTTGCGCTCTACAATCGTGTGTCATTGGCGCGTTTTTTGATTCACGATTCGTCTGTTCGAAAACGACCATAAACCCTCCCCCTCGGGGAGGCCAAAAAAGAAGAAAGTAGTTAGTCTCAGTTCGTTCGTCCGTAACTAGCAAAACTCAAACATCTCGAACAGGAAGTGAGTTACACCGCGCACAGAGACACGAACGAAATTCAGACATCCAGCGCCAACGGTAAGTCGTTTTTGAATTTGTTGAATCGCGAATCCCGTAACACAGCTCTTCGTTTAGGTAGGCTTATAATCAACAATCGGTTGATATAAGTGCCCTGGAGACACACACAAATATTACATTGTTTTATTCCGTTTAACCTATATTACCTATTTTATTAAATTAGAGAAATATAGGTAAAGGTAAAAAAATCACCAAATTAGCAATACTGCTTAGCGACTTAGCCAGCCCCAACTTATTATTTAGGCGCCAAAATGACAGAACCGGTAGTACCGACCTTGACCATGACGTATCTCCTCGCGCGCGAAATTCAAATTAGAGCAATTACGAACGAGTCCTTCGATTTTGGATGATAACCACCCCCTTCCTTGGGTGATTCGAAAAAGAAGTTACTTCCGTCGGCGATTCGTGTACAACCTGTTGTTGGTGGTGAAACTAGTGGCGACTGCTCATTTTCGAAAAATATCTGATCACCAGGGATCCATCGCTCACTATTTGAATTAATTTTGTCCTCTTCGGCTGGGAATCGACTCTTCTGTTTCGATATCGAGGCAAAATTTCCTTCGGGGATTAAACATCACCATCACGAGTTCATCGTCGACGCGTGGCGAATCCATTGAAACATCTTGTACCTAGTCACCCTATCGAAGGTAAAAACCTATCTGAATTCCTCATTCGTTTAGCTTGGTACTAATGTACGATCGTACGTGTACATTAGGGTGCCTTTGGAGGGCTAGACTTTGGAGGACTAAATCCTGAGAGGCCACATTTCGGGCGATCCGATCAAAATCCTCGTGTTCGCCTTCGCAACCCGGAGTTTCTCCGCTCCATCGCACGCAAGCCGTCATAGACCGTCACTATGATACCGGACTGGAGCTGACCTCCCGGAACCTCGACACCGGAGCCATCTCGTCAGATAAGTCCCAAAACTAGCGCCCGACCGTCACCTACGCTCAAAATCGGCTTATCGTCTTCGACTCGCTCGTTTCGGACCTATTAACTCTTCATGACCTTGAATACTTAATTTTTTTGTGTATTAACTTACCTTGAGTATCTCACTCATAACTCTTAGTACCTACTCAAAAACTCATTACTTTCATCAAATTCATCAAATTGTTGTTAACTAAATTGTAAAACGGAAGTCGTAGCTACTACTGAAGTTAACTTTCACTTGTAAATTTGTTTCAAATTGAAAATTGCTCATACGTTCGTAAACTGAATTCTACATTTTTTTAAATTATTATCTGTACATACATACATCGTCCTACTGACTCGTAATTTTTTCAGAGGCAGTTTTTTTCGTTAAATTGCCAGGCAACAAAATTTTCATTGAAATGTCAAGTTTACTTCGACAAAAAAAGTGATAATTGAATTTGGAATTGGTATTGAAAGTAAATTTCAGTATTAAATGTGGTCATTTGGACCTGAATCCATGTTTTGGATCATTATTGTAATAACATCTGGGAGACCATTTAAAATTTAATTTTCATTTATAATATCACGAGTAGTCCAAATTATGTCGATTATTTTTCAAACTGGCCACGAATTATCAATTGTGCTTGGGAATGAATCCACGAGTGCGCCAGCACGAGTGAGATTCCCAAGCACAATTGAATGAGTAAAACCAGTTCGAAAAATAGTCTACATAATTTGGACTACGAGTTGTATTCGGAGGACTATTCCATGAACCAACTTTGGCAATTTGGCAGCAAATCGGAAGAAGAAATTAACGCAGAAATCGAAGAAAATGTTTCCAACAACACAAAAAAGACACGTGAGTCCATTTGGAAGCAATTCTCAAGGCTGCAATCATTTGTTAAAAATTATCGCTGGGATCACTAGTGGTATTACCGATACAATTTCCACGAGTGGGAATATTCGGTCCAATTTTTTGAAACCATGGGAACAAATGTGTAAAATGGTGTTTTTATTGGTCCATTTTTAACAAATAACAAGTGAATGGAATAGTCAATGAAATGACATTGCTTCGTCAATACCAACCCAATTCCATTAAAATAAAAGTCACCAGATAATAATTTTATATTTAAAAAAATTAAATTAATGAAGCCGAAGTAGAAAAAATAGCATGTTACACTCGTTGCACAAGACATGTTGTCGAACTCGTTCCTTTAGAACACTCCTCACTGCGTTCGTCGTGTTCTAAACCTCTCGTTCGACAATAGACTGTCTTGTGCAACTCGTATAACAATATAGGTACTATTAAAATAATGCTACAAACTATCAACTACAACAATCTACTACAGTTTTTACTCTTCTAACTTTAACTTTCGCAAATTCTTTAATTAAGGTAGTACCTAGCAGGTGCCAAAGAATTACACCGCATATAAACTTGTAATTTTTAATATTTTTTGCTAAAACTCTTGCTTTAACTTAGTTTCTGAATTTCTGTTGACGTCTTCTATTTATAAGTATTTGGAATAATGCATCACACCTAGTGGCACTCAATGGTTTTAGACCTAATTGTAAAACATAATCTTTTAGTACTTCCAAACGCTTTGTAGAACCAGAAAAAAGTGTAAAGTTTTTGTACAATAGAAAAAAAGTTGTTTCTGTAGAAAAAGACGCTGCATTATTCACAACTATGTTTAAAGGATGACATGGACAGGGCACATAAAACACCCTTGGATATTTTTCAAGTATTTTATTTTGTACACTCTTTCTTTCTTCCTTCATGTTAGCTCCGTTCTCATAGCCTTGCCCTCTAAACCACTTTAGCTCAAAACCTAAATTTTTCAAATGTAAGATAACAAAAAGGCAATTGTTTTTTGTAATAATTGCCGCCTCAACTTTTAGGAGCGGCCGCGCGGTATATAACAAACAAAAATAATGATTTCGCGTTGTCAGATCAAAAATCGCCAACGATGCACCTGCACCATACCAGAAACCGAAATAAAAGAGTACCGAAATCGCTTATGCAGAGGTGTGCGATAAATCATAATTCGTATACATCAATATAGAATAATATAGAGTCATAGACCAACACAGAAAAGTGTTGCCTAAGATTTTTATAGAATGGTTCAAATTGTATTTTGATTTCATTGCCTATGCCGCCCCCTTACGGTGGCGCCTGATGCGGCCGCCTCTCTGCATCATAGCACGGCACGGCCCTGGTGAGACAAATCATCACCATAAGCACTGTAAAACCTCTGTAAGTCATAATAAATGTCAGTACATGTAATCTTTGTTAATACATATTTAATAATATTTAATATTAAAGTCGCTTATAACGACGACAAAGGGACCGCAAATTCTCGTCGTTATAAACGGACGTCGTTACATAAGACTATTTTTTTTTTTAGTGAAAAAGCTAAATATAAGTATACGTCCTATTACAAGAAATATAATTATAAAAAAACAATAAGTATAAAAGCGTATAAGTAAGCTTCAAATGTTGATAGTGGCTCAAATTCTATCCCAGTTGCGTAAAAGAATATGGTTATTGTTGCATTTTTATATCAGAATTTTGAGAATCACATATGTATGTCATCGTAGAGAAGATTTGACAACGGCATCTATTGTAGTTTCATAAGCGATTTACAAATATATGGTTTGCTATACTTTTTTCTTAAAATAAAAAAGATATAGGGGCGCGAATACCAATCTGAATCACCCGGTATATCATCAATAAAGCCGTTAACGTTAAAGCTGTTAACGAAGTTTGAATGATTTTTTTTGACAATACTGACGTTTCTAAATGTCATAGATAGATGGTTATTTTAAAGAAATTCCATGATCACAAAAAAAAAACTATAAAAACCTCTATGAGAAACCATCGTATTTAATGACAATTAATTTCACATAAGATGTTCAAACTGCCTTTCACCCACTTCATACACAGAGTTGCTCGTCGCAGCAAGTTATTTTGAACATTTCGTAACATCTCAGATATCAGAGCCGCAATAGACTCTTGCAGTCTGTTTTTCAATTCTTCCAAAGTGTCCACTGGCTCACGGTGTATGTAGTCTTTATAAATTGATTCCACAGAAAAAAATCAATTCCTCGACTGATCCAGCTATGCGGATACCATGTATTCAGTACTTGCTGGGTTAACCTTGAATTTTGGGGAGGGACACCGTCATGCTGAAACCATATTTGTCTCCTCAAGTTTAAATCGATGTCTTCTAATAATTCCGGAAGATTGTTTTCAAGAAAATCTGAATAATCTTCACCATTTAGACGTCGAGGAAGACGAAAAGGTCCTATCTAAAAATACAAACATTACAAATCTTAGATTAAAGTGAAATCACTAAAGTTATTAGTATTACCAAGCGATCATCAATTATTCCAGCCCACACATTAGTACTAAATTTTTCTTGAAAACCTCTAACTCCAATAATATTTGGATTTTCATCCGCCCATAGGTGCCAGTTGTGAGTGTTACACATCCCTTCTCTTGAAAATGAGCATTCCTCGGTAAAAAGAATATTCCGAGCGAAATTTGGATTCATTTTGCTGCAACAATCATCGGCAAAATCCTATTCTTCTATGATAGTCTGCTTCTTGAAGCTGCTGAACTCTCGTATAATGATATTGAGAAGGATATAACTGCTGCTCTTGAATAATGCTATGTGTAGTGGATTTCGAAGAACCAACCATACGCGCAATTACACGAACACTTCTTCTTGGGTTCAAGAACTGCTTCTTCCACTGCTACTTCACGTGCCTGACGTGGAGCTCTAGCTACACCTTTTTTTTTACTGGCATTACACTACCCGTTTCTCTAATTCGACTGAGTAGTTTTAATATGACATGATTGTCGAGATGACGCCGATCTGGAAAACGAATGGCAAACTCACGAGCAGCAGCTGCTGCATTACGGTCACATTGGCGATAGAGGATGGCCATTTCTAAATATCCTTCATTAGAAAATGACATGACTGACAAAATTATGAAAAAACGTCAGTGTCAAAATAATTCATTCAAAATCACCATGATTTTACATGGCACGCTTTGGAAATTGTTGTAGTCTTTTAGGAAAAATGCTTCCTCATTGGTCAACTTAAACAATTCCTAGCTCTCTAATGCTTGAAGCCTGAACATTTTTTTTTGCAAATTTGGATTTCTTTAGTGATCACGATTCTGCTATTCATCGGTATGGCGCCAATTCTGGGACACGCTGTATTTTATAGCTCCATAACTGCACAATTACGAATTCACTTTTTCAAAAGTCGACCTTTTTGGTTATAATTCGCATGTCATATTTTTCAAAGGTAACTAGTTTCTTAGCAACCGTGATTTTTACGTGAAATTGAATGTGAATGCAGTTGACGTCTTCTGACACTCTTTGTGGAAAAGTGAATACAAAGTGTTGAAAAATTTTAAAATGGCCTACCCCGAGGACAAAAAAAGGATGATGGTATTTTATAAGGTCTCATCTTTATCGAAAAAGATGAAATTGGTTTTGATTTGGCTTTAATTTGAAATTTTGTCACAAAAAAAAAGTTTGCGGTCAACGAAAAATGTTTGTAATCAACTCGTTTGTTAATGGGCGATTAATTATCTCAACTGTTAAACAGTTTCGATTATTAATCGCCTTCATTAACAAACTAGTTTATTAAATAACTATTAAATGCACATATATGTAACCAACTATACACTGCTGGTTACTTTTAAATGTCATGTTTGGGCCACGATGTCGGTACCATAACGTAGTTGTAGGGGCTAGGGGCCATGGTGTTTCGTTAACCACGCCTCCATGCACATGCCTATACTATATACAAAACATTCATGGAATAGCGTGATCTTAAGAAAACGACTTCTTTCTTCGAGAATGTGATGTTAGCTTACTTTGGGGAATTATCCCAGAAGTTTAAAGCGTCTTCACTATGGACGCAGTATTCAATGCTCAGAAGTATTCTTGAAATTCGTCACAATATTAAGCTAACCACGTATGGAAAATTAAGATCATTTCTTAAGCGACAATCTGACAGAGCTATCAAGCAAAAAAGGCAATAACTTTCACTCCCGAACAAATAAATAGTTTTTTATTATACCTGAATCAATATCCCTGTTTTTGACACTAAAATGCGTGCGAAAAAGGGTCTTTAAAACACTAAAGCTTTAAGGGTTGCTTAGGTAACAACAAATTCACCTACATTTTGAACAATGATAAATAAACATTTATAGAAAATTTATAATTGCAACGAAACAACAGCAATTGATAATTTCTATATCAACGATTAATGACACAGATTACTTCGAAAAAGGTATTTCAATTTACTTTTTTTATTATAATTTTCAGATTGTAGTCCAGGTATAATAAAAAATAGCGTATGATACACGTTTATAAGGGCCTTTAAAGCACTTGCGACGTTAAAAGCACTCCGCTACGCGTCGTGCGTGCTTTAAAGGCTTTCTTATAAACTTGTATCATAATATACTATTATCTACTTTGAGTTACAAATAGGCTCATTATTATACCGAAAACAGTTTAATAATGAAGCATATTATTAAACTGTTTTTGGTAACTTTTAGCTTTTGTTATATTGGTAACATCAGCCATTTCACGTCAGGCGTCAAGGTAACGAATGAAGCTACGAGGTAAATTTAGTAAATATAATCTTACATTTTTGTGACAAGCGTCTGTTGCCAATCCACGCGAAAGTCCCTAATCTACTATGAAAGCTTGAGCAGCCGAAATTTAAGGGATTAGTTAAGCAAAGTAGATAAAATAGTATATTATAGGTACTCGTTTAACAAGATGTAGTTATTATCACATTCGTTCCATTAAAGCACTTCTCGCTACGCTTGTCGTGCTTTAAACACACTCATGTGATAATACAACGTCTTGTTAAACTCGTATAATAATATACTATTTAGGCACCCTTAATGAAAATAGTTATTTTTCGGCCTCCATCTAGAAACATTGTTTTTTCATTCGTCTAAATCGTCTGGAAACTAGCATATCCTTGCCTAGGCAAGAAAATCGACACAGGAATTTTTAATGAAAGATTTTAGGTTGGCAGCACAATATGTCAGTGTCATGTGGCATTTTTGTACAATTTTTTAAGTGTAAAATATTGTTGTCGGGCAAATTTGTATCTTTTATCGCAAGCTGTACATTGTGTATAGCAGTAGGGGCCGAGGGGGTATCAAGCGACATTTGAGGAATTGGTTGATTTTTGTCGTGACAGTCTCTTCTTGAATCCTTTATGTTACCAATGGAAGAAAAATAAATTCTCTATCTGGTAATTTTTTAACAAAAATGATTATATTTTGGTTTCAATAAATTGTCGGCCGAAAATTTTTTGTGTATTACACGGCTAGAAAATGTTTTGCAAGTGCTCGCACTTGTAAAATGGAATTTTCTAGCCTTGTGATACAATAGTTATTTGGATCACAAGTCCAGAAAATGATATTTTGCGAGTGTGAGTGATATTGCGTAGCCGAGGCGAGTAACACGAGCACTCGCAAAATATTTTTCTCCCTACCGGTTAGAAATGTAGGCTGTGGATACCTCATTTGAGGTGAGAAAATTCAACTTTCTCGCTAAGGTAAGAAAGTTAATCATGAAATGTTTATGGTAAAACTGTACCAAAATACAAATGTCAAAAGTGTCAAAAGTGAAATAAGTTATTGATAAATGAAAGCCAATTCAATGAAGTATGTAAGTTGGTAGGTCAATCATATAATCTGGAAAATAAACAGATAAGCTAGGTAGGTAGATTACTTTACCCTGTTTATATCAAATTTTCGAACAAACCTCAAATCTTCAAATGCGATGACAAGTTAATTAAACAAATAACACAGCCTACTATTCAATTCTCAAAATTTTCGTTTTAATCACGAATATAACCATCTTTTTTTACTTTTTTCAACAAAGTTGTGCCGGTAGGGAAAAAAATTGTATTCAAACCTTGTTAAGAAAGTGTCCTTGCAGACCTTAGGCACTTACAAACCTCGTCTACGACTCGGTTTATAATCTTTGCCTGCGGTCTGCAAGAAACCACTTTCTTACCTTGGTTTGAAATATACTATTCTGGACGTGTAATCCACAAATCAAAACCGCGACCCTCGCGTCCCTGAGGCGAAACGTACTCCGTTAGGCTACATTCTATATTAATTAGTTCAACCAAAGTAACTTCTATGTCAAACTTTGTTGACATTTAAGAATCAATGCTGCCTGCTCATTTTCTAGCGAATTTTTAATCAAGGTCACTTTTGTAAGTACTATACTTGGGCCGCCCAACAGCTGGAGTAATAAACTGGCGTGATCTTCACGTGATTTTCGGGGGATGGTTTCCTATTGGGTAAAGGGCGCGCGTTAAAAATATGGTGCAGCTCAATGCACGCAGCTGAAATTTTCAAGCTTCCACGGTTTCGTTGCAAAGCGCCTTGCTGTCTCGTATGCTTCGTGCTCTTGTGTTTTCGGTGTTTGATTTAAATTTAGTGATTAAATTTTAATCATAAGTCAGTCTTTTTAAGACTTTGTTTAAGTACAATTAAATAGGAAGTGGCACAAAACTCAAATTTAGCGTAAATCAGGCTTTTCATGACGTCGCTACGAACTATCACGTGAACATTTCGTGATCACTCCAGCTGTTGGCCGGCCCAAGTATAGGCCGGGAATGTAACGTTCCCGGTGAATTTTGAATCATGCAAAACCATCGATTACGGCCGGCGGCATGAAAAAAAAAATCAATACTTTAAAGCAAAAATTTACTCTAAAAACTCTTTGACGTGTTTTTGCATTTTTTTCAAAAATTAATACTGTACGTTTTCTGAATTTTGTGCGTTACGTTATCACAACCCTGTATTAATACGTGAAGGGAAATCTTTGTATCCCTTTCTAAGCAAATTGTGCGCACGAAGGTGTGTGAGATTTGGCATAGTTAAAGTTTATATGGAGAAGGAGTGCAGAAAGATAAAAATTTATGTATAATATACAGGTGTCCCCAAAAAGAAAGTGTATATCTCCCTTAATTATTGGAGGATTTTAATTAAGTATCTATATAGCAAATTAAATGGTTGTGAATATTCTACAAAATGCCCTACTAAATTCATGTAAAGCCCCAAGAGCTTCAAGGTTAAACTGTAAAAAAAAAATGTTTCAAAGGCGAACACATACTTTTTTTAAGTAATTCTGATAGAGATTTTTATTCTGAAAACAACAATGTATGACATGTATAACCTCAACTAAGAAAAAATAAAAAAAAATAACTACATTTTGAAACAAATGACGAGCATGAGAAGCTATCAAAATTCATTGCGTTACAATGTAATAATCAAATTAAGTTAGCTGGAAAAACAAATGATAAATATGTAATAACATAGATAGTGAGATTGCGCAGAGCGCAGTTTAAACCAATTACAACTCATCCACTACGCATTCGCCTTAAATTCACTCCGTATATAATCCGCTAATTTTTTGCAGTGTATGAACGTAAATATTGAGTACATTTACACGCGCCGCTAACGCCTTTTTTATTTAAACCGGTGTTGTTAACACCGGTGTTAATTGATGTGTAAATGGGATTCAACGCCGGTTTTACTAAAACCGGTTTACTAACGCTACACCACTTTACCAACAGGCGCGGGTGTAAAATGTACGTGTAAATGGCCACCTTTGCTTAACACCGGTTTTGAGGCAGGCCTGCCAACAGTGCCAACACAAGCATAGTTGTCGTTGGCAACCGCTCAACAACAAGCGCCGACCGCCAACGCCGATCTCGAAGCATTTCGGTTGGTCACACTGCGAAGAGGTTTCAGCTCACACCACGCCAACACCCATGTAGATTTTAACGCCTATACAACGCCTCTTGTGTAAACGTCCGTTTTAAACCAGTTTTAACAACACCGGTTTTAAATAACACCGGCGTTAGCGGTCCGTGTAAATGTACTCATTGAATGTTTAATTTAATTTAATGTATTTGTAATATACAGATGTGTCCAAAAAAGAAGGCGAGTCCATAACTTATACACCAAATTAAATGGTTGTGAATAGGCTACAAAACGCCCTAATAAATTCACATATAGCCCCAAGGGCTTCAAGTCTGAACTGTCAAAATATTTTTTTTCAAATGCGAACACATACTTTTTTTAAACAATTCTGATAGAGATTTTTATTGTGAAGAACAATGTATCACACATATACACTTACGAGTACATACCTAAAATACAAAAATAAAGAGTGTGTGCTTAAGACCGCACGACAGAAGTGAAAACTTCTATGATGCTCGTTACTGATTTTAAGTAATATGTACAGTCGCGAGCAATAAATTTTGGTCGTCAAAGTCATTCTTTAACGCAATCGAAAATGCTCCATTGTAAAACAGTCGTAAATATCATAACCTATCATCATGTTGTATGACATTAATTGTCATTTTTTCTCATTTTTTTGACACTTTGTTGACGTGGGCATAATTAGGCAGGGAAATTTTTTAATTCTGTGACAATCTAACCAAATTTTGAGATGACATTGACGACCAAAATTTATTGCTCGCGGCAGTATAGTGTTCCCATTTCTAATTTGGTTTTACTACCAGCCCTGTTGTCAGGGAGTTAAATACCCCGACAATAGGCAACTACCGCCATAAATCCTAGGACTGTACAAGAAGGTCTTGTTGTCTTTGTGTTCTCCAAATGAATTCGAAAATTATATCTCGGACGAGTAAAACCAATTTTTGATTTTGTCAACACAGAATTGAACAATGTTTCTTGTTTATATGAGAATGAGGATGACGAAGAAAGCATTTAAAATTTTAGCAAAAATACAAAGTTTCGGGTTATTTCTGCTCGTCGAATAAAAAAATTATTTTCTCAAAAAGTACACGGGCTATCGACTTACCTAATTCTTTTTTAAAAAACTTTTTCAATATCTTAGTTACATTTGACTCGCTGCATGTGTATCGAAATTTTCAATATTTGACATAAGTCCCAGCAGAGTGAAGTTTACGATGCGCATTTTTGATTAATCGAAATTCATTAATTATTTTTTTCAAAGCTATCGATATTTGCGGAATGTTCAATTCACTGTTGGAAGCGCTGTAGAGTTAAGCCGGCCTGAGATATGTCATTTGGTGGGGGTGCGCGAAGACGGAAAACAGTTGGACGAGTCCATCTTTCGTAAAATAGGGGTGTTCAACAGATTAAAAATCAGCTGATTTTTTCAGTGACCGGTGAACGAGTAAAAGTTTCCATTTAGCTGTTTTTTGAGTAATTTAAGTGATTTGTCCGCGCAGATTTCCCCCACCAAATGACATATCTCAGGCCGGCTTAACTCTACTTTTTAGTATAAATATACAAAAAATCAAAATTATAGCTTCAATAGTTGAATTAACACAGCGTTAAATGTTACCAGAAACATAGTTTTTCGGACTACACCTCAACTACGTAGTTTTCAAAGTTCGGTCGCTTTGAATAATCCAAATATATTCAATTTTCCAATAATTATGGATGATGCGCATGCGCAGTTTTGCATTTACCTTACGTCGTCCCGAGTCCGACAGACGTCAATACTTCTATGTTACTCAGATCGACGGTTTAGAGTGAGATGCATAGAGCGACCATCTTAATAGCGAACGTAGCAAAGACAACGAACTTGTTTGACATGTGTTGAAAAGAGATAGCTACACATACACGTAGTTCGTATTATAAACTGATACAACTGCATATATTTTGAGAATAAACTATAACCATTTTTCGCCGGTATCTGGTCATTATAAATGATTGTCTCATCGTATTAGACGTTGGTGACGTAGTTGAATGTGTCGCAAGCTTCATAAAATGAGTGAGACTAGTATCGCCGATAGGTGGCGCTACCGGCGGTAGTGGAAATCTGTCCACTAGTTTGTCTAACGTTGCGAGGGCAATTTGTGTGGGTTTTCAACGCCACCTACGATGGGACCATCATTTATAATGACCCTGTAGCATCGGTTAGCCGAAATTTTTTGTTGTAGGAAAATTATTTTAGGCATTTTGACTTTTCCTTTGACGGAAGTTTAAATTATTTTTACACACTTGATAAATCATATTACGAATATTAAAATAATAAACTTGGCAATGCGGTGACAATAAAATGTTGAACAGACACTCACAGAAAAAAAAGTTACATCCGTTGCATCACTGGATCAGTTAGTACGGTGTGATCAAGAATGACTGAGTCTGTTGGTATCAATGAAATTTGGCAAATTTGAAATTTATCATCAAAGGTTCATTTTTGTAATGGCATAAACATAACCGGCATAACCAAAAATGTTTTTAATGTCGTCTCAAGTTAAAAAATTCAGTCAGTGCGAATTATGAGACAAAAAACACCAGTACTTTTCAATTGTTTCATTGCCAACAGACTCAGTCATTGTTGATCACGCTGTATATGTTGTTCATGTTGAGTTGACAGTTTCAAGGTCAAATAATTTTATTTTTTGGCTCTGTAATTATGTTTTGTAAATAGTGACATGCAGGTAAACACCGTTCACGTTGAATTGAACATTGCTAAATTGCATTATGTTGGTTAGCTGCATGTCACTATTTACAAAACATAATTATAGAGCCAAAAAATTAAATTATTTGATCTTGAAATTGTCAACTCAACGTGAACAACGTTTAGTTGGTCCAACATGAAAAGAAAAAACGATAGCCTTATACTTAATTGTAAAGCCTCAACACATCGTTCTGTTCAAAAAAAGAGTGCTAACCAAAAATCTTACTATTTTTTATTAAATTTTGGAGGTTTCATTCGTTTTTCGATGAAGCTTTTACTGTGACGTCATGATCAAAAATAATTGCTGCCTTAAGGCTTTATGTTCTAGAAGGCAATGGCATTGTAGGCTTTAGATACTAATACCGTAAGAGCAAAAAAATGCCATCAAGGATAGCTATAAAAAAGAAAGTGCAGTGTCTTTAGGGGGGAACACACGAGCAAACATGTCTTTCATACATGTACGCGCGTACATGTTTGTCAAAATCAGCGTCAAACACTACAGACCTACACACGATCATCAAACATGTCTTAAGACATCATAGTCTAGATATTAATCAACCTGTTCACATGTTTTCTTTGCTGCCGAGTAAAACGATGTCCGAAGAGTTGTGTTTGATGGCAGTGGCGTGCGCTATTACCATAGTTAAACAAAAATACTGGAAAAATAAAAACCGTCGTAAAAAATGGTGTAAGGATTATCTTTTAAAACGGGAACAATTTTCTCATGGAAACCTACTGGAAGAGTTAAGATTTGCCCCAGTACATCATCTAAAATCAGGAACCTCTATAGCAATGTGTAAGCGGTACGACGTACTGCCTTGAATAAGTCTGTGGCAAACATGTGCGTTTGGAAAACACACGGTCAATCATGTACGTGCATACATCAACGCACGGACTTGTTTTCAGGCAAAGCCAGGTTGAGAAGTTTGACGGATTTTTTGTATGCGCGTACATGTTTGAAGCGTTTTCGGGCCAACACACGGACGTTCATGTTTGACAAACATGTACGCGCGTACATGTATGAAAGACATGTTTGATCGTGTGTTCCCCCCTTATCATTAAGAAATTCGTCATGAATTTGTAGAATCCTGAAATGGGTCATTTAAATAAACAATTATGGTTATTTAAATTATTGTTGCATTTTTCCCTGAAACTTACAGTGCACAAGAGCATTATGGACTGTGTCATAGCTATCCTTGATGGCATTTTTTTTGCTCTTACAGTATTATCGAAACTTCAATTACCAATAATATTACAAGGGAAGTATAAATTACAGGTGCCTTAAAATTTGAAAATTGTAATGCAGGAAAAGAAAAATTAATAAGTGAGTTCCTGTCCGAATTTTTTTTGTGATCCGCTTGAAGATAAAATAGTACATACATATCATTCAGAGTAGAAGGTCTTTTTGTGCTTCGCCCAGCTGCCGACCTCGACTTCGTCTAGGTCTTCAATCTTAGCACAAAAAGGACACACATCTACTATTAATGATATAATCGGCGTGATCAAGAATGACTGAATCTGTTGGTAACAATGAAATTTGGCAAATTTGAAATTTACCATCAAAGGTTTATTTTTGTAATAACATAAACATAACCTACATAACCAACATTTTTTTAATGTCGTGTCAACTTAAAACATCCGGTTAGGTCAGGCCAATTGTGAGACAAAAGCCAATATTTTTCAATTGTTTCATTGCCAAGAGACTCAGTCATTGTTGATCACGCTGTACTATTATTATACATACATACTTAAATTGAATATGTACAAGAAATTTTACTTGTGCTTCTTGATTACATTAATTTAATCCTGTGGTCAAGGCAATGGCCACGGCAAGCCTGAAAAATCAACAGGTCCTCCTAATCCGGCATCAGCCTCCAATAAACTCATTATAACTGCCATCGCAGCTTCATCGTTCCCATCTGAGACTTGTTCATTATTTGGAGATTCCCTAACAGCATCTTCCATTATTTCTATTATATGGTCATCTGTTGTCCCAGCTAAAATTCCATAGTAGGGCATCGCATCTTTTTATATACAATTGCGTAAATATATTTACCAGAATCATTTGCGGCATTAGCTAAAGGTAAATTGTTTCTCACGTGACTGTAGGTTTGCGATGATTGATTAAAGTCGTGCATAACTGACGCAGATTCAGGTTGTACACTTGTTGAAATATGATTCTGAAAAATGCATGTTCAATGTAATTTGAATTACGTATTGTGGTGAATTTTATTTATTCATTCATTAAGTTATAGCAGTTCTAGAAAATTAAAATTGAAATTTATAGTAATTCTTGTATGCATAACAACTGATAATAGTTAACTGCTGATACTCACTATAACTATGTTAGATTTGTTAATTATTTTTAACACTGACTGTACACATATGCCAATTCTAGCAAAGTGCGGAGGAAAAAGTAAAATTTTCGTGTATGGTGGATTTTCGATTATCTGTCACCCATTTACTATTACGGTACTATTTATCTGCAGTTTTTGTTAACCACAATTATGTAATATTGTTTTCTTTAATTCTTATTAAAACACGATTTAATAATGTAAGTCAAAATATTTCAAGATTTTTTGATGAGTTGATAATAGTTATTTACACAATTAGTGGGATAAAAGCAATATTACAGGATTCGAGTGTGAAGATTGCAGATGACGAGGGCGTTAGCCCGAGTTCATCTGTAATCACACGAGTTTCCTGTAATATGCTTTAGCCCACGTGTTATGTACAAAATTTTATCTAAGACTGCCCCGAATTAAAAAAAAAGGTAAATCTTATTTATTTCTGCCAGTTTCATTACACCACTCAGTGGAATAATGACTTACTTATCCCACTGAGTGGGGTAATGAAGCTCACTTATCCCACTGAGTGGAGTAATGAAATGCGTCCGGTAATGAAGTTCCTTATTCCACTCAAATGAGTGGGATAAGTGTCATTTATCCCACGGGATTAGATAAATAATTGAACATAATTGAATTCAATTTAATTTTGTTAGTTTATGTGAACCTGTAATAAAATAAACATTTTTCATGATATGATCTATTTGAGGCACCTGTTCTATCTATTACTATTCTAGTCTGCACCTGACGGACAGTTGAAAATATTCTTGAAAACAAGACCTCTTGAATCATACTTGAATTGGATTTATGAGTATACATAACAACCTACTCGTTCTAAATAAAAATTTCGTTGGTATTTTCACAATGCCATAGTCTAATAAAATAATAATTTTAAAAATTATTAGTGGCGGAGGTACAGTATAAAATTATAACAATTGGTTAATCGAAAACGATAATTTTTCTTTTTCCACATTCATTATACTTAATGAAATAAGGAAGTTGCTTTTATTACTTCTGTACTCGAAATAGGTAGTGTTGATTCAGCATTCGAATCAGGACTACTTTCAGAACAAATTTCTCCTCCTCGTCTTTGAGAATCCATTACTTGTTCGGCAATTTGTCTACCAATTTTACTGGCCTCTACATGGGTACTAATTAACCTTTGTATATCTTTACCATCAGCTAAAAATGATCTTTGTATTTATATTGAGGAAAAAAGACTATCTTACACTGTGCAAAAAATTCAAAATTATCTTGCATACCGTCTGGTCTGCTTGCACTACTTTCAACAGTTAGAAAGTCTGTCCTGAAAAAGAAAATGAGAAATGAACGTGAAAAGTAAATAGAAAATTCTAATAATCCTAAAATACTTACAATACCAATGTATTTTTAGCTATGAGGTACTCTATTTCTTTCGTCCACGGATTTTTGAAAGATTTCCATTCGCTCTGTAATTTCACAAATCCACCATCTTTGGTTCTGAATCTATAAATTTTAGTTGTGGTGTGTTCTGTATTTTGTAAAGCACATTTATGACATTCAGCTACAGATGTAATGTCATCATGATGATAGTATTCGTACATACTTGAACCTAACAATTCTTGTTGAAGAAAGCCCAATATAAGCGTAGCCCTAGACAAACAATATACATATACAATTTTATAGTAATTATAAAATATTACTATTAAATTATCATTATCACGCAAATTTCAAAAATCAAACTGAGGAAGAGTTTAGCGCAGCTAGTCCTATATCGCGAATTCACATATTTAGTCAGATTTACATCAAACTGATTTTTATTTTTGTATGATGACGAAATTATTTTGTCCGATGCGACGATCCGAGTTCTCATTTTTCAACGGTTGCTATGAAAATTGAAAATCGTCTGTCTACGTTAACCAATGAAATCAAAAAAAATCTTTCGTTGCTAGGTGACGGTTGTTCATTATTAACCATTGGTTCAAAAATTATCAACTAGTAGGAGAGAAATTCTACTTCTGAGTTCAGTTCGAGAGTCAATAATGACGCCTTCTAAGATAAGTAGTGAAAAAAATTGTATATAAACCACGGTAAAGAAGTCCCTTATAGCCTCGGCACGCCTCGGGCTCTAATCTTGGCGCTCTGGCGATAATCATGAACTGCTTCACCTTGGTGTATAATACAGGGTGCGTCTGCTTAAACTTTATATTTGAATATCTTCGTTATTTTAAATTGCTGCTCAATGATATTTAATCTTAATAAAGGCTGCATTGCCCTCTTTACATAGGTACTACAAAAATTAACAAGGATCTGGACAGAAGAGGAATATTCAAGAAAAAAAAATTTCAGCATTTTCTAACATTATAACTTTTAACATGCACAACAAACGTTTCTGTGTAGATTTTCTGCCCAATAATCATCGTAGTGCTTATTATTGACCAATAAATTAATGTTAAATAAAGACAATTTCCAGACTTCATTCACTAGTGTGTATTTACGTAAAAAAGTACTTCACGGCCTACTGATTTATAAAAAAAAAAACATTTTTTATATCCCTCCGCCACCCGGCGACACGGCAATTTTGCCGGAGTACATACACTATTACGGATATTACTATCAAGTAATAGTGCAGTGCTTATCAACATAATTACCGGCGTCTCGCCTCGGCATTTTGACTTTGTTGTGTATTATGTTCTGTGTCAATGTTATTATTTGACAACGTCAAAGTAAAAAAGTTCGTGAAATCTTTGAAATAATCTTTTATACAAGATGTTGTTCTCACAGCAAGAGAAAATTAATATTATTTTTACGTATGGAGAGTGTCACCGGTGCTATCGAGCCGCAGCAAGAATTGCCACGAGTAAGGTATGCACTCCCCAAAAATATTAACTTTCAAAATGCCGTTGTTGATGAGGTAACTGAAAATCCACATACAAGCACAAGAGCAGTAGCGGCTACACTGAATATCTCACAAAGCACCATTATTAGAACTTTAAAGGCTTTGAAATTTCATCCATATAAAATGATCCTGCAACAAGAACTTCACGGCGAAGATTTCCAAAAGAGAACTGAATTTTGCAATTTTATTCAAAGACAGAATGGTGTTTATTCTCACATTTTATTCAGTGATGAAGCTACATTCAGGAGTGACTCCATAGTGAATAGGCATAATATGCATTATTGGAGCGTTGACAACCCCCATTGGGCGTTTTCACATTTACCGACACCGGTACCGACAGGGACACAGCACGACCCCGGTACCGACACGACAGCGGCATAGGTATTTTCACATTTTACCGATACGGCACCGGCTTGACTCCAGGACACAGTTGACGGACAGGGAGATTGCAAATTGCAAGTATCCACTCTGACTACTAGCTCAATCCGGTGCTCTACTTCGACGTGTCCAGTCCGTAATGGCAGCAGTAAACAAATTATATTTGCTTTATCTGTTATATTTAAGACGCAAGAGACGAAGCCTTATACAAAAAAGGCTTAGTATTTTATTTTTGTTGTCGTTCGTTTTGTCCCACAGTGCGGGTTTTGATTTCACCAGCTCTATCAAAGTGACCACATCGTACTTAAAAGTAGCCATACTATACTGCTTATCACCAATATAACAATGAAAACAAGAAGAACACGGGTAGGCTCTGCCAAAAACATATAAGTGTGTGCCGGCTGACCGTTGTGTCGTCCGGCTCAAAGGGACCCACGACAGAACGCCGACATATCGGTGCCGACATCGACACGATACCGACATGTCGCTGAGTGTGCAAGATTTCCATATGTTCCTTAAGATTTATGGACCACCGGCATCGGTGTCGGCGTCGTGCTGGTGTCGTGTAGGTAAATGTGAAAACGCCCATTGGGTTCGTCATGTAGACCCTCAAGTTCGATGGTCAATCAACGTTTGGGGTGGAATTATAGGGGAGCATGTTTTGGGTCCTCACTTTTTTGAAGGTCATCTGAACGGTCAAATGTACTTGGAGTTTTTAAGAAATGAATGTACTATGGCGGCCAAAAAATTTCGGCCGTCATTTTTCCGTCATTTCAAAAAAATCGGTGTAGTCCATTCCTTATTGTCATTATGATTGATGTTTTTACTTGTCACTTTTGAAAGTCAAGCAAAATGCCATCGGTATCAAATTTTAATAAAATCAAAATAGTAACTCTTGCACAAAGAGGAATGTCCCAAGCTCAGATTTCGATGGACCTTCGTATACCTAAAAGTACAATTTCGTCCATTCTTCAGAAATGGAGACAAAATGGAATGGAACTATTGAAAGACGCCAAGGCTCAGGGAGGCCTAGCATATTTACTGCAGAAGAAGATAATATGCTTCTCAATAGATTACGCAATAGCCCTTTTATGACGGCTGTTGAAGGGGTAAATACAAGCAAATACAACGGAAAGGAGCGGTCGATTTTCGGCAAACATATGGACATGGATTTTAGTAGATAGGCCTGGGCTAATGTTTTCTCTAGAAGATCGGCTCAACAGTGATGTTTATGTTAGGATTCTTGAAGACGTGATGATGCCTTTAGTTTCAAGAATTTTTCCGAATTTTAACTTCATATTTCAACAAGACAATTGTTCAATGCATTCAGCACATAGGGTAGCAGAATGGTAGCATAAACGTTCTTGATTGGCCAAGTCGCAGTGCAGATTTTTGGTTCGTAATTTGCAACAACGACAAGTAATTCGGAATAGGGCAGAACTTTTAACTGCGATTACTAATGCATGGCAATCATTACATAGGAATTATCACAGAGATTTATGCCTCTCCATCTCGCGTCGTGTAAGACGAGTTATTGACGCCAATGGAGCAATGACCAAGTATTGATTTTAAACTTCATTCATTTTATCTTTTGATTTAGCTAAGTACTTAAACAAAAATAAATGTTTCATTTCCTTGTCTTTGTCTTAATGTTTTTCGTTTGATTTTTTAAAAACTACGGCATACTCGTGTAATTTCCACGGTTCTCTGTTTGGTACTTTAATCCAAAAATAGCCGCAAGTCTGCCTCTAGTCTCTAGTGCCACTAGCGACTAGCGGTCGTGTGGTAATTGTGTAAGAGTGGAACTTGTCCTTTGTATTCACAAAATTTAATCTGATGGACTGAATGACAGATTGTCAAAATGACAATAACGATAACAAAGCGAGGTTATTGGTGCTTAAGGGTAGTTTACACTTCATGTCAGGGCCTTGAAAGTGACGGACGAAATTTTTTGGCCGCAATAGTACAAATTTAATCAACCATCTCCCTTTAAATGTCGTAAGAAATATGATATTTCAGCATGACGGCGCACCTGCACATTTCCACAATCAAGTACATAGTAAACTTTTTTTTTGTTCGACACTGTCAAAATTTGAGAATTTTCTCCTGTGTGAACGGATTTTGATAAATTTGACAACTTGTCAAAACGAAACGTCAAGTTAATTTTAAAGATTTTTAGCGATTTGGAGCCTTTAAGGGGCTCGTCGAACAAAAAAACGTTGTATTCAACTCGTTTTTGTGTAATTTGGGCTTTTATTGGCACTCGTGGACCTTTAAAACTCTCGTTGCACTCGAGTTTTAAACTGGTCCCCTCATGCCAAAAAAGCCAAAATTACACACGAACTCGTTAAATAAATAACTATAAATCAGGAATTTCCGGGAAATTGGATAGGTCGAGGAAGAGGCCATTTGACCCAGTGGCCACCTCGTTCGCCTGATTTGACACCTCTGGACTTTTTTTATGGGGTTATGTTAAGGAAAGAGTATTCCAAGAAATACCCACAATAAGAGAAGATGTGATGGAACGAATACAACAAGCATTCGCCGCAATCCGAAGAGAGACACTAAGAAATGTGCGGAGGAGTTTTTATTCCAGAATTGAAAGGTGTGTGGAAGTTAATTGTCGAAATGAGCATCTTATTTAATTAGTTATAATTATTTTTTTCTACTAGAGTTTGGAAAACTTCAACATTGTAATACTAATTTGAGTTAGGAAAAGTGAAAAATTTCCTACTAAGGGCGGAAATAATATTTCAACACTAAAAGTTCAATTTTGGTCGTTTCCTGGGATACGTAACGTAAAAACTGGTATTTAATTGAGACAAAAGCTTAAACGCCTTCACAATTTTTCATTAATAAATTGTTTCTCTATGGTAACGAAAGCAGAACAATTTTGATTTCGCTTTTTAATTTAGAAATAATTAATAGTATATACAGGCTGTTTGAAAATTGCTAGTACAAAAAAAACCTGGTAATTGGTGATGGTGAGTTGAAGTCATCGGCAAAAGAAAATTCTAATAAAAATCCTCTAGTTTTCGAGATAAAAATTACTAAAAATTGGGTTAAAATTGTTAGTGCACCACTGAGTTAAGGTATTTTAAAAAGACACTTCACGTTGTTAAGCAATAACGAAATAAAAAATTTGATGTTCTTAAACTGTCAATCTGTGGTTGCCAAGATCTTGCAAAAAAATATAAATTTTTCATATTGTTGTATAGTCCTTCATTATCACTACGATCATCATGCTTGGTTACCAAGGTTTAAAAAATATTGCCCCGCCTGAGGCGTAGAATATGCAGGAATAGGGTTACTTTATCCCTTTTGTTTTAAAAAATTAAAAATTGGTTTCTTGGATTTCTTAGGGCTTCCAGATGCCACAGTTTTTTTTTGTACTAGCAATTTTCAAACACCCTGTATATATATATATAGAGAGGATTTCCCTTGCCATTCAACGTGGAAACGCTGCAAGCATTCGGGGCACTTTTCCAGATTCCGCAATATTATCGGAAATTTTTGTATTGTAAAACAAAAATGTTTATGTAATTATGTTATTAATTGATAATATATGCTTTTATCATTAATAGTATATTAAAAATATCCAAATTTTATGTATTTTCCAAACTCCAGTAGAAAAAAACATGTGTGCAATTCGTACGAAAAGTGTTTTTTCCGTACTCGACGCGTTTTTAATCTCGACTTCGTCTCGATTAAAAATCCCGCATCTCGTACGGAAAAAAAATACTTTTCCTAACTTATTGCACAAATAGCTATTGAGTACATTTTTAAAATTTTCTTTACTGCTAATTGGGTTACATTGTTGAATTTATTGCAGATATTTTAATTGTTATTATTTAGTACATAAATTATTTATTCACCTTCACCCCCTCTTCAAGCTTGACGTACCCACTTCCATAATAACCACTTTTATAAATAAAAACAAAAAAGGAGGGTACCGTGTAGCCCATGATTCATTGTTTAAAAAATAAAATTAATAACATTTGAATTCGTTTTATTGAAAACTTACTTCAAAGACTGATCCCTAGAATGCAGACGTACCTACACCGGGATTTGTACATACATACCTACTTGCATTTTTATTGTATTTTACCTAACAGTTCAGTAATAAAAGAATCTTAAATAAGATAACAATGCCCCGTCAAATTCACAGCTGTGAAACAAATTCGTAACAACTTTTTACGCAAAACACAGCTGGAAAATTAGTTCTTTTTAACACTAATTTATTGCGTAGTCATCAGTAAAAGTGTAATAAAAACAATACAGGGAGATACAGAGACCACAGCTGAATATGTTATACTCCGTAATCTGAGAAAAAGCCAAAACATTTTTTTTTACTGTGGTTATTTTTCAAATAACTCTGTATCTTTGCAGGTTTCGTTAACTTTTGTTAAGTACATGTCAAGAGGTCATTGAAAAATATAATATTGCTAAATATTGTTTACCTTAATTTATAATTAAAAAAGATATTCGGATATAAAGTTTTAGTAGACGCACCCTGTATACTATTATTTATTTTCTTGGATTTTTATTGCAAAAAAGTCAACGTGTTAGACGTCGTTGAAATTAGAAAAAAAATCTCTACTAGAATATAAAAAAATATATACAGAGTTTATCAGAACTGGCGGACCAAAATAATACGGTGAATTCATCATCTACTGGGAATACTAGGAAAAATGTTCAAAAAAATCTATCTTAAATAGTAATTAGGAAAGAAGCAATTTAAACTGACCGATCCTATTGTTGATGTTAAGTTACCCATAAATTAGTTTTCCTGCTTTATTTGTAACTATGGATGCATTTCAAATGATGCATATGCTTTGTTGGGTATCTGCATTGTTTGTGCAATGACGGACGTTTTTAGGTTATATTATTTCTGCTAGAACCTTTCCTATTGGGAAAACGAACTGCGTACTCCTAAGCAGCAACTGTGGCACTCTCATCACACTGTCCATATAAAGCAAGCATATCAAAATATTCTGAAGAAGTAAACATTAAGCGTTTTTAATGACTTTTGTAATTGTCAGAAATAATTTATTATGACATAATATTCAATTATTATGTCTTTGCAACAATCAAATTTGTTTCGATAGTTACTAATATAATTTTTTAAGGTAATTTTATATCTACACGCGATTGGTTAATTAAAAACGTTCTTATTTTAAAATCCAATGAGGATGGATTTTTAAAAATATTTTTCCTATTATTCCCCGAAGATGATGATTTCACCGTATTATTTTGATCCGCCAGTTCTGATAGACCCTGTATAAAAATTATAAGTCTTTTCGTTTTCGAGATAAAAATAAATTAAATTGTGGTTAAAATTGTCAGTACGCTGCTGAATTAAAGGTCATTAAAAACGTAATTGGGGTTGTCAAGCAATAATAATAATTTTGTTGTATTTTTGTTCATAGCATTGTCGGGTTGCTATGGTTTAACTTATTGTTTACTATTGTTGTGTCTCTGGCGTAGAATGTGCTTGGACAGGGTTAGTTTATCCCTACTGTTTTAGATACAAAAAAAAGGTTTTCTGGACTCTTTAGAATCTCCATATAACCCAGTTTTTTTTTGTACTAGCAATTAAAAACACCTGTATATCCTGCAAATAGATTACTCTGTATATGTACGTGAAAATACGTTTAGAAGATTGTCGTAATTTTGCATTCAGATTTTCTTTCTAATTTTTATATTAGATGCAAATCTTCCGCGCACAGACCATTAGGACACCCGATACAATAGAATTCAGTAATAAGAAAAGTTTTCTTTGATGATTACCTTTGATCTACAAATAAAAATTTTCCGTCCAACGTATGTCTGGAAATGAATTGTATAGGTTGCACGTTAGGTCTTGCAACAGCAGCAATTGTTGATATATGAGGTAAAATTCGTCCAACAGCAACTAAACACGACAGATTGCAGGATTCATTGTCTCCATCGTTTTCCTGGTCTTCTAAACCTATTTTAGCTGGGGCCCATGATTTCAAATACCCAGTGCATTGTATTACATTATATTTTTTGTCTAAAATACGTTTTTAACAAATATACAGGGTGTTTTCAAAGAGGTGTTCCTTGTAAAACGAGGTACCTACTATACATTATTCTTAAGAATTTTAGCCTAAATCTTCTTAGTAAAATGTTTGTATTAACGGAGATAATTGATTGTATATTTTTCTTGTTTTCTAAAATTTTGAGTCCGGTCCTGTCTATTTCTCCGCTGTACTAGATTAATAACATAATAACTGACGTGGCCCAGGGTGGTGTCTTTCCGGAAATCGCTCTGCGTACTCTCTGGACACGGCAGATAACATTGCACATACATTAGCAACATATCTGTGAGCTCATTATTTTCGTAATGATAACCCATTCTGACTAATTAGATGACAACTCTGGCAGTATTTTTGATTAACGTCCAGGCTCATTTGATTTTTTTGTGTCAATTCTAATTTCTAACAAATCAGCGCAAATTTGAGCAGGTCCGCTTTCAAAAATTTCAAAAAAATTCACTTATTGTATTTTCATTGCCGTACACATTTTACTAAGGTAATTTTGGCTAAAACTCTTTAGAACAACGCATACTATCACATGTTAAAAGGAACGCCTCAACTTCGAAAACACCCGTAGATTGATAAATTACCTGAATTTTGTTGTTTTTTTCGTTTGTGGCAGCCAGTAGTTGTATCTGCTTCTTCTTTAATTTGAGATATTTTACATTTCATTCTACAAAAAAATGAACGTCGGGCTCCTGGACACAATCTTGTACCACCCTGAGGAACGTCAGTCTTGACCGGCAACATGGCTAAAAAAACAATTGCTACAATTTTTATTTAAACATATCTAGAATAAAGAAACTCATAAGTTTGAAAATTGTTTCTTCATCATTCAAAAAATATATGAAGATCAACAAGAATAGTTTGTAAGCTGTATTATATTGTGCAATAGGTGCGGGAAGTTGTCTATTGCCCACGAGAGCAGAAGTTGAGCGCACGAATCAAGTGAGTGCGCTCGTCTGCTAAAATGGGCAATAGACAACCGCACGAATTGCACATAGTATTTTTTATTACGAACATTAATTTTTTTTTATTACCTACGATAATTTTAAAAAAATCTCGCAGTAGACACGTTGTTTTAGTGTTTTTTAAAAATTATTAATTGAACAAAAAATCGAGAGGCGCTAGCATCGAGCAGCTCTCGTGGGCAATAGACAACTTTCCGAACTTACTGCACAATACAACGTGTTTCACGTAACAGTACGAGCCTGACGATGTCTAAATGCAACACAAAATAATTTGACAACTACAACTAGATTCATTAAAAATGATAAATTGTAGCTTTGGACGTAACTAACTAACACAATCGATGGGGCGCCTTTCCTCAAATGTGTGATAGGGGAAATCTAAAAAACTTCATGTTCAAACAACTTCTTGTCAAAATATGATTTATTGTACCTAGTTACTCATGAAAATTGAATATTGTGTTGCATTTTGAGTTTGTCAGGCTCGTACTCTTACGTGAAACATGTTGTATGTACAGGGTTATTCTAAATGATTGTACTTAGTCGAAGGAGGCCATACCCATGTTATGACATTTTTGCCGCTTTCCTGTGAACTGTGAATTTTTGTCGTTGTCACTGTCATTTTTTAGGTGAGAAGTGGGGTGATGAGGATTTTATTTATTATTTTTAAATTAACGATTGAATCCAAAAATATTTAGTTGTTTTGCAACCAATTCTAAAAATATTGAGTTGTTTTGCACCCAATTTAACTCCTGTGTGTGAATGGTGTGTACTCACTTATGTTTTTTATACGGAGCGGCAACCATACATTTTACATTCAGTTTTCACGCCTACTTGGACTACAGTCATTTAGAATAACCCTGTAAGTATATCGGGTTTTCATTTAAATTTATCCTCAAAGTTGGCATTGAAGACTCGATTGTGAAGGCACCACTCGTCCGTCTGCAGAGTAAAAACACAAATAACGCAACAAGTGAGGTTAGATTTAAACAGCTGATGTGTGATCTGTAATCTGTTGTGCGTTCACAACTGGCTCTTCAACGCCAACTTTGAGGATAAATTTAAATGAACATCTGATACTGTTAGTTAGGGATTTTGTCCCATCTAGCTGAATTTTAGTACAGGGTTATTATAAATAATTATAACATCGTAGTTGTCTGGACGATTAGTTTTAGGTCTGCCGTTGTATATACAGGGTATTTTCCGAGTGATAATGAGCCCGACAGAATTGAAAATGCAACCCACAATACATTAACGTGGTTATTTGTTTTTTGATTTAAAAAACATAAAACATAGTTAGCTGTGCAGTTTCGTAAATTTTGGAATAAACGTCATTCCCTTGGTTAAATGAAATTATGAAATGAAGAGTTTTTGCGAAAATGTTTATTGTCTACATAAACGCGCAACGGTAGAACCATTATTATTACATTCGCCATAAATCAGGATCATGTCTGGTTTAAAAAATGGAACAAACTTAATATTAAAGAGTCAAATATAAATAACCTCATAATTAATCAGTTCAGAGTCAAAGATGACGCTGGAAGATTTAATTAAAGAAGAAGATATACAAAAGGTGATGGTATAGATCTTGTTAATAGAACTGTTATAGTTATTTAAGATATAAGTGTAAAAAGTTATCCTTTATTGCACGAACGGGTTTAAAATACGACCGAGGTACGAGGGAGTATTTTAAAAGATGTGAGTGCAACAAAGGAACTTTTTACACGTATGTCTTATAACATTTTATCTACGATCCTGAGATCATCACACTGGTTTCAACATAAATTTGTATAAAATAATTCATTTGTTCAATATTTCATGAATAACCAAAGTCGTTTGAGAACCACGTCGTTTAGCAACCTAAACAATGTTTCCAACAAATTCGATTGTTGTATTCTGACAGTTCTGTGCCATAAAAGCGAGAAATCGTGCTCTAAAACTTTTAGAGAACGATTCCGTCAGTTTCTCTAAACGTCAACTTTGATAACGATTTTTAGTGCAAAAAGTGCCTACTTTTTACGCGATCGTAGATAATAGTTATTTAAGATATAAGTGTAAAAAGTTATCCTTTATTGCACGAACGGGTTTAAAATACGACCGAGGTACGAGGGAGTATTTTAAAGAATGTGAGTGCAACAAAGGAACTTTTTACACGTATGTCTTACAACATTTTATCTACGATCATAACCTTTTACTTTTAGTAATTATTTTATTTGTGATTTTTTAAATTGTGACAATGTGACAACTACATCAGCGTGCGTTGATCGCCTGCGTTGTTTAGCACCCAGTTTGTAAACAAAGTGTACGAATTTAAGACGCCATTTGTAAAGTGGAAACAAATTTTTGAAAAAATGTGTGAAAACAATGAAGAAAATATTCCCCCGGAAGTATTTGAAGCTGCACGTAAAGCTACTTTAAATTTACTACCCCAAAAGTCTCGCCAACAGTACGAACTGGTGTTCAAGAAGGAACAAGGTCGAAATGAATGTAACGGAAAATGTGTGTCTAGCTTATTTTGCTGACAGGGCTAAACATGTAAAACCATCAAGTCTTTGGTCGGAATACTCTATGGTAAAGTCTTCGCTGCTGATAAAAAAAAACATCGACCTTAAACATTTTTTTAAATTAACTGCGTTTATGAAACGGCAATCGGCAGGCTATCAATGTAAGAAGTCTAAAGTATTCAGCAAGGACCAAATTTACAAATTTATTAATGAAGCACCAGACGAAACGTACTTGATGATGAAGGTAAATAACTTCATTGTAATTATTTTCAATTAATTATAATATTCTAAAACTGCAGGTCGTGTCTATTTTTGGAATTGCAGACGCGTGTAGAAGGGAAGAGTTTCTCAAGATGAGCACTAAAGATATAGAAGACACTGGTTCTATCTTAGTAGTGAAAATACCTGACACGAAAACCAATAAACCCCGAACTTTTGTCATTGATGGAAGAGATCATGACATCAAAAATATGGTTGAAATTTATAGACTTTAGACCTTAGACCTTCACATACAAAACATGAGCGATTATTTGTTTTTTATCGAAATGGAAAATGTTCCACCCAACCAGTCGGGATTAATACCTTTGGAAAAATACCTAGTGACATTGCTAAATATCTTGGCTTGACAAATCCACATGAGTATAGTGGTCACACTTTTAGAAGGTAATTATTATAAACTCGTATATTATACACTCATATATTATTTACTATTATCATTAGATCCTCTGCCACCATCCTTGTCGATGCTGGAGGAGACATATTATCTCTAAAGAGGCATGGAGGATGGAAGAGTACGACCGTGGCAGAGTCGTATGTGGAGGAATCCATAGCAAATAAGATTTCCATTTCCAATAAAATTTTGGGGATAGGAGAAAATCAGCCTAGTACTTCTTCTACTACTCGTGCGGAAAATGAAATGGGTACATCTTCTCAACTGCCAAGCACTGCCAAATCCTCACAGCCTCAAGTACCAAACTCTTTACCGAAGATTATTGTTAAAAATTGCACCAACTGTAAAGTGGATGTACATATAGGGAAGAATTAATTCTTTTAATAGTAAATATGTATCTATGTTTTGTTAATACCAACACTCTGTATATGAAATCACTGATCTCTAGAGGTCAGTGATATTAAATAAATATAAAAATCGTTATTACAGATTTCTTCTTTTTTGACATAATCGTGCACTAAAAATTTTATAACACTATTTTCTTGTTTGACATAATCGTGGACTAAAAGTTTTATGGCACGATTCCGTCAATTCACTAAACGTCAACTTTGGCAACGATTTTTAGTGCAAAAAGTGCCTACTGTTTACATGATCGTAGATAAAAGAATTAAGAACGATTGCTAAAGAAAAAAAAGAGTGTGTGAAAACTTCTATGATGCTCGTGACTGATTTTAAGTAATATGTACCTATTCTATAAAAAAATATATCATTATGGATGATAGTACTTGGAGGAATAAGGAGCAAGGCATAAATAATTAATGTTAATTAAATCCAATGCTGTTTTTAAATAAACATCAAACATCTGTATTTTTCAATAGAAACTGCAAACCGCTTTTAGAGGTACACTCTGGCAAAATTTGTGAGGTTAGGTTTGGATGTTTAAGTTTTATTTTCTTGACGATGATATTGAACACAACACAAGTTTTCATAGCAATACCCTGTATTATGATAATTTGTCCATTTTCCTCTTCTACACAAATTTTTCCAATAGATGAATTGTTGAAGCCATATAATTGAGAATTACGTATTAAATCCTACATTCATCTGTAAACCTACAATATTTGTCGTGTCTTTATCGTTTATATTATATAAAACTATACAGGGTATTTCACGAGTGATAATGAGCCTGAGGAAATAATAAATTCAACCCACAATACATTTTCAAAAATAACCGGACATTTTAATTTCAGTAGCCAGATTTTTTCGGAAAAATAGTGTGGGTTACTTTTTAAATTACGTCAGGCCATTATCACTCGTGAAATATCCTATATACCGGGTGATTCAGATTGGTATTCGCGCCCCTATATCTTTTTTATTTTAAGAAAAAAGTATAGCAAACCATATATACCGGGAGTCCACTCTCAAAGTCGAACATAGGCAATTAACACTGTGTATTCAGTTTATAGATATTATGCCATTATTTCGATACAGTTAAATTATAATATTAAAGTAATTAACAGTTTAAGCAGTTTTTATTATCAATTCTTTGAAAAAATTACAATGCAGTTTCTACCTTAGTTAATAATAAATCTAAATAATTTGCTGAATTTAAATTTCCCTTTATTTCAAATGTTATTAAAAATCCCAGCCCAGATATGAATTTTTTGAGGATACCGAGTTCTAGTGAGAATATTTACGCGAGGGTTTTCTTGAGCTCAATATCGCGTGTTTTGAACATTTGGTTCGTAATTTAGTGTAAAAGTAGATTCGTCTGTGAAGCAAATTGTCGACAGAAAGCGACGATCATTAGCACGCTCCTGTATTTCATAACAGGTTTCACTCTTACTTTCTTCATCAACAGCAAAAATCTGTTTTGTACTTCCTGAGTATCCGCGATTTACATAAACTTACTTCAAGAGAAATTTGTCTTAATCTGTATGGAGTAACTATTCATTTTTCCGTAAATAATTTTGACAGTACCTAATTTACCAAAATTCGATGACTTAACCCAACAAATTACTAAATTTTTTGACAAATGCTGTCCAATTTGAAAATCATGGCATGTCATATTTAAAAATCGCATCTATTGATACCATTACCTTACCTGTAAGTTCAATTGGCGAGCAGGAATCAGCAAAAACGTTCAATACAATGTTAATTGCCTATGTTCGAGTTTGAGAATGCACAGACTGTATATTTGTAAATCGCTTATGAAACTACAATAGATGACGTTGTCAAATCTTCTTTACGATGACATATGTCCAAGTTAAGACAGTAAACTTTTTTTTTAAATAGTACATTATTATCAAGGCGGTCTCTATTTTAACAGGCCAGGACACTGGCTGTGTTGCCAAATTTCTTAGTGGGCCATTCCATAGCATCCTGAGTTTCAAAAATATTGACACTTCCATAGAAAGCCGGTTCATTCAAAAATCATTTTGACAAGACAATTAATTATGCAATTAATTTCAGTAATTGAAAGAATAAACATGCCACACAAATGTTGCGTAACACAGCCATCTCTACTTACAAGCCGTGAAGTTAAAAATCTGGCAACGTCGCGTGTGGGTCTATTCCTTCATTAGTCCACGTTTGTTAGATAGTGTTTTTGTGAGTTTGAATCAAAAAGAGTGAGATAAATTGGTGCTGAAGAAGTATTTAACAATTCTTGAGCAAAAAGAATCATCAAAAAGTACGAGTATTAACCACATTAGCAAATAAAAGTATAAAATCAGATAACCTTTATGTTGATTTTAGTGTTGTATGCGAATGTGGAACACCATGTGAAAAAATATACGTCCTTGCGGCATTAATTATGAGCAATATAGTGTTAAATAATTATAGTAAAAATAAAAAGAATGCTTGTCAACATGAAAAACGTAGTACAAAGAAAAAACTTACCACTTTGAATAATTAGTGAATATGTACAGTCGATGGACAAAAATAACAATCACATGTCAAAATTTACAAATTTGCATCGTTTAATTACGGCTTTATTACAAATAGGTTAACTTTGGTATGACATATTATATAGACACTGACAAATATATTGACTATTCAATGGTCTGATTTACGTAGATTCAATTTTAAGTGTCCCAGTTTTATTTGTCCACCGACCGTACTAAGTATTAAAATCGTTGAAATCTTAATAATGTTTTTTGTTCGACACTGTCAGAATTTGAGAATTTTCTCTTGTGTGAACGGATTTTGATAAACGTTACAACTTGTCAAAACGAAACTTCAAGCTAATTTTACAGATTTTAAGCGAATTTTGAGCCTTTAAGAGGCTAGTCGAACAAAAAACGTTGTATTCAACTCGTTCGTGTGTAAATTTGGCCCATTTTGGCACTCGTGGCCCTTTAAAACGCGTTTCACTCGCGCTTTGAGCGCTTTGAGCGGCCTGGCGCGTAGACCCAAGGATTGTATAAGAACATAGGATAGCTGGATGCCGGAATATTTTCGCCGAGCGTAGTGGGGGGGCTGTGACGTCAGCGACGGACCAGAGACTGAATGAGTTCCGTATTACAATGATATATCGTGCCTTCAAAAATAATTATATTTAGAGTAGGCGTTGACTACGTTTTAATTCTGTTAACAGTGTAGATAATTTCGTAGGCAACCAATTATTCTCCGGAGTTACACAGGTTGCATAGTAAGTTTTGTCCCAATTTCATATTAAAATTTTGACATTTGACATTCGTTCTCTTTCCAGTTTTCAAATTGAGTTGTGTTTGTGATTTTATTCGTTTTATTCCTCGTCTTGCGTACAAAAAATCAGTTCTTGTCAGAACTAAAACGAAATCTGCGTCAGTGTTTTACTGTTTTCCGACATTTTTGTGAACAATGGCTTTCACTGAACAACATAGTCTTCATGGTAATATGTATGTTACTTTCGAAATGGTGTGAAAATCGATGGAGTTTGGCAGTATGTATTCCCTTGCGTTATGTATGGAAGAGTTTGGAGAAGAATTCCCCGACATTGCAGTGGAATATACGCAGTTTCGACAAACATTAAACATTTCCTTAAAGAATTTTCAAGAAAATGGATCTGTGGGACGAAAACCTGGAAGCGGCAGGCCAAAGAAAAGAACTCCAGAAGTGATTGAAGAGGCCAGACAAGCAATGGAAGAAGCCCCAGGCACTTCAATTGAGCATTTATCACAACAACTTGGTGTGTCTGTTGGTACCTGTCATTCAATTGTGAAAAAAATTCCACCTATTTCCCTACCGTCTCACATCTGTTCAAGAATTACATCCAGTTGATCTCCCCCAAAGATTAGAATATTGTCAATAGTTTCTGAATACTTTAGTTGTTCACCTTGATAAAACCTTTTACACTGATGAAGCCTACTTCCATCTTAGTGGATATATCAACTCTCAAAATACAAGAATGTGGAGTTCAGAAAATCCACATTTTTTCATTGAAACACCCCAGTACCCCCAGAAAGTAGGCGTTTGGGCTGCTATTAGCCAACACAGAATTATTGGTCCAATCTTTCTTGAAGGTAGCAATTGTAATAATGTTTTAGTAATTAAATAATAATCAATGTTTTTTAGGAAATATCAATGCTGCAAGATACAGAAATGAAATTTTGACTCCATTTTTATAACAACAGAATTATAAGCCGTAATACACCAAACAACTGGCCCCCTAGATCATGTGATTTCTTCTTGTGGCCACACATCAAAAATTCAATTTACACAACACCCATAAATGATTTGGCAGAACTACGAAATAGGATAACACAGAAAATTAATGAAATTAATAATAATCCTATTGTTTTAGAAAATGTAACTAATGCAATTAGATGAAGGACTAGGTTGTGTTTACAAGAACAGAGTGCACATTTTCAACAGTTATTCTAAATTATGTATAAAATTGTTATCTCCTATTGTGTGAGGTTATGTGCAATACTTAATTTACAATTCTTATTAGTGTTCACAGCAATGTTAATGTTATGTTTTCTTTTATGGTTTAAAGAAATAAATGAATTGATACGACTAACTATTTGTCACTTTGCTTAAGGTGGGTACTTTCAGACTGTCTGTTTAATTCCATGTTCAGTTTCAGATTTCATTCAATATAAATACTGAAACTGAATGGAGAATATGAACTAACCGTGTAACATCCCATTTACTTGTTCCCTTTATGTTAACAGTTACTTGACTTTGGTGCTTTTGAAATTTTGCGATCTTATTCGACTTTTCATTCGAATTTGGGGTATTTTTCTCCTGAAGATTTACTAAAATTTGCAGCAATGCCTCACAAAGATTTCGAAAGCTGAAACATCATCTTCCGTATATTGGCGAAAAGCCATTAGTTAGCAAATAATTTGTGATTGGAATAATGTTTGGATTATTTATTAATGTGAATTTCAATAATCTGAGATGAATGCATTACAAAAATTAAAAATATTTTCTAACCTAATTTTATTTCGTTAAATGTCAGACCAGACGATTCTTGTGTCATTTTCTACGCTGTAAAAATGTTGCAAACAATTGAACTTCCATAGGTTGCTCTAAATATAAATTTATTTGAAGGCACGTTATCAGTTGAGTGTCGCGTTATATTTTGTACTTTTCTGTAAAGTAATTCAATTATAATTCAATGTATCTATTACGCGATCGAAACAATATCTAGTTTTAATAGATACTTATATAAAAATAAATCTAAAACTCTTGTCTCAAACCAAAATTAACGTACTATTAGGGACAAATTATTTTGGTCGTCAAAGTTAGTTGAGTGACATAAAGTTGTAAAGCAAATGTTAAATACCGAAAAATGGACCATTAATGGACCATAAGTGGCAGAAAAATTATGACCAGGGTATTTTGTCTCCTGTAGTACACTTCTGTACAATAAAATTAAACACACCAAATATTTTATAGTTTAAACGGGACAACGAAATTTATAGTAAAAAATATTTATGTAAATCAGTATTTTTTTTAGGAATGTCAAAATGCCGTGTCATTTGGACAACAATTCAAAAATGTTTTCAAATGTTAAATGTAATAGGACCGGTTTCATCAACGCCAGTTAAAGTTAACTGTAGGATAAAATATACGAAAGCATAGTTATAGGTAACAATTGATAATTAAGTAACGAAGCATTTTAACCTACCGTCAATTTTAAGTGGCGCTGGTGAAACCGGCCTTTATACAACTAAAATATTGCGAAAATTACGTCATGACTTGTGCTTAATTTTCTTGCACAGAAGTGTACAATGAATGGTAATGAATAGGGCCCGGATTTTAGGCAATTAAAAAGTCGGAAATAGGTGCCTAAAATAGTCCCTTAAACTACTGCAAATAGTCCCTTAAAAACTAAAAATAAGCCACATTAGGTCCTTAAAGTTCTGGTTAATTAAATTTAAAAATGGGTTTTTAAAGTTTTAAGTACACCCATCAAGATATTTACTAATTATTCTTTATTAATTTAATTAATATATCTACCTACAAGTTTGTTAGTTATATACTCGTATTTACATGGCATACAATATATTGCCCTGAATTTTTTATTTTAAAACATTGTCTGTTATCCATCAAAGTGGACTTATATTTTGAGAAACTTCGTTTTTATAGTAGGGACCATTGTATAAGTGTCACAAACCATTAGACTGTGTATACCTGCACCCCTTCGAACAGAAGCAAACAGATAAACTCTGAAATTTATGCCAGACCAGTCTAATGGTTCCTGGTACTTAGGTATTGTCGGAGTATTTACCGCTGACACCATGGTTCCAACCGTAAAAGCGAAAAAGTACAGCGTGATCAACAAGGACTGAAGCTGTTGGCAGCAAATGACAGCTAAATATTCCCAAATTATGAAATTTTTTTGTGCGTCAGTGTTGGCACCCGCTGCAAGTTGTGAATGTCAAAAAATTTAGGTTATGTTACGAGTTGGTAGTTTTAAAACACGATACGTACAAAACGACCAAAAACAGTATAAAATGTAATTAGCGGTACTTAATAATGGCCCACTGTTTCGATATTCATAAAAGCGACAGGCCGTGCACGCATGCCCCCCCTGAGAAACAGAAACATGTTTTATGCGTTATTATTTTCGAGCTGAAAGTCTGCGGGATGCAGGGATTAGATCCGGGAAAATTTGTAAGGGTGGAACTTTAATTTCTTCTTTAAAATGGTTAGGCAACTTCCATATGACAAGCCGGTAAAGTAAGGAAAAGGAATGACGGGATTTTTAATGGTAAGGATTATTAGGCCCTGCATTAAACGTACCCAACAAAGAACTTTGGATGCGTGTGTTTTACATAAGAATCACGCTTGTTTGGAGTGAAAGCTTTCGCACTGACTTTCGAGGGTTTTGTTCCATTCTACCTCGAACATTCTCAACTACATCTTCTGTAAGTGTAGATGTTCTACCAGTAGGTTTGGCCTTTTTCACATCACCTGTTTGTAGGTAACGTTGCACCCATCTCGTGCAATGCTGCCTAAACGCGAATAAGGTACCGCGCCGCCCAAAGTACCAACTGGCTCGGGGAACATTTGTTGAAATTGGTGCAATGTATCGTCCGTGCTCCGTGGAATACTGCCAACCGTTAGCAGCATCAAAATTTCCAGTCCGAAAGTACGCCATACCAATAAAAATGTCTTGCTCTAGTGTAAAAACCATTTTCATTAATAAATTGATACAAAAATGACACTTGATTTTGAAGTTTAAATTTGCCCGTCAAAACTGACAACTGAAAATGTAATGCTACCAACTCCACTGAAATTTTCATCAGGATGTCATTGTTGCCAACAGCTTCAGTCCTTGTTGATCACTCTGTACTTCCTCTATTGTACTGCACTTTGTACATTTCAATAATTACATCTCCTTAAATTTCAAAATCATAAGCATTGTAAATTTTATTGAGGTACCACTTTTACATTTTCAATACCGTAAACTTCCCAGAATTCGAATATTGAGAAAAAATCGTGAAAATGAAATTGATTTTTGGTCATTTTAGGCATGTTCAGGCAGTTAAAAAGTAAAATAGGTATTTAAAGGGCATTTTAGGCCGAATAGGCAGAATTAAATATAGCTCTAATTACTCTAATTAAGCCAGAAATCATTTATAGACAAGTTTCATACACGTGCCTTAAAAAATAAAAATAGTCTATTTTGCCTAAAATCCGGGCCCTAGTCATAATGTTAACGTATGGTGGGGAGAAAATCCACAATTTGAACATTTATTTTAAAAATGTACTTTTCGTTTAATGTTGTTTCCGTTTTCTGTTAAATGTCAAAGTGACAGAATTTAATAAAAGTTGTCCAAACATTTCATCACAGTTTTTTAGCAGCAGCATTTAAAGTCATTTCCTCGGAAACGCATACATTTAGTAGAGTTACCTTCAGGAAGGCGTGTGTGATTGGTTATCTTGAAATCGTTTTCATTTCAAAACTAACATGCTTTTGGCGTTTTTTGTTGTAGAATCCTTGTCGGATTAAATATTAAAATTAGCAGTTAACGGCTGACGCGTGAGTTCTGGGACTCCTGTATATACAGGGTGACTGACGAAAAACCTTTGATGCTGTATCTTGCTTATTTTTTATCCGATTTGAATAAATGACACATCAAATGAAATAATTTTGAAAACACTTCAATACCAACTGAATAAAAAAAAAATTCTTGCGTCCAGTTTTTGACAGATGAACATTACCTTCTTTTTTTCAAATAGCACTGTACATTTTTTTTATTCAGTATTGTAGAGATTTGTCTTCTGAATATAAAAATGGAAAGAACTATATCCATTCTTTAAACAAAAGTCAAGAAATTAAAGAGTAAATGTACAAAATTAAAAAATCAAGTGAGAAGTGACCAAAATAAACAAGAGAGAAGTTTGTTCTAAATGCTCGAAGTAAGCTCTGAATATTCATTTGTCAAAACAGTTTAATAATCATAGTGGAAGAAAATTTCCAAAGACGAATTAGCGTTAACGTGTGGTGTGGCATTTTTGGAGATAGAATGGACTAGTGAGTCCCTTTTTTATTGATAGCAGTCTCGATCAAATAAAATATCATATTATTTATTATCAAACGTAATAAGCAACTTTCTGGATGAGATACCAATAGCAATAGAGTTGTGTTTCATCAGGACGGCGCCATACCACAGAATACACGCATGAATGTTGTATTTTTAAATCATTTAAATCATTTTGGTGAACGATGAATGGGTCCTCATGGAGCTATTCGATGGCCCGCTAGATCCCCAGATTTGAATCCATTGGATTTCTTTATATTCATTCGAAACATTCGAGACAATGTTTATTTGACCCCACCAGGTACCCAAAAAGAGTTAAGAAAAAGGATGTCAGAAAAAACACCGAAATTTTTTACTGAATGCAAAGGTGGGCATTTCTAGAAGGTATCGACAGTGTCTACAAAAGAATTGAGTAAATTTTGAGCAACTAGAATAGATTTTGTATTGTTTACAAATTTGATTACTTGATTTTTGATTTTCAATTTTTTTCAATTAAAATACATTTTTTGTTTTTTCTGTTAATGTACGAATATTCAGAAGAAGATTCTTTATAAGAACGAATAAAAAAATATATAGAGTGTAATTTGAAAAAAAAAGTTGGCTATCGTCTGTCAAAAAATAGATGTCGAAAAAAATATCTAATAGGATAATAATGAAGTGTTTTTCAAACTATTTCATTTGATCTGTCATTTATTCAAATCGAATGAAGAATAAGAAAGATACAGCGTCAAAGGTTTTTCGTCAGTCACCCTGTATATACAGGTGGTCCCGTTATAACCTGCCAAAAAATTCTGGATCATTAGAAGGATCTAACAAGTCCTAAAAACCCCTTTTCGTTAGGTCCAAAATAATGGGGATAAATTAACCCCTATCCACACCCATTCGACGCTGCTGACCACAAAAATACGTACCTACTCAGGAATTAATTGTTGGTGTTTGTAAGGATGACAGTATCTAAGCAACATAGGTACCTGATTCGTTTATGACAAATCTCAAATCTGACAAACTAAATCAAATCAACGACATTTATTGAAAACGCTGTACACTGTGTGCGTTAATTCACCAGCTTATTTAGGTACAAAAGCTGATTTTGTAGACTGAGATGAATGAGTAATAAATAAAGTGGTGTTCCTCAATGTGTAAATAAATGTAGAGATAGTGTGTGCAAAATTGTGGAAGAACTGTGTAATAAAAGTATCGTCTTGTGGTTAAATAGCCAAAATAATGTATTGAATAAATTTATTTACACTTTACATATTCGTACTTTCAACTTTAACTGAGAATATCTACTAACTAATGAAAGGTAAACTAGACTAGAAAAATTATTTTATAATAAATGTTCTGTGTGCCTTCCGTTGGCATTTAAGCACATTTGAGTACGCCGGTACCAATTTTCATAAACAGAATTCAGCATTTCTGGGTTTTTACGAATCTGGTTCGCGGCTATTGTTACGCGTTTCTGGAGTTGGCCTTTTGTATTTATTTCAACTTCGTATACCAAATCTTTCGTGTGGCCCCAAAAATTAAAATCCAGAGGGGTTAAATCGAGGATCGGGGACGCCATCGTATTGGAATCAGTCAGAACCAACCTCACATAAATGCAGATGTAGCTCCACAAAAGTACAACGGGACGGAAGGACTCCTTCAGGCAAACGCTCGCCGTATGGTCGCCTTGCCGGTTTTGAATTACCACGTGTTTCGCCATATAGAGTAAATGCAAATCGGCGTATTCTTGTTTTGTGAATTTCATAACTTTTTGAAGGTTTCGCAAATTTAAAATTAAACTTGACAAATGTCATAGGTGTTACAGGTACCGTTTCCTAAACAAATTGCAGCCAAGTAACCAGAATTACCTTTTCGGCCTCCCAATCTGGGAAATATAGAGTTACCTTACACTTTAGGTCAAGGGAGCTGCGATTTCCCGTACAATGTCAAAAATTTCTAGTGGAATGTGGGAAAAATCTAGTGGAGTACGGGAAAAATGTGCGGACACCGTTGATTTATTCTTTTCACAGTTACTTTAAAATTAAAGTGTCCATACTTTAATTTAGTGTAAAAAAACACATTTCCCTGTATAATTTTTCCGATAAATGTGTTTGTTTAATTTATATCGATCGAAAAAGAAAATAATCGTAACAGGGAAAATACAACCTATTGGGTTGGCAGCTGTATATGTCAAAAAGTTTGACAATTGTCAGGTATTTCATAAATATCTGCAAAATTGCACAATAAAACTAAACCACAGAAGTTGATATATGGTTTTGTGTACCTACTTTATCCAGTACTAGCTGTTAGTGCTAAAGTGCAACTGGAAAATAAAAATATACAAAACATTCTAAACCCAAAATCTTGTATTCACCTGAAGAAAGATGATTCGTTTTCACCAGGAAGTAGTGGTTAAGTACAAGACATTTTAATAATTTGCAACATTATTAACATAATTTATTTTGTAAAATTACAGTTGTAAACATTATTGTTACAATTCTCCACTTTAGAGAACAATGCAGAAACAATTTGGTAACTGTCAGCTTTATTACTTCTGGGTTGAATGTTAATATGTTGTACTGGTGCTTCTCTTACGGTACTGATGATGGAATTCTCAATGTTGGATGGTTACATTGGAAGCAACTGCTAAAAATTCAAGTAGATTAAAGCACTGTACCGAAGTTTGAGACACAACTCACCATTGTTTGAGCTGTAGCTGCAACACAGTACATTTTGTTTTTGATGTTGAAGGAAGGCCATCAGTCATCACGAATCATTTTAGGAACTTCAATCTTGTGTCCATAGGGCAATCAAGGTTCAAATATTTGTCAATTTTATTTGAAATTGTTTTAATACCAATTTAACCTGACTTCCATATATTTCTTCACAGTTTCAACCCAGTTTGGATTGGTAATGGCAAACGATCTACAAATATTGGTTTTTGTGTCAGTTATCAATATAATATCTTCTCTTGACATTTTCCATTTTCAGAGTATATAACTCCTTTCGGAGACAGGCACCACAAACACCTATTAATAAAACTGTCTGTAATAAAATATGGTTTATTAAAAATTTGTGAATTAAAGAATAGTTATTACATACTTTCGTGAGAAAAAATTGTCCTATGTAACGTTGTTTCGATTTTTGTGGTAATAATTCAGAATTTAGTCCTGCCACTAGTTGTACTGCCTCTGGTGTCACATTTAACTCACTCTATATTATACAGGGTGCGTCTGCTTAAACTTTATATTTGAATATCTTCGTTATTTTAAATGTCTGCTCAATGATATTTAGTCTTAATAAAGGCTGCATTGCCCTCTTTACATAGGCACTAAAAAAATTAACAAGGATCTGGACAGAAGAGGAATATTCAAGAAAAAAATTAATGAAAAATATTTTCAGCATTTTCTAACATTATAACTTTTACCATGCATATCAAATGTTTCTATGTAGATTTTCTGCCTAATAATCATCCTAGTGCTTATTATTGACGAATAAATTAATGTTAAATAAAGACAATTTCCAGACTTCATTCACCAGTGTGTATTTACGTAAAAAAATACTTTACGGCTTACTGATTTACAAAAAAAAAACATAATTAATTTATTATTTGACAACGTCAAAGTAAAAAAGTTCTTGAAATCTTTGAAATAATCTTTTATACAAGATGTCGTTCTCGCAGCAAGAGAAAATTAATATTATTTTTACGTATGGAAAGTGTCACCGGTGCTATCGAGCCACAGTAAGAATTCTTCAGGCCCGTCAAGAAAATGATAAATTTTCCGAAATGAATATCAGATAAATTGTAAAGCTGTTTGAAGATACTGGCAGTGTTAAAGAATTGCCACGAGTAAGGGATGCACTTCCAAAAAATATTAGCTTTCAAAATGCCGTTGTTGATTAGGTAACTGAAAATCCACACACAAGCACAAGAGCAGTAGCGGCTACACTGAATGTCTCACAAAGCACGATTATTAGAACTTTAAAGTCTTTGAAATTTCATCCATATGAAATGATCCTGCAACAAGAATTTTACTGAGGAGTTTTTATTCCAGAATTGAAAGGTGTGTGGAAGTTAATGGTCGAAATAAATTTTGAGCATCTAATTTAGTTATGTATAATTATTTTGAGGACATTTTTTAAATTTTCTGTGCTGCTAATTGTGTTACATTGTTGAATTTATTGCAGATATTTAAATTGTTATTATTTAGTATGTGTTTAAATTATTTATTCACCTTCACCCCCTCTTTAAGCTTGACGCACCCACTTACCGGGTACCCCATGATTCATTGTTTAAAAAATAAAATTAATAACATTTGAATTCGTTTTATTGAAAACTTACTTTAAAATAGTTTAGTAAATTTTTCCAGAGAAGACTGATCCCTAGCATGCAGACGTACCTACACCGGAGTTTGTACATACATACCCATTTGAATTTGTATTGTGTTTTACCGAATAGTTCAGTAGTAAAAGAATTTCAAATAAGGTAACAATGCCCCGTCAAATTGACGTATCTAAATTATTTGCTGAAAAATGAGTCATCTGTGAAACAAATTCGTAACAACTTTTACGCATAAACTCTGTTTTGAACACAGCTGGAAAATTAGTTCTTTTTAACACTAATTTATTGCGTAGTCATCAGTAAAAGTGTAATAAAAACAATAGAGGCCACAGCTGAATATGTTATACTCCGTAATCTGAGAAAAAGCCAAAAAAAAAATTTACTGCGGTTATTTTTCAAATAACTCTGTATCCTTTCAGGTTTCGTTAACTTTTGTTAAGCACATGTCAAGAGGTCATTAAGAAATATAATATTGCTAAATATTGTTTACCTTAATTGATAATTAAAAAAGATATTCGGATATAAAGTTTTAGTAGACGCACCCTGTATACTAGACATTTTTTTCACTCGATTAATACCAAAATCAAATTTTGAAGCACGACCGTGAAAATTTAGCCGGCAAATAATTTGTTAGGAAAAAAACAAATGAGCGGTCACGGTCGTCAAGGAATTGATTCCACAGCATTCGATTCTTTATTGACGATGTCAAATTCTACAATAAAATTAGTCTTGATTTTTAAAAGATTTAATATTTTGGTCAGCTGAAAAGTCTAATACAAATGTCGTACGGGACGTATTTTCCGGCCCTCCAACTAATCAGGCACTCGGCTGCGCCATCGTGCCCGAAACCAGTTGTCGTGCCGGAAAATTCACATCCCGTACTCTAATGTAAATAACTATTTTAAAAGCGATTAACTCATTAGCGTACAGCAAATTTTGACTAAATTTTCAATTATTTTTATCTCGAAAACGAAAAGACTTTTTTATACAACTGACATTAAAAGTGACGTTTTTAGTGGAAGCTAATTTGATTAAAAATTGCTCTTTATAACTTACCGTGTTAAAAGTATTTTTTTCTACTTCCTTCTCTAAAGTGTCACATTTTGCACTGACAAATAGTGTACAAAACGTCACTTTAAAAACGATTGTTTATTAGTCACAACTTGGTGTCCATTCGGGCGTTTTCGGGATATTAAACACGCACGAAGTTTCTTTAAACACGGCTTGAATTTTTTAGACATATTTAGCTCTAGATCAAGTTGTTATTTTGACGTTTATCAGTTTCGCATCCGGCGTGAAAGAAAACGTCATTGCAGTGGAATAATTCGTTGTATTTTTCAAATATGGACCTGAAGCCACCAACAGTTTGTATCCTGAGAAATATATATATTCCTGTTTGGTATGTTCATTTAGTTTGTATGTTGTATGTTTAAATTAACGTTTAATAAAAAAGTTGCTTGTTTCGTTTGTGTGTTCCATTTGTTAATTTGGTCGTAGAAAAAGTATAGTATTCAACTCGTTTATAAACTTCTCTAGACACTTGTTTATTAAACACTCGCTCCGCCAGGCTTCGCTCGTGCCTAACTTAAAACGCGTGTCTAAAGTGCCGTTTATAAATCTTGTTGCATAATATACTATTAACACTAGTAAAAAAAAACTTTCACACTAGTTATTTTTTATTTATTTATAAATGTTAAAGTGGCTCTATTTGCCGCTTTTTCAATATCTGCGGGAAATCTGTCGTTAACGTCGTTTTCTTTGCATTCCATGTTTACGAATGCAATAATGTGGAATTGAAAGTGTTTTACAAAACGTAATGAAAACTTTTTTGACGTTTCTAATAAACAAATGTCAATACAAGACCAGCTACCTGATTTTTGCCGCAGAAATTAAAATATACATCAAAAATACGACTGCGTTTTTTAATGCAATGCAAACCAGTTGTATAAAAAATAAATGTATGATGGACGTGTTAAAAGTGATTTTATTTTGTTCGTGGGGTTGGTCATCTACCCCACTTACAAAATAAAATCTCACTTTTAACACTTACATTATAAATAACTATTATCAGAAACATTTTTTATGTATGAGTTCTACTCATCGTCACCTATTACTGGATTTCTTCTGGCAGGTTCTATGGGGACCACCTGTATATACAGGTGCGTCTTAAAAAACGCCGCAAACCATATCTCGGTTATTTATGGCTTGATTTAAATAAAACAAAAACTGGAATAAATCACTTTCAAAGCACTATAAGCACAACATAGACTATTTTTTTTCAAAAAGTAATTCAAGGTCAGATGATAGTCAACTTTGTTTTTTTTTAATAGCTTGGTATATTTTTTAATTCCGATTTTGAAAGAGATAATTTTTCTGAATCTAACGATATGGCGCATGTTAAAATGCATTTAACGGTTACCGCGAAAATAAATAAATAAAATAGCATTATTGGAAAGTTTTTTTTCGAAAAAAATCAGGTATATGGAAAACAATCCTAAACGCAATAACAATACTTTCTGAAGAACAGAAACAAAAGATAATATGACAGAACGTGTAATAAATATTGCGTTTAGGATTGTTTTCCATAGTAACGTGACTTTTCGAGCAAAAATTTTTTAATAATGCTATTTTATTTATTTATTTTCTCGGTTACTAATAAGCGTATTCTAACATGCGGCATATCGTTGGATTCAGAAAAATTATCGGAATAAAAAATATACCAAGCTATTTGAAAAAACAAAGTTGATTTTCATCTGACCTTGAGTTACTTTTTGAAAAAAGAAATAGCCTACATTGTGCTTATAGTGCTTTTAAAATGATTTATTCCAGTTTTCGTTTTATTTAAATCAAGCCATAAATAACGGCGATATGGCTTGCGGCGTTTTTTAGGGTGCACCTGTGTAGGGTGTCTCAGCTAAGACTTTCAAGCCTAATATCTCGGTTACTTGCCAACGGATTTTTATGAAAATTAGAATGCAGATATTTTAGACCGTGAAGGTTCAATTAGTAATAATAAAATTACCTCAAGTTAAAAAACGTAATTTTAACACGTTTCCTTTATCGAAAATTATGCGCGATTATTATTAGATTGTTAAACATTAAAAAATAGGGGTCTACACAAACAATTAAGTAAATCTCTTGTCTGATTCAACGAAAAGATTAGATTTTGTCGTTAAAAATTTAATGTAAAATTTGAAGGTATTTGAGCAGTTACCTTTTGAAACAATTGATGATTAATTGCCAAGCAACATTTTGTACACCCTTTAAAGTCTGTCAAAATTGGGCGCGCTTTATTAGAAATGTCAAATTGTGAAAATTTATTGAAAATACTCTAAAAATAGACTACGGCGGCAGAAATATCAATATTGTTGAAAAAGTTAAAAAATGTTGCCTATGGAGAGAGTCGTTCAATGACACAGTTCGTTTTCTCGTGGAACACTATCCAAATGTAGGCTTTACAAAATGTAAGGTTAAGAGAGTCGTCAATTTATTTGAAGACACAGGAACCGTACGTGAACTAAATTACCTTGCTAAAATATCCTGATCGTGTTTTAGGCCTTTATGGAAGAATTAAAGCATCCAGTATAATAAATTACGTCCAAATGTTGTCTTTAACTTTGTAAGTGTTTGTAAGGTTAGCAAGATAAACGTCAAATGTCACCCGCGCTTCTGCGAAAAGGGATGACCAAAATTCTGCAAAATTGCGCGTTTGTTTCATACACGTCTACGTTTTTGCATTTGCAGCTACGTTTCACACAGTTTTTTGCTTTTTTCTTGCAAACCAGACGTCATTCAAGGACGAGTTTTTCCCTACAGGATTTTTTATTGACGATCAATTTTTTATGTAAATCTTAATTGATTCAACATTTTAAAAAGGCATGTAAAAATTACGTTTTTAAGACTTGGGTGATTGCATTAGTGGGATTTTATTCTTCACCGTCTAAATTATCTGCATTTTAAATTTCACAAAAATCCGCTGGAAAATAACTGAGTTATTAGGCTCGAAAGTCTTAGCTGAGACACCTTGTATACAGACTGTTTGATAAAAAACGCCTCAACCCATAACTTTTTTATTTATTATCCGATTTCAATGAACAAAAAAAAACAAAGATATGGTTTTTCATGCGCTACGAAGCCGCCATAAAATATATTTTTTTTTTGGCGTTATTTTCAGTAGCTAACGATAGTCAACTTTTTTTTTTAAATAGACACATGTAGTTTTTTAGGCTAAGTCTGGTAAAGTATTTTTTTCTAAATCTAATGAGGTATTAAAAGTTATCGTTTGGTCCATAGCTGACTGAAAAAAAATAAAACAATTTTTAATTGTGGTTCAGCTTATTATGAAATTTTCGAGTGTCCCGTGAAAAACAATTGGAATACAAATAGAACAAATGTCAAGTGTTAGTTTGAAAAATTTCAGGTGCAATCTTGAAGAGTTTTATTATTATTTTCTTGGAAAACATGAATAATAATTTTCGTATCCCACCTCCACCCGGCGGCACGGCAATTTTGCCGGAGTACATACACTATTACGGATATTACTATCAAGTAATAGTGCAGTGCTTATCAACATAATTACCGGCGTCTCGCCTCCGCATTTTGACTTTGTTGTGTATTATGTTCTGTGTCAATGTTAAGGAAATTCCTCACGATATGACATGAGTATAATAATATACCTTTTTGAATTTCAACCACCAATGTGTTCTCTAATTCCAAAATTTTTAAATTTTTAAAAAGAGATTGCGGTACTATTCCTGTTGCTGAAATTATAAATGGTAAAATCGAAATTTTTTCTAAACACCAAAGATTTCTCATAGCAACGAAGAGCTCTAAATATTTATTAATTTTTGTATTATATGTCTGTGTTATATTGTGTGAATTTGGAACAGCTAGATCTAAAAGATATGCTTGCTTTTGTTGTTTATTTAAAATAATAATGTCTGGTCTGTTATGCTGAATATGAATGTCAGTTAAAACTGTACGATCAAAATATAATTTGTAATTGTCATTTTCCAAACAACTTTCTGGTTTATAAATGTAATGTGGTTTTGTATCCTTTAATAAGTTGAATTTAACTGCTAAATTCATGTGTATAATTTTTGCGAATATATCATGACGTTTTTTATATTCGCTTTGAGCCAAAACGGTGCAAGAAGAAATGATGTGTTCAATGGTTTCCCCTTCAGTTCCGCAAATCCTACATTTATCAATAATTATTATTATTTTTTCTATTAAATTTTTGTTTTTGACTAATTACGATTTTTATTACACTCGAACATAAAATAATAGTCAAATGACTGCTATTCTGCATGATTGACAATGTTGTTATTTTATACTTAAATAAAAAAAGTTTAAAAAAGCAAATGAAAATTCCTAAGTTGACGTTTAGATGACATTTATCGTAGAGTAAGGCTGGCCTGAGATATGACATTTGGTGGGGGAAATCTGCGCGGACAAAATATTCCAGTGGCGTGGCAAAACCGGTCACAGCAGAGAATAGCGGTCACAGTAACAATCAACTGATTTTTAATCTGTTGAACACCCCTATTTTACAAAAATAGACTCGTCTGTCTGTTTTCCGTCTACGCGCACCCCCACCAAATGTCATATCTCAGGCCGGCCTTACTCTACTTTGTATTCTGATTGTTTTTCACGGCACTCTTAAAAATTTTATAATAAGCTGAACCACAATATATATTTTTTTTTTCAGTTAGCTATGAACCAAATGATAACTTTCCTAAAAAACTACGTGTCCATTAAAAAAAAAAGTTGACTATCGTTAGCTATTGAAGATAACGCAAAAAATATATATTTTGTCGCTGTTTTGTAGGGCTTGAAAAACCACAGCCTTTTGCAATAGACGATGATTATTTACCGAATTTAAAAGAGAAAAACCTCCCAAGTTTAAAGTCATAGAAATAAAAGCTGAATACAGTAAAAATATGACAAATACCACAGACAATTAAACTATAGTAAGACGTCGAATTGCTACCCAACATGGTTTTATTACTACCCAATTTTTGGAAACACGATTCCAGCGCGGCGCGAGCACTTGGCCGAACTAATTTTATAAAGCATGCTTGATGGAGTTGTTTAACTGAGGGCCAGTTTCATAATAAACTTAAAGTCGACTTTATCTTCACGTGACTTTAATGGATTGTTGCAACAATATGTTTCTATGGTAAATGGTAAACTTTAATGTTAAAGTAACTTTAGGCTGATTATGAAATTGGGGGTTAATAATTTTGTCCTCATTTAATATTAATTTCAAATGTAAAATGTCTTTAAAATGCACAAAGTTTTATTAATTATAAGAAAAATTAACAATGAATGAATTAAATTAAAAACTAGAACCAAAACTAAAATTAAATATTCTGAAAATCCCCATTTTCTTCGTAAGTAACATGTCTTTGACGATTTTTTTTTTAATTCTCTTCTTACGTCCTGCAGTTTTTTTTTTATAAATGATCAAATTGTTTGATGCATCCAACAATTTTGTTTTAATTTCCAGAAAATGGCTTTTACATACATATAAACCATGAAAATTAATTTTTCGTTCTAAGGCGACACGTAATTTCTTTCCAATACTTCTTTATTCAAAAATCAAAAATACACTTAGATCGTAAATTTTGGCAACACAACACACAACTCTTCTGTTATACATATATGTATACATAGTGGGTCGATAAAAACGGTACCAATTTTGTACGCACATATTTTCCTGAGTTATTATCTGTTTTTAATGAGTAATATCATTACCTCTTTAGGATTCCTGGTGTGGCAGCGATAGCGAGCAGACGTGGAAAAAGTGCAGCGATAGCAAACGTAAACAACGACGAGTGAGTGAGAGGTGATAAGACAGCGGGCAAGAAAGAGAGGGCTGGCCGAAATCGCCGAAAGCAAGCAAAGAAAGCAGCAAGAGAGAAAGAGAAGAGGGTAGGATGTCGGAAGAAGGTCTGAACCCATTCAGAAAGAGTTCCAGAACCGAAAGATCCCCAAGTAGAGGCGAAGAAAGAAATCAAAGCAAAGAAATAGAGGAGAAAATAGAAACAGTGCTCAGAGAGATAAAAGGGGATATGGCGGGAATAGTAGAGGAGAGCAGAGCACGAAGAAAGGAATTAGCGGCAGCGAGAGAGAAGGAGGGAGAGCAAGAAAGAGAGGACATGCTGAAATCGTCAGAAGTAAGGAAAGAAAGCAGCAAGAGAGAAAGAGAAGAGGGTAGAACGTCGAAAGAAGGCATGGACCCACTCAGAAATCGTTCCAGAACGAGAAGATCACCAAATAGAAGCCAAGAAGAAAATCAAAGCAAGGAAATGGATAAGGAAATGAAAACAACCATGATAAGAGAGATGAGAGAGGAGATCAAAACACTAAGAAAGGAATTAGCGGCAGTGAGAGAGGAGAATGGGGAGCTAAGGAAAGAATTAGCGACAGTGAGAGAGGAGATGAGAGGAAGAGACGAAAAAGGGCAGTTGGAGAAGGCAGATTGGATGAAAAGGATGGAAATGATAGAGGAAAAGATGGAACAAAGAGAAAAGAAGGAGAGGAAGAATAATGTTATAATAACTGGAATAGGAGCAATAAGTGGAAATGTAGAGAGGGGGGTGGAAGAATGGTTAGAAAGGGAGATAGGGGTGAAAGTGAATGTAAAGGAAGCATTTAAAATAAATAAAGATAAGATGATGCTGGCAAAAATAGAAAATTGGGAGCAGAAGAAGAACATAATGCTAAGTAAGAGTAAGTTAAAGGAAAAAAAAGGTGAGAGGATGTATATAGATGACGATTTGATAAAAGAAAAAAGGGAAACACAAAAGAAGTTAAGAGAGTTGGCCAGAGAGGAGAGAGATAGAGGAAAAAGGGTGAAAATATGATACAGGAAAATACAGATAAACGGGGACTGGTTTAGATGGGATAAGAGACAGGAGAAACTGAAGAAAATTTGCTAGAAGAAGGGAGAATAAGAAGACGACTCGGCGAGAAAATGTACAAGGAGAAGGTGAATAAAAAGGTAGAGGGACAAAGACACAGAAAAGTAAGAGAGAAGAGAGAGAATAAGAGAATCGAAGTACAATAGGGAGGTGAGAGAGTGTGTGTGAGAGAGGAAAATGATAGCGGGTTGCAGAGGTGGGGACGAGGAGAGAGAGAACAGGAATGGGAAGGAAGGAGAAGAGAGAGAGAAGGTGCAGGAGGTGACGCGAGGACAGTGAGAAGATCGAACACATGCGGCGAAATGTGAGAGAGAAAGAGAAGGGAATGGGGAGAAATATGGAGCGAAGACTGCAGGGAGATGGATGAAAGAGTAAGGAAGAGGAGAGAAAGAATAGAGAACGAGAGGAGTGAGGGAGAAGAATAAATTGTTATCTTTATGTTTATGTTTTGTAATCAGGAATCCGAAAGCCCGTAGGGCAAAATAAAGCATTTTGTGGTCTTGTCATTACCTCTTTAGGAGGTAATGGTAATATACCAGTGAAAAGCTCAATATTTATAGAAAAGATTGTTGTTGTCCAGAACTCAAAAATTGTGCGTCACAGCATGAAGACATGCAAAAATTCTCTCAATTATAAGTTTTCCAGATATGGTTCAATATGCTCCCCATTTTTATTAGCTACCATTTGCAATCGTCTTCACTAGTGATAGATGGAGCAACATCAACATCACACCGAGCGGCACAAACAATCATTGAGCTGAAGGCTCCTGAACGATTAACGAAATGCTGGAATCAGCTACCTCAGAGAGAAATATGTAGCTTCTGCAATTGGGGACGGACAAAGACGATTACAAATGATAGCTAATAAAAATGGAGGGCATATTGAACCATATCTGTAAACTCATAATTGAGATAGGTAATCTTCAAAACCAGAATTTTTGCATGTCTTCATGTTATGACGCACAACTTTTGAGTTGGGACTATCTCTGCACAGCAAGAGGCCTTCATCTTTTCTATAAATATTGTGTTTTTCACTGGTATATTAATCATTTAAAAAACTTAATAACTTAGGAAGATATGAACGAACAAAATTTGTAGCGTTTTTTTCGGCCCATTGTGTATTTTAGTTTCAATTTTAACTTGTCATGCTCCTTAAAAGAATAGGTACCGGGGGCACACACTATTGTTTGGTTTCTTTTTGTCTTGAATTGAAACTGAAAATATAACTTTATTAAGAAGTCAGTTTCATCACTTAAGTTTTTACCTTTATAAATTACGTAGCAGATTCACAAATTGCCCAAAAAGTAGAAAATGTTATTTTTTTCCTTTCTTTATCGTTTTCTTATTGACAATTTCTCAATACTGAAAACGTTGGCTATTGTAATTATTTTCATTTAATAAGTGGCACTAATTCGTACCTTTTTATTCACAGAAAGTCTTATATCTTTAATAAGTACATTTTTATTTTTTTCAGAAAAGTGTCACATTTGACAAATATTTTTTGACTGTTTTAAATACAACGGTAATAATCGAAATTTTACGAATAAATACGACGGAGTGTTTTGGCCAAATGCGTGCGGAGCAGCATCGTCGAAGCTATTCCAACATTATTATATGGGATTGAAGTGTCTTACTATAGTTTAATTGTCTGTGACAAACACACTGTTTATTATACTCGTAAAATAAGATTATTTATTAGAATCTGAAGAGGAATCGGATGAACAATGTTTTTGAAATAATTCAGAAAAAGATGAGTGTTGCTAGAGGATGGAATGAAATGATTGAAACAATAAAAAAAAAACATCTTTTAAACAAGGTGACCTATTGGATATAGTTAGTTAATATGTAGTTATTTATTGTACAAGTGTCTTATTAAGCATATAAAACACGAAAGAAAAACGTAAAGACGAGAGCGTTAGCTCGAGCTAATAAGACAACGAATGCAATACAAAATTTTATCCACAACCAGGTACATACTTACAAAGAATTACGTTTTTCCTTTATTTTTTTGGAAAATTTTTATTTCACATTTTCATATGACGTTTGTCATTTCACGATGAATTAATTTATACCAGGAAATCATGGAACGGTTGCTATTTATTTCCGATTGTTTTGTCGACCCCATTTGCAATTTGCAATAATTTATTTTTCAAAAATAGAAAATATTGGCAAGAATCAAAATATTTCAGCGGAAATAGTTGCAGAAACTGAAAAAGCGACTTGAGAGTCATTACTGAGAAAATCGAAGGAAGCCTACGAAAATTTGCAAACTTTATTAATTGGAAAGAAAAAAAGGAGTGTAACATCACTGATAACAGTGATAACCGAAGAGCTCCTATCGGCGTAATTCTTCAATGTCAGTAAAAAGTATATATGTACAGTTAAATTCAATATTATATAGTACACCTAATTTTCTACAGTGTGAATTGCACTTACAATTTTTGTCAATAATCAATGTCAATTTTGACAAACAAAGTGCCTAATCTAACCGAAAACCGCGAAAGTGCTTATTCTTTCCGAATTCTAAGAAGGGTGGTCGATTTGGAGGGTAGCCCAGTATTATAACATCACGAAGACCACCATGCAGAGGACAAAACAGACAAAATTATGGTGTTCTAAAATATCAGCGACGTTTTATGTTGTCAAATTTACCTGACCTATATCAAAAATATGACGCTTAAATTTCAAACAGACATCTTTACATGTGGAAAAAACTGTAATAAATCGACTTCTTGATTTTTGAGGTGTACTCTATAATTTTGAAATTAACTGTACCTTCATCGTCATAGACAAATATCTCTATGTTAAATGCAACTTTGAAAGTGCACCGAAACTCCTGGTTCCTATTGCAGTTAATCTGTCTTCGCCAATGAAACAAAAAAAAGACCGATAATATTTTCTTTTTTAAAAGGAAACAACGCCAATGTTTTGTCTGTTAATGTGAATATTAATGTAAATCTTAAGTAGAACTACACTGCGCTTTTTCTGAATTGGTCCCCTAATGCATACTTATTAAAACAAATTTGTCAATTCAAGAACAAAAAACTGGAAAAAATAACAACAAAATTGCATGAATACAAAAACTCATGATTGTTCTGATCCGCAAAGTAGGATGTAACAATCATACAGTTAGCGTTAATAAGATGTATTGCCTCCTCGAGCATTGATAACATTCTTCGCATTCTTCGTGGCATACTGTTAATCACATTTCTGACTTCTTCCTGCTCAACTTCTTCCCACACTTGCGTTAATTTGAGTGTTAGCTCTGGAAGGGTTGCTGGAGGTTGTTGCAAGTTTCTAATCTTCCGTCCTACAATGTCCCACAGATGCTCTATGGGATTGAGGTCGGGGCTTCGTGCTGGCTAGTTCATACGAACTTGGTCAAAATACTCGTCCACAACTCCTGCGATATGCGGCTTGGCATTATCTTGCATATAAATGAAATTATCCCCAATATATGGGGCAAATGGTACAACATGACGCTCTAACACCTCTGTGATGTACCGATGTACTGTTAGTCGACCACCATTAATATGTACCAACTCTGTTTTTGCTTGCGAAGTGATGCCTGGCCATACCATGACAGAGCCACCACCATATTGCACAGTTCCAACTATGCGCGCCTGGCTGTATCTTTCGCCAGGGCGTCTATATACTCTTCTACGACGGTCATCATCACTATATAAAGAAAATCTTGACTCGTCACTGAACATAACTCTACCCCAATCAGCATTGTTGTAATTAAGATGTTCCTGTGTAAACCTTAAGCGTTCTCTTCGGTGTTCCCTCGTTAACAAAGTACCTTTAGCGGCTTGATAGGGCCGAAGATCAACTTCAGCAAGTCTTCTTCTGACCGTATCTTGGCTTAGTCGACGACCATAGGTCATAACAAATTGTTGTTGCCGGTAAGTGCTCGTTAGAAATCGTTGCCTTAAACGTTGAAGTCGAATAAATCTGTCTTCTCTCGCCTTTGTAATTCTTTTTCGAACCTGGCCACGTCTTCTTTCGTGACTTCCTGTCTCTAAAGCGGGAAAGAACTCGCGATATGGTCGAATCAGTCACATGCAAACGTTGGGCGATGTAAGTTGCAGTAAACCCTTCTTCTTGCAGCGCCAGTACACTAGTACATTCTTCGTGTGTAAGATTTCTTTTTTGTTTACCTGGTAAAAATTTCCCAACTAAACCTCCAAAAACCAGAAAACTTGCGTGTCAAACTTTACGTCGCTTTTTTAACAACCAACAAAGACTAGTTTGACAGATAAAAAGGCATGTTTTTTAGTCTACTTATGCTTACATATTCCCAGTTTTTAAGATAAACAGTTTTGTTAATCGCTTTAATAGTTATGCAACAAGTGAGTACGAGAAGGAAAATCTGCCGCGCGAGCGAAGCGAGTGCGCAAATTGGTCGAATAAAAAAAGATACTTTACTAACGAGTTGCATACAAAAACTTTTTGGCGCCCGTAAGTTTAGATAAAAATTTTTTCGACACTCAAAATTTGAAAGTTTTCTCCTGTGTGAACCCGTGGACCTTTAAAACGTTCGTTTTACTCGCGTTTTAAATTGGCCCACTCATGCCAAAAAAATCCCAATTTACATACGAACTCCTTAAAAAAACTACTAATTAATTATGAATGAAGAATTTTATAATTGCGTTAAAAAAATGATACGCTACGACACTTTTTTTAACGCAAAATGCGTGCAAAAATGAACCGCTATGGCACTTTTTTTAACGTTTCTTCACTGATTCAAAAATCACATATTATGAACGCAAACGGAAAAAACTTACTTTTTTTGACGCACGTTAAAAAAATGTTTAAACTCCTTGTGAGAAATGAAATACTAGACTTTGCGTCAATTTTGCTGCGCAGTATAAATAAAGTTATTCTGACTTTAGCGTTATAATGTCTTATTACTTATAATAAGACACTAAGACACCTTGGGCAAAAAACTGTAGCCAACTCAAGCTTTTAGACATCTTTTTTCCACTTAGGCAAAAAACCATAGCCTATTCAACCTTTTATGGTACATATTTATTTCGAATTAATTTTTTTTTTCACTACTAGTGTCAGAAGGCGTCATTATTGACTCTCGAACCGACCCCAGAAGTAGAATTTCTCTCCCAAGGTTAATATTTTTTTTATTAATAACCAAGGTCAATAATGAACAGCCGTCACCTAGCAACGAAAGATTTTCGTTGATTTCATTGGTTAACGTAGACGATTTTCATAGCAACCGTTGAAAAATGAGAACTCGGATCGTCGCATCGGACAAAATAATTTAATTAATAATTATTATCAGAAAGGGTTTTAACGTATCTACTTAGTAGTGAAAAAAATACTGTATAAGCCACGGTGGAGAAGTCCCTTATAGCCTCCGCACCTTACATCCCTCGGCGAGCCTCGGCGAGCCTCGGGATGTAATCTTGGCGCTCTGGCTATAATCATGAACTTCTCCACCTTGGTGTATAATATACTATTTTTCACTCGAGGTGCAGTTTGTAGCCCGAAGGCTAAGCCCAAGTAATTCCTACTTCCCTTGTAATATTATTGGTACTTGAAGTTTTTATAATATGTACTAGTAAAGTCTGCAATACTATCTAAATTATCCAATGCACTTTCAGCAAATTTCCAGGTAAAACTTTCCCAAAATGATCCCGATTTGTAGTTATTAATATATACTCCATTCTTTATCTTGGTGAGTCATCGATGCGATCAAGCAAGCCATGGGTAGCTTTGTAAGTTTTATTTTTTCCACCAAATTTTTGTGTGGTGTAAATCAAATATGAACTGTCATCGCTGTCATTCAGATTCAGAATATTCGTCAAGCATTCATGTCTAAATCTCGCGATCTTATGTCGCGAAATGTAAATATATAAGCCGCACACATCGATTCTTAAATTTAACCGTCCCCGATTTGAAAATTATCGGTGTGACGGCGTCCGTCGTCGGTCAATCCGACCGAACATTATTCCCGTCCCGTGCCTCCCGTGCCGGGCAATATTGCAAAGAACTTTGGTTTTGAGAAATTAACCGGATTCTTAAACCATAAACCGGACAAAATTTGGCCGGAAAGTGTGTGGCCGGTCTAGAACATTTTGAAATTCCCACGCAAGTTATTGAAATTTTAAAAAACACAAAACAATGCGATATGAAGATGATACGTTTGAGGTTATGTCTTGGTGCATATTAATCATGAGCAATTTAACCTGGAAAATAATAAATAGAATAATAAATAAATCATGATATATTCGCTAAAATTATACACATGAATTTAGCAGTTAAATGCAATTTATTAAAGGATACACAACCACATTATATTTATAAACCAGAAAGTTGTTTAGAAAATGACAATTACAAATTATATTTTGATCGTACAGTTTTAACTGACATTCATATTCAGCATAACAGACCAGACATTATTATTTTAAATAAACAACAAAAGCAAGCATATCTTTTAGATATTGCTGTTCCAAATTCACACAATATAACACAGACATATAACACAAAAATTAATAAATATTTAGTACTCTTCGTTGCTATGAGAAATCTTTGGTGTTTAAAAAAAAATTCGATTTTACCACTTATAATTTCAGCAACGGGAATAGTACTGCAATCTCTTTTTAAAAATTTAAAAATTTTGGACTTAGAGAACACATTGGTAGTTGAAATTCAAAAAAGTGCTGTTGCAAATGACACGTGTGTCTGTACCCACTTTACCTACATTATTGTAATATTTGAATATTTTTTAACAACTACCAACGCACTTTTCCATGGGAACTTTCAAAAATCCCTAAATTCAACTTGACGGCTGAAAATTTCCCGAAGACTACTCACCAAGATAAAGAATAGAGTATACAGCATTCATTTTAAATATTGCGTTTTGTAATAAAACTTGTAAGCTTTGACACTTGTCCGAAACTCATTGAATCTAAAACTGTGTTCAATATACAGGATGATTCTGAAATAAGTTTGAAAAAAAAAAACCGGTAATTGGTGAAGATGAGAAGAAGTCATAGACAAAAACATTTTCTTATAAAAGTTTTTTCGTTTTCGAGATACAAATGATTCAAAATTTGGTCAAAATTGCTAGTACGCTGCTGAGTTGAAGGTGATTACCTAATTATGTTGGTAGTTTAGTAACAATAATAATCAAAGGTGCCCGTCAGTCACAAACGTAACCTTACTCCTCTCGATCATTTCCATAGAAACATTTATAAAGCAGTGTGCTTGCACCTACGCATATATCTATTAACTACTACAGTGTGGAATAAAATGATTTACATCTAGTTACCCTTGCATTACCCTTGTAAAAATACGAAATGCCGCTCTACAAAAAAAAAGAAAGCTTAACCTCAAAATATATATCCAAATTCCAAATGTGATTTATTGCGAAGGGATGATATGAACGCAAAGTTGAGATTGAAATTAAAAAGGAGCCAACAAAAGCAAGTCACAGTTAGTGTTGAAAGTGGTCACCAACGTTTGTTAATTCAATTTAGTTAATTGTAACAATTGTCAATTCGATTGATGACATTTATTGACAGAACTAATAGTTCGGCACTTCGAAAAAAAAAGTAGAGCGGTACAGGAAAATTTACATGTGCAAAAATTCCAAAGGTAACTAGATGTAAATCATTTTTTTCCACACTGTATATGGGTAACGTCGTATCTTTACTTTGTTCGAGAGTGAAGCAAACATTGCCATGGGTGGGAGCAGTATAGAAACATCTTCTCAACTACTTTGTTAAGAGCAAGTATAATGTGCGCATGGCAGGAATTTAAATATAGGATGTTGCTGCTGCGCGCTGCGGATTGTGGGAAAAACAGCTTCACCCTCCACCAATCAGTTGCTCCAGAAAATGAGCCTGCGCATAAGTGGACTGCGTTTTGTATCTCGAGATCTTTGCTTCACTCTCGTATCCACGTTACCTATATAGTAGTTAAATGCTCTTAACTCCATACCAAATCTCAAGGATTTCCAAGAAACCATTCTCGAGATATTTAACTGTTGCCATACTTTGTAGCGACCCTGTATATGCACCTACGACTTCATTGTGGAGTTGATGTAACAATGGTTGCTAATGAAATGAACAAATTCGCAGAAATTTTTCCTATTCATAGGCGTTGAAAATACAAATGGATTTGGGTAATTTCCATCCGTTTGATTTCACCTCCAAAAGTCATTTACGCAAAATTATTTTTTTGTTCGACACTGTCAGAATTTGAGAATTTTCTCCTATGTGAACGGATTTTGATAAATGTCACAACTTGTCAAAACGAAACGTCAAACTAATTTTACAGGTTTTAAGCGATTTGGAACCTTTAAGGGGCTCGTCAAACAAAAAAACGTTGTATTCAACTCGTTCGTGTGTAAATTGGGCCTTTTTTGGCACTCGTTGGCCTTTAAAACGCTCGTTTCACTCGCGTTTTAAAATGCCCCACGCGTGCCAAAAAAAGCCCAATTTACACACAAACTCGTCAAATAAACTACTATTGTGTTAAGGATACTCCTCATTTTTTTTCCAAACTTATTTCAGAATCATCCTGTATACGGGTTCAAAATTAAAGAACGGTGGGATAGAGAACAACGCTTAAAAGACCAAGTGGAACTATTAATATTTGTTGCCAATACTGGTGAATCATCTAGTGAATTTGATTTAGATGACGATTCATTTTTTATTTGTTTATGGGCCAGTTTATACAAGCGAAATTAAGTTAATCGTAATCAAATGTTAGATTAACTGAACACGTGACCAGATTGAACCAATCAAAGTTTCGGATTCATGGGTTAATCGCACATTAAAATTTAATTCGAATTAAATATTTAATTCTCTTTCTATAAACTGGCCCTATGTATTTTATTATCTTATTTGTTAATTTACATTAAAATATACACGTTGTAACCTACCTGAGGGGATGGTCCACTGCGCCGGCATCAGTCGGAGAGCAATTTGTGTATTGGGGGGTTCCTTGGCGAAAAACGAGGCGAAAAATATAGGGCGCCCGGATTTGGTTGCGAAAAAAATTGAAAATTTAACTGGGTCCAAATCCGAAGACCTCAGAGGAAAAATTCCGGTAGTCCAACGACACAAGGGATAGAAATAAACATATATTGAAGTAAAATTGCAAAGATGAACACAAGAAGGGTATTTGGTATGATAATTAATTAAATGAAATTAAATGTGAGAGTTTCTAGTAAGCCGCTACCATTATGAAACTAAAAATAAATTGTTATTCGGTTTTTTACCCGGAGATTGCTCCTATATAAGAGCGTGTGGCCACGTGTCGTACAGGGCGTAAAATTTGTTCAAATTATTGGGCAGTATTAATAAAAGGTAGCAAATGCTTTTGCTAGCTATTTCATAAGCAATTGCTTTAAGTGATATTAATAAAAATGTAGTAAATGCTAGTGAGACCTGGCTAGCAAATGCTTTTGCTCGTGTTAGAAAGCATTTGCTTGACGATATTAGGATTTGCTTCTTTTACTATTAATAAAGTTTAGCATTTGCTTGAAATAGTAAGCAATTGCTAGGATAAATGACATTCTCCTTCGTATCGTACTAGTAGTTATAAATCGGCTGTTAAAACACCATAAAAGTATGTTCCAAGTGCCAAGAAACCGTAAATTTTACAAAGAAAGGAAAGACAGTACCATTACAAGAGAAGATGATGTAAAATTGTTTCATTTCCGAAATGAAAGTGTTCAGTGGATTGCTGATTTTCTTGGGAATGACGATGCAGAAACGCGTGATGGTGCTTTATCTTCGGTGATGAAAATAAAAATACTGTTGCGATATGTGGCTGATCCAAGTATAAAAAATTAAATTATTCAAAGAGTAATAAATAGTGTTAAACTATTTCCAGGATTTCAGATTGGGGTAGCTGAACTCATGGAAGTAAGTCAACCAATTGTATCGAATGTTGTAAAATTTGTCACGGGAAAAATTATAGACAAGGCACCACTTTGGATACATTTTCCTGGCGCCCTACGTTGAACGGTAAGCAATTACTTGTCAAGTCACTAGCATATGCTTTCGTCAAGAGGATTTCTTTATTAATACCAAAACAAGCAATTGCTAGAAGCAAAAGCTTATACTTTAAAGCAAATGCTAATGCTAAGCAGCAAATGCTTAGAAGCATTTGCTTATTTTTATTAATATCACCCATTGAGTAGTTCGAACGAACAATCACGCGTGAAGTAGCTAGCCCTTCACAAGCTTATTCACAAGCTTATTTAAGTACAACTCAACGAACTTGTGCATTAACTTGGTAGATTGATTTGGCGCAATTTAACGGAACAAATCGTCCGTTCCTGGTGACAATTTACTACTAGGGATAAAAAAATCTGACCGTAGTTGCTGCGGTGCTGATCGCTGCCGGAAGATGGACTCCGGGAACTCCGGTGAGGGTCAACTTTGACGGTGAGGACTGCGCCTGCGTGGAGAATTGTAGATAGCTCGATCTCAAGGATTCGGCGATAATTCCTGTAGGATCACGAACTAGCCTCTTGGGAGTCCGGGATACGAAGACGGTATTTGACGGTAGAGAGAAGATAAAGAGCGAGAGTAAAAAAAAAGGCCTGAGGAAGAGAATAGAAAATTACCTAGATGAAGTAAAAAAGGAGGAAGGTCGAAGATAAGAAGACGGTTGGAGGTCTCACCTGAGTTTTTACTCTGGCCTTTCTCGAGAAACTCGTGCAGAGAGATGTACTGTCGTAGGCGTTCTCGACTTGTACTTCGGTATATTTCTTTCGTGACGACAGCTGTTTTTTCCTTTTACGGTACTTAACGATAATTGACCCAAAAGTTCACCTTGTGAACAAGCTTGGTGTACACGCAATACGGGAAGAGAGCTAAAATCTCGTATCTCTCCCTTTTATGAACTCGGAGTTTTTGTTAACTCCACGTGAAATTGAGTGGGCCAATGGTGTACTGCCGTATGTTGCAGTCGTAGGAAAAGTGGGGTGTTCGATTTTTGTGAGAGAAGACAGTTGACAGACCAAAATAAACAAAGAAGTGAGGTTTAATTAAGTGAAATTGTGAATGGAAAATTGGGAAATAAGGAAACCTTTGTTCGCTGAGTCACATGGAGAAGACAACGGGCATTGAAATAGAACTAGTTTCGCACACCGACTAGTTCGCGGCATGAAGGAACGAAGGCAGTCAAACTGAGGCTCACAGTGCCCGAGTGTGGGCTCCCAGGGTAAGGTTAAAGGGAACAAGGTGGCTAAACTACCCTGCTAGTAAAGCTTTTCCGTAGGTGACGATGAAAACTAATTTTGACTTTCGGAAGACTCCTACTTCCCCTAAATCACAAAGGGTGGCGATATTCTTCAGCTCTTCACCACAGGGCGAGGAAGATGAGGGAATTTAAGAGAAAAATGCGGAAATAGAAGAGGTTGATGATGTAATTATATCAAGTATCCATCGAATTACCGGAGATGAGTATTTTAAACAATAAATATTGAGGAGGAGGCAAAACTATGTTTCAGCATGTAGCGCAAGGGAACCCTCAACACAAAAATCACGACTTTGGAATTTTTTATTTAAAATGGGGCGCTTTAATCCGTTACAATGTAATGAATACGTTATTAATTGCTCTTATTTCATTATTTAGTAATCTTATTTCTCAAAACATTACTTAAAATCAACAATCTCTTTACATTTTTTTGGTCACCGATCGCAAAATGTGTTTTAACTTTTTTTATTTGTGAATATTTTAACGTCTCTTTCTTTTGCTCGTCGATAAGATGGTGAAAGTACGACGTGGTACCAATTTTATATGAACAGAGGGATTACTAAAGTCTATTCAAAAAACATCTGGACTGTCAAAATGAAAATTGGAGTTGTTAGGTTGGTTAAATCACTAGTAATTTTTATATTGCCCGGTCGGTATCTATGATTTTTTGATTTTTCAAACTAATCATTTGTTTAAATTGACATTGTCAAATAAATTGCAAAATTATTTAAGTATTTAAGTAAAAAGATCAAAATGGAAAATTCAAAACGAACTATGGTGGCGCGAGAGAAGAGGGCCATACAAATTATTATTTATAAAGCCATACCTTCAACAAAAAAACGTTTCTGATTTTAATCCAACTGGAGAAACAGCATCTTGCATTCTGAAAATGAAAACCTAATTAAGCTGATTGGTTAACTATATGGGAATTAGAGATGTTCCACCCAATATATCCTTAGCGGAGTCTAACTCAGACAGGTATGGGAAGCGATTTTCAATTTTGGTTATTGTTTAGTTTTTACCTGTTTTCAGTTTGTCTGTTTTTCTTTGTGTTTTTTATAAACTTGATTAAATTGCTCCGGTTCTTTTAGTTGCTGCATTTTGTTTCAAGTGTTCAAAACATTTTTAGTTCAATGATTAAAAAGGAAAACATAACCTAAATATATTTTGTAACTAGATTTTGACGTGGGTACACTCTAGCGAAAAATGTTTATACCTAAGTACAGTCAAAACAAGCATTTTATTTAAAATTTAATTTTGACAGTCCAGGAGTTTTTTTAAATTTACTATAGGTACTTTACGGTACCAATACAATGAAAATTTGCCGCTTTCGTAATTTATTTACAACTTAACCCAACATTTAAAATGAATGCTCTATATCCTGAACTTTTACTAAGATAGCAGAGCCCAAATCTTCGATATCTCTCATTCTCAAAATGGTAATTTCATCGCATCGACAAGCCCTGTCACACCTAGTATTCATGCACCTAACCTACAATAATAATTTATTAATTTATAATTCCTCCTCTAGGAAACTCAGAAATTTTACCTATATATCCAGATAGTTTTCATCAGAGCATTATGTAGAAATCATACATTTTTTGCCGAAGGCTATGGTTCGATTAGATCTCTATAGAGTTTGCCGCGATCTGCGTCAATTCCTGGAGCAGAGCAATGCATTTCGTTTTCAATGGCATCGGACATACTTCAGATATTCCATAAATACAAACAAAAATTATCAAAACGTGAATAGCAAACGATTTCAACTTACAACTGTTTACTTGTTAACACTGAACCACCATCTTCCTTGCACAATTTCTGATTTTGACATCACATCTGACAGCATGGACATGCCCACAACGAACGGCTCGTTACATACCACAGTGGCACCGGTTAAATATTGGATAATAATTTCGTTAATTGGCTTTTGAAGTGAAAACTTCTTTAGGCGCGCCACATACATTTTATTCCCGGGCAGTGAATTAGTTTCATGCGACACGGTAAAATCATCCGTAGCACAAGCTAAAATCGTTCGCAGCACAAGCGAAAATAGTTCGCAGATCAGCGAAAATCGTCACGGTAAGCTAAAATCTAGGGAGTTGAGTTTTTTAGCGGAGCGAGCGAAAAACAATCAACTGTGCGTCACTTGTAACATTTCAATTTTCAGTGTTCATTGTGTTGTGACTTGACAGACCTCAGTGCAGAGCTGCAGGAGTAGCTGTATATAATATAGTTATACAGGGTGACTGACGAAAAACCTTTGATGCTGTATCTTGCTTATTTTTATCCGATTTGAATAAATGACACATCAAATAAAATAATTTTGAAAACACTTCAATACCAACCAAATAAAAAAATTATATTGCGTCCAGTTTTTGACAGATTAGCATCAGCTTCTTTTTTTCAAATAGCACAGTACATTTTTTTAATTCAGTATTGTAGAGATTTGTGTAAATATACAAAATTTAAAAATCAAGTGACCAAAATAAACAAGAGAGAAGTTTGTTCTAAATGCTCGAAATGACTAAGTAACCTCTGAGTATTCATTTGTCAAAACAGTTTGATAATAATAATGTTGCTGTGGAAGAAAATTTCCAAAGACGATTTAGTGTTAAAGTGTGGTGTGGCATTTTTGGAGATAGAATGGACTAGTGAGTCCCTTTTTTATTGATAGCAGTCTCAATCAAACAAAATATCATATTATTTATTATCAAACGAAATAAGCAATTTTCTGGATGAGATACCATTAGCAGTGTTGAAAAGAGTCGTGTTTCATCAGGACGGCGCCATGCCACATAATGCACGCATGAATTTTGTATTTTTAAATCATTTAAATTATTTTGATGAACGACGAATGGGTGCTCATGGAGCTATTCGATGGCCCGCTAGATCCCCAGATTTGAATCCATTGGATTTCTTTATATTCATTCGAAACTTTCAAGACAATGTTTATTTAACCCCATCAGGTACCCAAAAAAAGTTAAGAAAAAAGATAGTGCGACTATGTCAGGAAAAACCCCGAAATTTTTTACTGAATGCAAAGGTGGGCATTTCTAGAAGGTATCGACAGTGTCTGCAACAGCATTGAGGAAATTTTGAGCAACTAGAATAGATTTTGTATTGTTTACAAATATGATTACTTGATTTTTGATTTTAAATTTTTTTCATTTAAAATACATTTTTTGTTTTTTCTTTTAATGTAAGAATATTCAGAAGGAGATTCTTTATAAGAACGAATAAAAAAATATATAGAGTGTAATTTGAAAAAAAAAAGTTGGCTACCGTCTGTCAAAAAATAGATGTCGAAAAATATATCGAATAGGATAATAATGAATTGTTTTTCGAACTATTTTATTTGATGTGTCAGTTATTCAAATCGGATAAAGAATAAGTAAGATACAGCGTCAAAGGTTTTTCGTCAATCACCCTGTATGTAAACGATAAAGACACGACAAATATTGTAAGTTTACAGATGGATGTAGGATTTAATACGTAATTCTCAATTATATGGCTTCAACAATTCATCTATTGGAAAAATTTGTGTAGCAAAATGTGAAGAGGAAAATGGACAAATTATCATAATACTGGGTATTGCTATGAAAACTTGTGTTCTGTTCAATATAATAAACCATTGTCAAGAAAATAAAACTGAAACATCGAAACCTAACCTCATAAATTTTGCCAGTCTGTGTACCTCTAAAACCGGACGTATTGGCCGTTTCTATTGAAAAATACAGAGTTTTGATGTTTATTAGGGTCTATTCCGTATCGAATACGTTAAAAGATCGCATATTAATAAGCAATTAAATCTGGGAGACAAATTTGCTGCTCTGTAACTTCAAAATAACGGACACCGTTAAAATGGTAAAATTTAATTGTTGATTGTAAATAAGATATCTAAAATGATATCTTGATTGCAAACGAGCCCCAGCGCTTGCGCACATCATTAAAATTGATATTTGACAGTGTTAGTATTTAATATAAGTGAGGTTAATGTAAACAAGATTAAATGCTGACAAGACAGCAATAATTTTCCCCCGATGTTGACCATCTGGTGTGGTGTGAACCTGATGTGAAAATGTCTAAACTTGACAATGATGGTAAGGCAATGATCTCAATGTATAAATACATTGAGATCATTGATTGATAAATTTATCAATATTAATAACGGAAATTAATATTTATAGTGAGAGAAACTAAAAACGTCTGTCTCATGCTGTGATCACGTCTGTTGAAAAGTGGTCCAGGTACAGATCATTCAATGTCAAAAACTCAAAATCACCTGATGCAATTCTCAGTAGAAATGAAGAATGAAGGAAATGGTCATTTTGCAGTAAGAGAAACGCGAAAAATACTGGGGGATTACTAAAGGTAATCAGACCTCTCAATTAATTGCATTGATTAATACAAATATTTTCAGATAAAAACTAATTGGACAGCAAGAAACAAGAAGTTCAGAAAAATGTTTTATAGGAGATGAAAAGGCAAAGGCATGAAACTACAACACTAGCCAAAATATACAACAAACTAGCACAAATAGGGTTAACCGAACAATGAATTTATATACATCAAGAAACAAACACATTTGCAAACAGGGTTCACTACAGAATTCTTCCAAAGAGTTGTTCTTCCACCTTTGTAATCTAAATTGGCCTTGACATGAATACCTCACAAATTTTGCCAAAGTGTTTACTTTTAAAAGCGGACGTATTTGCGGTTTTTATTGAAAAATGTTATTTTTTGATGATTATTTAAAAACACCATTGGATTTAAATAATATTAATTATTTATGCCTTGCTCCTTATTCCTCCAAGTACTATCATCCATAATAATATAATTTATAGAATACATATTACTTAAAATCAATAACGAGCGTCATAGAAGTTTTCACTTCTGCACACACTCTTTTCTTTAAATAAATGCCACCCACGACATCTCACTCCGATTCAGACAGTTAGGGCTATTGCAAAGCTAGAAGAAAATTGGTCGTTGGATACTGTGGCGAGAGAATTACATTGCAGTAAGACTTGCATCTTCAATACCTATAAAGAGGCGTTGGTAAAGAAAACAGGCTGAACAACGCCAATGAATACAGCCTAATTTAATCTAATGAAAAATACGGATATTTTCGCAAGCTATCGTTCACTTTTGGATGGCCTCGAAAGTACCCTTAAAGGTAACCAACTCAGTAAAGTCTCGCACAAAATTGAGCCGAGAGTAACCGCATGTTACAGCAACTGTTTCGTTCGTGTCCCTTTTTCTCCCCGATCCTTCTTCTTCCCATTCGTTTGTCGTCGTCGTTGATCCTTCTTTCTACCTTTCTTTCTCTTCTTTTTTCATTATCACCCCTCTTATATTACAGTGTTTTTCTTTTGCTTTTCTCCTTTTGTCAATTGTGTTTCACAATGTCTTAATTGATTTTCCCAAGGCGATCTACATTTAACTTGAGACCGCCTTGATTTTCCCATTTATTTTGCTAGTAAGCGATGATTTTTAGAACAAATTCCTTTTTTGTCAAATGTATTTCCCGATTTGTCAATTAACTTTCACGTTGCGATAATTACAGTTAATATAATTACAATTGATATGGATCATCGTCAGAGACGAAGGAATAATAAAATAAGTGATGAAATACGTGAGTTGATAATAAATTCCATGAATAACGGTACAACAGCAAATAATAAAATTTGTTCGACATACAGAAGGACTCAAAATACGTACTACCAAAAAAATTGCTGGGCATCGACAACAAAAACTATCTGATGCTCAAAAGGAACAGATTTGTGACTGGGTGGATGAAGATTGCTCCTTAACTCTTCAGCAACTTAAAACAAAGTGTTTTTTAACCCAGTGGCCAAATATTAATCAAACTTCATTATCTACAGTCAAGAGAGCCGTTCAGAATTTTCATTATTCAGTTAAAAGAATTTCATTCGTTCCCGAGAGAAGAAACACACCTGATATCATTCAAGCTCGCTTTGATTATGCAGTTCAGTATAATAGAATTATGCTTGAAAGGGATAAAATTTTCTTCATTGATTCAATGATTCAAGTAAATTCTCGAGTTTCATATGGAAGATCAGTAAGAAATACTCGAGCATCGAAAGTTAAAGCTCAACTAAGAGAACGCAACTATTCTACTGCTGCAGCGATGAATGACAATTCTTTATATTTGTTTCAAGTTCAAGGTAGACCATATAATATCGATCATTTTTCGGAATTTATAACGTCCTTGATTAATCATCTAAATAATGACGCTGTGCAAGGAGCTCATTTCGTTATGAATAACGTGCGGTATCATAGGAGTGAAGAAGTAGTGACACTCATTGAAGCTCATGGCCACTTTGCAGGATTTCTACCTCCTTACAGTCCCTTTTTAAACCCCATAGACGAACTATTTAATCAGTGGAAACAGTTAATAAAAAGAGCCCAGCCAACAAATGAAAATGAATTATACGAAGCAGTTCATACAGCTTCTGAAAATATAAGTCCGGAAAATTGTCGCATGTACTCGTACGTTCAACACATGGAAACATATCTGCATGATTGTCTTCGACGAAATGAGATAATGAATTGAAAATTTAATATTACGTAACACATATATGTAAATTTTCAATTCATTATGTATGTATGTACCTATCTCATTTCGTCGAAGGCAATCTGCAGATATGTTTCCACGTGTTGAACGTACATACATGCGACAATTTGTATGTTTGTATTATGTATTATTGTATTATATTAGATATGTTATGTATTATTGTTATTTGTATTTATAAGATTAAAGATAAAATAGAGTTTTTGTTTACTTAAAAAAAAATTATCCAAATCAATTAAATTAATAAGAAAAGCATTTTCAGATTGATTAACGAGGGCGTAGTCCGAGTTAATCAAGCTTTGATAATCATCTCCAAGGAAATGGAATAAAATGATGCAAAAAAGTACAGAGTGTCTATAAAAGAACATACATCAAGAGTGCTGTGGAATTGTGCGGCTCTATACTTTTTTTGACCGAACTATGTCAAGCCGTTGAAGCCGGTAAATTAGAAATCATTGATGTCAAATGACAAATGTTAAATAAATACGTTTTAGCGTCAGAGCGTCCGTTTCTCAGTTTAGTTCAGTTGTGAATTCCGTGTCTTAGTTATTTTCCTTGTGATTTTCTTCAACAGTCTTTATCAAGACTAAAACGATTTTCCGCGTAAGCGTGAATTGTGAATAATACCAGAAACAAGTTACGGAGTTGCGAAGGTAAGACAGTTATTTTCGTACGTTTACAGTAAGTAATAAGCAATCTTTTCAGTAAACCGCAATGGTTTTATCGCTAGAGCAAAACACCTTCATTGTGATGTCGTATTACCGAAATGGTACCCTGCAGAATGGAGAGTGGGTTTACTCGATAAACGCTTGCAAGGAAAAATTTTTTGCAAAATTTCCAAATTGCAACATCGTGGAAGCAAATTTAATTGCACACATTAGAAGGGTTGTGAATAGATTTGTGGCAACTGGAAATGTTGAAAAGGGTAAAAGTGTAGGAAGACCGCCAGTCAATGAAGAAATTGTTGAAGATTTACGCCAACGAATTGAACAAAGCCCAAAAACATCTCTCAGGAAGTTATCACTTCAGGCTGATGTACCACTTTCCACTTGCCAAAAAATTGTTAGAAAAAACCTGAAGTTATATCCGTACAAGATCACTACACTTCAAGAACTTCGACCAGGTGATTCTGAGAGGCGCGTAGAATACTGCAATTGGTTTTTAAACAATTTGAATGATGACAGGTTTGTAATGATGAATTGAATTAAACAATTTTAATATTAACTTTGCTTGCAGATTATTAGACATCAGTTTTTTTTCAGACGAAGCATGGGTTCATTTATCTGGATATGTAAATTCACAAAACTATAGAATATGGAGTTCAGAAAATCCACATGCATTTGTAGAAACCCGATTGCATCCTGTAAAAGTTGGAGTGTGGATTGCTGTCTCACGAAAGCGTTTAATTGGACCGATATTTTTCCATGAAACTATAAATGCTACTAGATACCGGGAACAAATTTTAGAAATATTTATTAATCAGCTGCATGATGAAGAATTGCAGAATGGATACTTTCAACACGACGGTGCTACAGCTCACACAACACAAGAGAATTTGGTTTATCTTCAACAATTTTATGGCAATAGAATTATAAGTAATAGATTAAATCCTGAATTTCCCCCACGTTCTCCAGATTTAACACCGTTAGATTTTTCTATATTTGGCCATCTAAAAAATGAAGTTTTTAAAAGGAGAATGCACACTTTGGAGGAACTTATGGAGGAAATAAGAAACTGCTGCAACACTATAGACCAGCAAATGCTGCAGAATATCTTTAACAATAAAAAGAAACGAATTAGGAAATGTTTAGAACATAATGGGGGCCACTTTCAACAATTTCTGTAAAATTGGGTAGGTACTGTGACGATTTTATCGGTCGGTAAAACTACCCGCAAATTCGTCCCCACTAATTAGCGAAGAGCGCCGACGCAAAACCCGCAACGGATAACGGAAAAACTCGTTCTCTTTTCCGTGCAAAGCTCCAGGTCCACCGAACAACACGTAGTACCGTTTCGCCGAGTTAAAATTAGTGTCCGAGCGTTCAGTGTAATAACGTCTCGGAGGCGAAGGTCAAAGGACAGATTAAATTAACCGGCGAAAAGACAGGCTCGCGACCATTTAGGGATCGGAACCGGAAACGTCGAAGACGGAGAAATTTCGGTACTAGCGTCGCAAGTAAGTACGACCTCGAAACCAAAATGGTGGCTCTCGCAGCTAGAAAATTTTCACTGTTCCCACAGGCGACCAGCAGGACTCTCCTTTCCAGGACTCTATTTCAGTCTCAATCAACATTCCATCGAGACTCTCAATTTTCTCAACACCCACGACTCCCTCGAGTCGCTCAACTTCCACCACTCAGTTCTCCAGTCGCACCACCTCGTGGAGACACCCCTCAGTGAAGCCCCGACTCCGGAGGAGCTCCGTCGGCGGCTACCACACACATTCCGACGAATTATTACTGTCCACCCTCGAGCCACCTTCGGCCCCACTGAACCACGCGACGTCATCCAAGCCCGAACGAGGAGTGACCAGTACTCGCAATATCGCACCCTGCGCGGTGCAGAGACCGGGCAAGCCGCCCCTGTAATTTCAGGACCCAATAAATGTTGTGCTGTCTTTTGAACTTTGACATCTCTTTCTCCCTTCCGTACTCCAATCAGGACCAGAAATCTGTTTGTGGCCGGCCCGCCTTTTGGGTCGTAATAGTACCCTTGAAATAGAGAAGACATAAACCCCCAAAATGTGTTTGTTTTAATTACCCCGAATCTTCATTATGAGGTGTCTGCAGAAGTTATGTTTTGATAGTTTATACCTAATAAAAATATGAATTATTGTTAGTCCATCGAGTATTACAAATTGGAAGTGATCATTCTTCAGACAACACTGTAATGAATGAAAGATAGATACAATGGCATGTGGTGTGTTCTGTACCTAACAAATTTATTTTAAAAATCGAAAAACCTGTCATTAATGAAGTTACATAACCTCTTTTTCTATTTGGTACCACAATATGCTACAAAGCGGCAAAAATCAAATATATTCGAGTTCCACAGCACTCTTGATGTATGTTCTTTTATAGACACTCTGTACTACTTTCACTACGATTTTTCGTGTAAAAAAGTGCTACTTTCACTACGATTTTGCGTGTAGAAAAGTGCCAGTTTCATTATGATATACAAAAAAAAATATACAGCAATGTTTAGAAAAATATTGATTTTAAAAATAAGAAAAAGAAACAGTTTGAAATAAGAAAATTGTCGCCCAAAATTTAATATTTAAAAAAAATATAATTATATGACAATTTATAGTCTTTTAGAAGCCACTTTATTCGATACTTTATTTATTGAAATTGGACAATAAATAACGGTGATACAGCGTTTTGGAAATTTTAAAAATTAGCGTCATTATTAGCACATTACCACATTACGACCCCCTTGTAAAATATAAGGGGACATCAAACGATAATTTATTTTATTATATTTTACAATCTATTTTTCATTTTCATTATTCATTATCTTAACCTTCCACCACCCGGCGGCACGGCAATTTTGCCGGAGTACATACACTATTACGGACAATACTATCAAGGGGCATGGGTCACTTGCGCGCCGCGGTCAGAAAAATCTACCGGTGGGCTTAATCCTACAGGACAGTTGCGCGCCAAGTAGTAATAGGCTTTTGGTCAGTAGCGCGCGGCGGTCAGTTTACCTGCGAATCGCACCTAGGTAAGAGATTTATATAAAACACTGAAATGTTAGGGGAAATATTTATATTATTTCTTGCTATATTGGTAACAAACACTTTTTACAAAATCAAATCGGTAGATAGCATTATTCTTACATGTAGAACTTAATTAAATTGGTTACATATTTGTAACGCTTCCTATACATATTTCGAATTTTATTTATTGTATTTATCCACCCCCTGAAGATTTTCTCAAATTTCAGAATTCCACAAAACAACCCGACTTTACCTACAGATTTTACTAAGAATAGCAAAATGAAAAGAAACATGTGTAGTGCAAAGGACAATAAGTAGTCCTACCTGTTTAACGGTATAGCTGTATTTTATTATCTTAATCTCTCATTTGCGCGCAAGTGTCCTGTACCTTTTGGGGCCGTCAAACTTCTAGCAAAGGATAAACTGACCGCGGCGCGCTACTGACCAACACCCCTATCAAGTAATAGTGCAGTAAGTGCTTATCAACATAATTACCGGCGTCTCGCCTCCACATTTTGACTTTTTTGTGTTTTATGTTCTGTGTCAATGTTAAGGAATTTCCTCACGATATGACATGAGTATAATAATATACATTTTTGAATTTCAACTACCAATGTGTTCTCTAAGTCCAAAACTTTTAAATTTTTAAAAAGAGATTGCGGTACTATTCCCGTTGCTGAAATTATAAGTGGTAAAATCGATTTTTTTTTTCTAAACACCAAAGATTTCTCATAGCAACGGAAAGTTCAAAATATTTATTAATTTTTGTGTTATATGTCTGTGTTATATTGTGTGAATTTGGAAAAGCTTTATCTAAAAGATATGCTTGCTTTTGCTGTTTATTTAAAATAATAATGTCTGGTCTGTTATGTTGAATATTAATGTCAGTTAAAACTGTACGATCAAAATATAATTTGTAATTGTCATTTTCCATTATCACTCTATTAGGGCATTCACTTTAATTAAATTGGTCAACTCGGACACGTGTGTTTTATTTCGGGTATCGGGTCCGGAGTAGTGCCGTTTCTGGCGCCAAGCATTTGCAGTACACTTAGGCAGTGCCAGTTCGTGCGTCGCCCTTTGTAGGGTTTTCTCCGCAATGGAGTCCAATTTTTATTTGTACCTGAGTAGTTGAGAGAAAAGTTATTATAAAAAAATTCACGTCTAATGTGAAAAACACACTGATTTTGCATTTAAATGCACTCCAGATAGGTAGATATAAAGTAAGTAAGATTTTGTCATAAAGCCCTTTCTGCTAAGTACCTTATTCTAAGAGAAATCAAATAAGTATCAGAAGCCTAAGAAATAAGTCTGCAAAACTTGAAGAGTTTTGGATAAGATTATTTGACAGCGAAATATAGTAAATACGAGAAATAAATACAGGGTGTTAGGGAATTTCAGGGTGAGTTTATCAGGGAAAATGTGGTCGAAAACCTTTATACCGCTTTTGGATAAATTGAACCGTTTTCTGAAAATAAAATTGTTCTCTGTTGTTTTGGGACTACTAAAATATTGCTTTGTGCATGTGCTATGTTTCGATTTAAAAATGATTGCTTAGTAACGATTTGAAATTTACTACTGTCAAAGTCTACACTTTGACTTGATCTATCTTTTATCCGTCGGCTGCAAAGATTACAATAGATTACAACGCCAGAATATTCTATCGAGTAGTATGCAGATATGCATTTTGTGTATGGGGAATGTAGCGCGCTGCTGTCCGAAGGTATGCTTATGTAAGGGCAAACGGAGGATATTTTAAGCATTTATTATGAATGTTTTCAGTACAAATACAAATAAATAAAGTTACACAGAAATTAACGAATCTTATTAAGGTCAGTGCTCGATTTCAAATCCCTTTAGAAGTTTAGAGGTTGATCGAGATGTGGTATCACAAATGAAGCTGCACAAATAATTTCAGTTCTTTGCAGCAATAAAAGGTGACTTACCAGAAGGTTGTGGTAAATCTAGATAGATATTTCGAATATAATTATTGATTTTGTCAATAAAAAATGCAATCCTGGTACTTTTTGATGATCTATTATGCCAGGGAAATATTTAAAACCGAAACGTCATTGTGACAGTAGGTACTCGATAAAATCTGACATGAGGCATTGTTGTTTTTGATTGCTAAGCAATTGACTTTCATTACAAAATGTTAACTATTTATTTAATTATTACAACAATAAAATGGTGCAAAAGCTCTCAAACAGTGGGGCACTATTTAAAATTATTATTTTTAAGAAAACTATGACATTCTCTCGCATTCTCAGCGGACCAACGCACGAAACGGCACTCGCAGTCGCAGCAGGTAAAGACGTGGGACGAGGCCCGAATCGGGAATATTTTCATTAGCGCACGAAATGGGAACGCACGAAACGGTCTTAATTCAATTCGTTATCTTACCCCGCCCCAAGACTGAGCTACCGGTGACAATTGCCAACAGCCGACCCAAACAAAACAAAGTAAGAAATTATCCTGGCAATTTTTACTGCCTGAAATCAAATTATTACAATTATCTGGCACTGACAATGACAGTCCCAACAGGTAAATGGTAAATTTGATTTACACAAGCAGAATGTTCCTGTATACTTTTTCAGTGAACAGAAGTGTACATCGGATAATTCAGATAGTGTTGTAGACTTTACTAATATTATGGAAACTTCAAGTACCAATAATTTTAATATTAATTTAATGTAATATTAATGTAATGTGAAGTGAATGGTTCTTGTGCATGAAATAGTTATTAGTTATTTACATTAGAGTACGGGAGGTGAATTATCCGGCACGACAACTAGTTTCCGTCACGATGGCGCAGCCGAGTGCCTGATTAGTTGGAGCGCCGGAAAATACCTCCCGTACGACATTTGTATTAGACTTTTCGGCTGACCAAAATATTAAATTTTTTAAAAATCAAAACTAATTATTTTACATGTCAGCTAACTTCCCTATTTAGGTAGGACCTTTTAAATTTCCTGCACCGTTAACGGGAGACATTTATGCAGAATTTTTGAACGCAGAACTTCCCAATTTGCTTGAAGATATTCCACTTCTTTTTTGTGTTAACGGCTGGTTTCAACACGATGGCGCAGCACTACACTTCAGTTGACAAGTTCGAGAAATTTTGAATCAACAGTATCCTCATCGATGGATAAGTCGTGGCGGTTCACGACGCGATCTCCCGATTTAAATCCTCTGGATTTCTTTTTTAAAAATGTTGTATTCAGGAGCGCTATTGCCGTTTGTCTTTTGCGATGGGCATTCATGCTTGCAAATGAATGGTGGCTACTTTGAGTACTTGCTCTGATTGTATTTATTTTTCGTTTCATAATCCTTTTTGGCTTATGTTATAACTTTTCTCCTTTTTACAATAAGCTTACGTGTATTAGAATAAACAAGGTTGTTTTCAGACCCGCCATTTGTTGTTTTATTTTAAAAAATAAAAATAGATTCCTATGACCGATGTGTGACATTTTGAACGACATCTGCCTTAACCATAAGGGCCCCACAGACTGCGTTTTTGTTCGACGAACAAGTCTGTTCGAACAAAAACAATGCAAATCTAAAGTGTGTCTGGAAAACGGTCGTTTTTGCTCGCGAACAAAAATGATTAAAATTACCAGGTTTATCCTGATTATGTTCGTCAAACCTGTTCGACACACTTGCTATTCGAGCAAACCTCAAACAGTTAAAAAAAAAACGTCGGTTTTTGCAGTGGTGTAGTACCATAAATAGGTTTTGACAATTTGTATTTCGCCATAAATTATTGACTAATGCCGCCGCCATTGCATACAAATATAACTTCATATTTATTCACTCATTAAAACCTTTAAATAAGAGTGTGCAACTCGTGTTTGTCGTTTTTGTTCGAATACTTGTTCATCGAACAAAACCGTGGAACAAAAACGCAGTCTGTGGGGCCCTTAATATGTTGATGTTGACACGTTGGCAGAAATGTCATTCTGACAGTGTGATAATCAGTTTGAATAGTCCCGGACAAGTCGACCAGTACAACTTTGCGTAATACGCCGCTCAGATATAAACACGATTCAGCTGGTTTGCTTTAAATAACAGGCGAACCAGCTGAATCCTGTTTATGTGCGAGCGAAGGATTACGCAAAGTTATACTGGTCGACTGTCCGGTACTATTTTGTCCTAACACTAGTGATAATATATGCTTAGCAACCGATTTTATTCACATTAACACTTGGAGATCTTTTTCTGGAATTGGTGGATCTTTGACGTCTCACAATTTTGTTATGCAAGCCATTAATTTTTCTTCGTTTGCATTGTTGGGATCTAAATTGTCGTCGGCATTGGTCAGTTTCCTCTGGAGAGCGAGAGCGAGTACTGTATAAAAACTGAAAATTTTTGCTATGGATTTCCAGAAGCGTGAATTGTTTATTCAGAGAATTAAGGGTAATGTCCAGAATGTATGTAATTGAAAAAGTTTATGTAAAATTTATTCGGCCGATACGCAAATAACAGACTCGATTGATAGTAAAATCTTGTCTGTTATTTGCTACATATCAGCCTTATGACGTTAATAACTATTTTTCATCGTAAAAACAGTGAAAGCAGTATGTAGTTTATTTAACGAGTTCCTGTGTAAATTGGCATAAGTGGGCCAGTTTAAATCCCGAAACGAACGTTTTAAAGGGCCACGAACGAGTTGAATACAACATTTTTTTGTTCGACTAGTCCCTTAAAGATTCCAAATCGCTTAAAATCTTTAAAATCCGTTCACACAGGAGAAAATTCTCAAATTCTGACAGTGTCGAACAAAAAATAGCTATTTACGTTACAAGACCGTTGGTAACGTTTTTATGGACGAGCTAGTGAATTACGGGTCGAGCCCGATTGGGCGAGACTCGTAAACTAGCGAGGCCATAATGCTTCTACCGGTCGTGTGACGTACAAGATTTTTTAGTATATTGAGACAATTATTTAAAAGAAAATAAATTTAAATAAAAAAATTTGGCTTTGAAAAAGATTGATATGCCTTGTTACTATGATAACTGATAACAGACATTTATAAACACGCTGTATAAGCAAATGCTTATTCTTATTCATACTACCCAATAATGAATAAAATTAGATATTGTCCTTCATTTGTTGATTGCCACTATGGCAATATTACCCTACAGCATAACTGTACTAGTACAGTTATGATTCACCTACCATCCAACTTTTGTGAATGTAAACCAAGGCTTACTATACTGAAACCGGTAAAATCAATTACCAATCATACACTCCGCATTCGCCCCAAATTCACTCCGCATTTACTTGGTTAATTTTACAGTGTATGAACGTAAACAATGAATATTTTATTTAATTTAATGTATTTGTAATATACATGTGTGCCCAAAAAATAAAACGAGTCCATAACTCTCTTATTTATCGGAGGATTTTAATTATCTATACACAAAATTAAATGGTTGTAAATAGGCGACCATATAAAGTCACATATAGCCCCAAGGGTTTCAAGGCTAAATTGTCAAAATATATTTTTTTTAAAGCGAACATATAATTTTTTTAACAATTCTGATAGAGATTTTTATTGTGAAAAGAACAATGTATAATCAATATACACTTACATACCAAAAATACAAAAGTGAAATCCACTCCAAGAGGGAGTTTATTTAGATTATTTATTAAAAAAAATCTTCGGAGTGAAATACAAAATTCTTTGAATATTAGTGGTTTGCCACCACATAAGTTAATATTGAAAGTTAATTGCATCGTTTTACTGATCAGAAAGTTAAATATGTACAAAGGAAGTATTAATCAATGGAACAAGAATGCGCATCAAGTTTATGCATCGTAATGCTATTGATAGCGAAGTTTTAACTGGAACCGCACGCAATAAGAGAATTTTGATTCCACGTATAAATTTAACATATTCCTATTTTACCATTTAACTTTCAAAGAACTCAGTTTCCAATTATACCTCAAAAACAAACATTCGAAAAAATTGGAATTTTATTGAGGCAGCCAGTTTTCACACATGGTCAATTGTACGTCGTAGCAAGTAGAGTTCGATCATTCAATGATTTGAGATTTTATATCGTGCGATCCATTGAATTTGTAATTAGAGTTGACTCTGGAACTGTCAACGCATGTCTAATTTTGAACTATCGCGGCAAACGTTACATTTAATGACAATTGTAAAACAGAAAATGGCGAATTAAGGATTCGAGGGATTAAGAAAAAATTACAATGGTAATGTTTATTTTATTAAACAATGTTACAACAGATGCTGAAAATGTTAACCATTTTCATTTTGTAACATTAATTTATACACAAATAAGTGTATTGATTCAAAAAGACCTACGGCTTCAGTTCCAGCGCCAACTCTAATTACAAATTCAATGGATCGCACGATATTTCCGAATATCGGGTGTGTCAAAAAGGACGGACAGGCGTTTTAGTAGCATAGCATAGCATATCATAACATAGACCCCGATTTTGTAACAAAAATTTTTCTGCAGCTTTCAGTTAAAGAAAAAACTCCCAGAAAGTAAAAATGAAAATGGCAGCAACGCAATAGGTACCTAACTAAAAACTACCGTATGTACATAGTTGTCATGGTTAATTTTTTTTTCTCTCAATTATTGGTCAAAACGCCTAATAACATTCACACTTCCGTTAGCAAAACGTATGGTGTACCTATGTCTTTGCAGCTAAATACTGCGTTATTTTCTGCGACACCAAGAGCTAAATACATATTACAATATTCATCTGCGGTAAAACTCATTTTGAAAACTGTCACAATTTAATTCACATTTATTTTACAAAGGTTTTTTTTTTGTTGCTATGATGTGTTAGCAATGTTACCGCGTTTGAAAACTACTCCCCCACACCAAATTTCATCATATTTAACAATGACGAAGAAACGGATTTCGAACGTATTCGTGAAAGGAATTTTTGGATATCTGTTGAGGGCATCTTTGAGAGTTGACACATGCAATTAAGTTCCCACAACAATAACAGGATCATTTAGTTTTACAGGTAGTTTAGTTGTAACTTCCAAAAGCTCTTGTGCGTTAACGAAAGGCCGAAAGCAAAAAAATAGTATATTATGATACAAGTTTATAAGGAAGCCTTTAAAGCACGCGCGACGAGTTTAAGAGCACGACGCGTAGCGGAGTGCTTTTAACGTCGCAAGTGCTTTAAAGGCCCTTATAAACGTGTATCATACGCCATTTTTTATTATACCTGCACTACAATCTCAAAATTATAATAAAAAAAGTAAATTGAAATACCTTTTCTGAACAAATCTGTGTCATTAATCGTTGATATAGAAATGATCAATTGTTGTTGTTTTGTTGCTATTATAAATTTTCTATAAATGTCTATTTATCATTGTTCAAAATGTAGGTGAATTTGTTGTTAACTAAGCAACCCTTAAAGCTTTAGTGTTTTAAAGGCCCTTTTTCGCACGCATTTTAGTGTCAAAAACAGGGATTATGATTCAGGTATAATAAAAAAAAAATTTTTCCCTACTGGTTAGAAATGTAGGCTGTGGATACCTTATTTGAGGTGAGAAAATTCAACTTTCTCGCTAAGGTAAGAAAGTTAATCATGAAATGTTTATGGTAAAACTATACCAAAATACAAATGTCAAAAGTGAAATAAGTCATTGATAAATGAGCCAATTCAATAAAGCAACTTGGTAGAGCAATCATATAATCTGGAAAATAAACAGATAAGCTAGGTAGGTAGATTACTTTACCCTGTTTATATCAAATTTTCGAACAAACGTCAAATCTTCAAATGCGATGAGTTAATTAAACAAATAACCCAGCCTACTATTCAATTCTCAAAATTTTCGTTTCAATCAGGAATATAACCATCTTTTTTTGACTTTTTTCAACGAAGTTGTGCCGGTAGGGAAAAAAATAGTATTCAAACCTTGTTAAGAAAGTGGCCTTGCAGACCTTAGGCACTTACAAACCTCGCCTACGGCTCGGTTTATAATCTTTGCCTGTGGTCTGCAAGAAAGCACTTTCTTACCTTGGTTTGAAATATACTATTTCTTCATGTTCCTTTTTGACACACCCGATATAACGGTCAAGGGCATTTAGCAAATCATTAAATTCATTTTCAAACCATTTTAAGTTCAATGGACATTTATTTTTTTAACCGCCCGATTTTTTTTTTTCATATTTTATAATACAATAAGTGGTCTAATTTTTTCCAACAAAATTTGTCATTTAAGACATGAGTAGCTTTTGCAACGAAAATTACACGAGTCGACGAAGGAGACGAGTGTAATTTCACAAAAGCAAAAGCTACTCATGTCTTAAATGACAAATTTTGAAGAAAAAATTAGACCACGAATTGTATTCGACTTCACAATCCACCGAGAAAATTTTTATTTAGTTGACCTAATAAATTTGACGTTTCATTTTGACATACAGTTAATTTCAAAATTATCGAGTACACCTCAAAAATCAAGAAGTCAATTTATTACAGTTTTTTCCACATGTAAAGATGCCTTTTTGAAATTTAAGTGTCATATTTTTTATATAGGTTAGGTAAGTTTGACAACATAAAATGTCGTTGATATTTTAGAACACCATAATAGTGTGTTTTATCCTCTGCACGGTGCTCTTGTCGATGTTATAATAGTGAGCTACCCTTCGGATGGATCTTCTAATTTGGAAAGAATGAGCACTTTCGCGTTTTCGGTTAGATTAGGCATTTGTTTTGTCAAAATTGACATTGATCATTGACAAAAAATGTAAGTGCATTTTACACTGTAGAAAATTAGGTGTACTCTATAATTTTGAAATTAACTGTACATTTTTTCGCTGAAAAATTGCCAGTTGTTATTTCATTCTGCTGGTTGTTTTTTCACTCTGCCCGATGTTTTTTCACTTATAATTACACGAGAGCTTTTTTTGTCGAAGTAAACTTGACATTTCAACGAGAATTTTGTTGCCTGGCAATTTAACGAAAAAAACTGCCTCTGAAAAAATTACGAGTCCGTAGGACGAGTAATTTTTTCTGGCAGTTTTTTAAGTTTAATTGCCAGACAACAAAACTCGAATTATAAATGGCAAGTTTACTTCGACACACAAAAAAAGCTTGAGTGCAATTCGGTAAGACAATTAATACGTAAATTACTATGATGCAGACCTACTATACTTGGGCCGCCCAACAGCTGGAGTAATAAACTGGCGTGATCTTCACGTGATTTTCGGGGGATGGTTTCCTATTGGGTAAAAGGCCCGCATTAAAAATATGGTGCAGCTCAATGCACGCAGCCGAAATTTTCAAGCTTCCACGGTCTCGTAGCAAAGCGCCTTGCTGTCTCGTATGTTTCGTACGCTTGTGTTTTCGGTGTTTGGTTTAAATTTAGTGATTAAATTTTGATCATAAGTCAGTTTTTTTCAAGGCTTTGTTTACAATTAAATAGGAAATGACACAAAACTCAAATTTAACAAAGCAGTGTAAATCAGGCTTTTCATGACGTCGCCGAACTACTGCTCGTCAAATGTTAGATGGCCGCTGAGATTCGGATGCGCAATGGTAACGGTAGGAGTGGGGACGTCACTTGTTCGAGCGTCGCAGCAGTGGAAACACTGGTACACTCCAAACCATGGCTTTTAAAAGCACAGTGAAACATATTTATCGCGGAATCAGGCGATTCAAAATCAAAGAAATTCCTTTTCGAGAGGATTTCCCTTGCCATTCAACGTGGAAACGCTGCAAGCATTCGGGGCACTTTTCCAGATTCCGCAATATTATCGGAAATTTTTGTATTAAATATAAAACAAAAATGTTATGTAATTATGTCATTAATATTTTAAATATTACTATGACATTATGAATTAGGTATATGGAATAATGTCTTTGATTTCGTAATATGTACATTAGTTTATTAAAATAATGAATAATTCTTTGTGCCTCATCTTACCGTATTCGAATTCTGGGAAATTGTTTACGGCATTATGTAAAAGTTGCTGAAGCGCTGCGAATAACGAACATCTGTTTGTAATTGTAATTTAAGCGAACGGTCCAATCGATTCGTCCATCGACAAAATAGCAAGAACAGGTACTTCAAAAAAAATTATAGTGCTTTATGATTTTGAAATTTAAGGAGTCTTAATTATAAAAATGTACAACGTGTGTTAACAATAAGAGCAACTTTATGGGTGTCATTTTCTAAAAAGGATAAATGTAAAAATTACAATGCCGTCAGAAATTTAGTGGGAAAGGTTTATTATTATTTAGGTAATAATAATTGCAGATCACAAATACGTTGAAGACTCGCAATACGTCAGTAGATACAGCTACAGGATTAAAATCTCGTCGACAACGCGGAGTTAGAACAAGTGGATTTCTGTATCTGAGTGTACTTTTCAGAATTATACCCCACTTTACCGCTTCACCTTCTCGCATCTCGGTTCCACATCTTGCATCGCACTCCCTCTTCTGCGCATCCTTAGCGGCCATCTAAGATTTGACGAGCAGTATCACGTGAACATTTCGTGATCACTCCAGCTTTGGCCGGCCCAAGTATAGAATCAGACGCTTTCAAAAGTTAGGTTCTGTTTTGTCGCTGGAAAAGTTAGGGCAAACTTTTTTCGCTGTCATAATGACAAAAACACTGCTGCTTATGGGATTTTTAGTGTATGAATTAAATTGTCACTATAAATCAATTTGATTGGTCCAAATTTGAAAAATGCTGCAATTTGATTAGTTAAAAATTTTCGAGTTGGATTGTCACTATAAATTAATTTGATTGGTCCAAATTTGGAAAAGCTGCAATTTAATTGGTTAAAAATGTTCGAGTTGGATTGTCAATAAAAAATATAAAAAAATACGACGCACGTGTTAGCTTTTAATCTTAAAAGCTTAAATAATAATACGTCCGCACTGATCGAGGCGCGTAGTCAATCTGCAGGGGTGCGGTCCGCACTTAAGAATGTGTAAGACCAGCACTACTATACAGAATCACCACTTGGACACGTAATGCGGTACGTCTTGGCGCTAACACGGCCAGCCTGACATTGGGACGCTCTCGGCCCAAAAATAGTAACCAGTTTTTATTTCGGAGTCAATTTGAAGATTACCTATTGACGTTTGTAATTGAATAAATACTAAATTCAGGAATTTTATTAGAATAAACTGGAATTGTATACGTGTCGCAAGTCAGGGCTCGGTTTCATCCTGACTTCCATGAGATGGTCCTGGTACTGATGTATCGGGGTCTTCCGGCGTATGACAAACACAACATGCGTCAAAATATCCATGATTATGTACACGTTCAAGGTGCGGAACTTCCCAGACGGCAAAGAGACCCAAACATCAACGGCCACAGCCAAACTCATGCCAAAGTTGATATCCGCTAGAAGGCACAGTGGCCCAAGCATCAACAGCACAACTGAACTCCTGCCAAAGTTGATATACGCCAGAAGGCACACTGGCCCAAGCATCAACGGCACAGCTGAACTCCTGCCAAAGTTGATATACGCCAGAAGGCACACTGGCCCAAGCATCAACGGCACAGCCGAACTCCTGCCAAAGTTGATATCCGCCAGAAGGCACACTGGCCCAAGCATCAACGGCACGCTAGCAACCGCTAACACGGCTAATCATGATTTTACGAAAAGAACAGGCGGGGTACATGGTTTATTTTAGAAATATATGCAGTGACGTCACGCCTGAATCAAGAACACGACATGCCGTTCGTCCGTGTTTGACACTTGACAGCAAGGCATAATGAGTTGTTTATGTTACCGCCATTGTCAAGAAATTATAGTATTTTCTAGTGTTGGGTAGAATCGATATATTCTGATGATCGAATGAATCGAAAGAATCGCTTTGAATAATCCAAATGATCAAATAATTCGACCTTTCAATTATAAATGATGCGCATGTGCAGTTGTGCACTTATTTTGATTCTAATAACAATCGAATCATTTCTATTTTATCAGTATCAGTACATACAGCGTACCTTATAGATACGATCAGTACAGAATAAATTATAGTCGGAACCACTGACAAATGTATTTCAATTATGGAAAACAAAAACCATTCTTTCTTGAAATTGAAAAGACGCAAAATCTGAATTTATTTTGAATGAATGCCATCAGACTTGCCAACAAATGTGGGTTTTCCCAACCCTTCAATTCAGATGACAGTGGTGACACTACTTTATTTGGATTCATGGAAAAAAAATTGGTTTGGAGAATACGTTCAGCTAAATTTCCTCTCGTTGCTGCACGATAGCACATTACGCAAGTTAGTTAACATCATCTGTGTAATAGTTTTGCTTACTGCAACACTTTTGCAGTGATTTCCGAAGCTTTGGTTAAATCGAATTACATTTTTCTTGTTTCGTAACAATTTTTGACGTTTGGTCGACATTTTACGCCCGCGCCGAGACCGACGCACGTTAATAGTTCCATGTTCCTCAAATCGTATAGTTCAGAGTGAGACGCACAGAACGACATCTCAACAGCGAACGCAGCAGAGGCAACGAACTACGAACCTGCCTCATATGTGTTGAAGGGAGACAGCCACATACACCAAGTGCGTGTTATAAACTGATACAACTGCATATATTCTAAAAACCACCGCCGTCTTGAGGATGGACATATTTCTCCTAACCTACCTAACCTCACAAACAAATGTAATGAATTCAGTGAAGTTGTCAAAGTGCAATGTCAAGAGTTGCACAGTTTAAAAGTAACTTTAATAACAAACATTTTATTAATTTAGTTGATGCTCGTTCTGTTTGGTGTTTCTGGTCTTTAGTATTTTGCTGTTAGTGTTTATGAACTGGCTTTTTTTTTCATATTAGAACTGATATTGCGGGAAACGTAGCAACAAGTTCCGTTAGTTGTAAGCCCATTTCTGGAATAATAGTAAAATTATAATCTCAATCTTGGATTTGCAGTAGGTACATTATTTCCTAAGTCAGATAAAGATGGGTCCATAACAAAACAATTATTTTTGCTTAATTAATCCGTGCCATTCTTGGTGGAAATGAGTGGAAGTATACTTTATGTTTTGTACAGTTTTGAATGTAATTAATTAATTATATAATTTTGGACAAATTATTATTCTATGAATTTGCACTCGCCACTGACCAAGAGATTTTCAAAAAAAAAATGCGGCGCCGAAACTTTGTTCCTTCCGCACAACCGAACCAGTGCGCAACATCTTGCTTCTGCCAATTCAGAATATCCAAACTGTAATTACAATTAAAGTAAAGCATCATTTATCACTGGATAACTACGCATGACTGCATGCATCATGCAGATACATGTGTGTGGAGTGTGGACTGCATGTTTAAATTGTCACGATGCACATGGCGTTGTCACACATTTGACAGCATGACAGTTAGTTGCTGACAGCAACCCCCGAAAACAACCCCAAATGTCAGAATCATGAGAACAATAGGATTTTTCGGTCTACGACCAGGCCGCTATAGACACTCTGACCATCCAGCAGGTCGTGCTAAAAACAGACAATAATAGAAGATGACTCTCAAGGAGAGCGTCGTAGTCGTCCGGGTCGGGTCCGGGCACTATCCCTTGGCCTAAAGACGCATCTGACAGGCAGCAGATGACGTCAGTGTCAGTGAGAATGCGAGCCGGGGTACCCACTAGAAAGATGATATCTTGGGCGCAATTAGCGATTTCATCTGTTTTGAGGCTTTTAAGTGGGCACAGAAAACAATATTTGAAATACACATCCACTGCCACAAAAACATGGGTAAATCCATCTTCATTCTTGGGCAAAGTCGGAAACAATCAACGAAAATGGCAGAGATTAACGGGTCTGGTTTAATCAATGAGTCGTTTCTTAAAACATTTGTTAACGGTATGACATATTTGTGTACAAAATTCACAGGTTTGTAAGGCGATATCCCCGTGATCGGTGGTCTGGCACTCTCACCAGGCGTCAAGAAGCCGCGATTGCACAAATTACGGGCACCGGATGACATCATCCCGTATTCGATTCCCCTATACGAAGGATTGCTGAATTTGCTAGAGGAGTGAAACAACATGCCAACAAGGCATTCAATAATTATTAAGCCTCACAGTGTAAAGTTGCGAATAGAGTCAATTCTTTACACTTATACCGAGCCAATTATTTGACCTTCCCCTGACAACTTTTAGGTTAACGAAACATTAGTTGAAGACGAGCTAAGCACGGGAGCATTGTCATGTGTAGGTGCAGACAGATTTTTGGGGACCCAATCGGCCACATCCAAAGCATTTTAATGAATCTGCTTTTTGAAAAGTAGCAACAACGTTACTAGCTCAGCCATCTCGGCGATTAAAAGTAAATTTTGACTGGGAGCGCGACAAATGCGCTAATCGACCACGGACGTGCCTGCAAAGCATCGTCTTTAATACCGCAACAGATTAAACTCACAAGGGTGTCCTTGAATAAATGCAACACGCAAAACATTCAATTTTTGTAATTTCATGCGGCCACAAAACCCATACGTTGGGCATTTCTCAGAATTATAGGAGATTGCATCATACAGTAACTTGCCAAAATTAGCACTGCCTGCAAAATTTTCGCAGAGGTCTCTTTTTGCGCTGGCCCACGAGCGACGATCTGAAGGGCTGCAACAGGAGAACCACTCACCTGTCTCGGCCTCACAACCGGAAACTTTAACCAAAAAAAATTGCCGTCACTCAAACCTCATCCAGAAGACACATTTGTGGGTCCAGAATCCACGTGGTCCAACAAACCACGAAGTAAAATGGTCAAGGAGGATCGGGCGGTTTTATCTTCCGTGGTGTTCCCCGTTCCAGTGGCAACCGCAAAGGTAGGATCAACACTGTTCGAGTTGTTTTCATCCTCCATTTGCACGGGCACGGCACAGAGACTTTTTTTGTTTTAACACCAGGGAAAGAATAAAATAAAGAAAAAAATTTAAATTGGGCACGATATGTCACAATCCCACTTCTGATGTTAGCTTTTAATCTTAAAAGCTTAAATAATAATGCGTCCGCACTGATCGAGGCGCGTAGTCAATCTGCAGGGGTGCGGTCCGCACTTAAGAATGTGTAAGACCAGCACTACTATACAGAATCACCACTTGGACACGTAATGCGGTACGTCTTGGCGCTAACAGCACGTATTCTTTATTTCGTTTTTCATTTTTTGTGTTAATTTTTTGAAGTGAACCTTTTTATAGGGGGGTTTTGAAATTCTGATCGGTAATGTTTTTGTGTGAGTGTGACGAAAAGTGGTGGGGGCAAACACTGTCGGGTCGTGTCTTGCACAAAGGTTGCGCCAATATTTCCATCTCACTTAAATGTAAGTTAATCTGTTTGACACGATACAAACATCCCTTAAAATTGTGTATACTTCTGTCTTTGTAACACTCACGGCATTTATTGATAATGTCCTCTCTTTTAATTTGGAAGCTTAAAAATGAACAATGAGTTACGCATTTCGATATTGTTTAGTGTTATCGTTGTTTATAATTTAGTTTCTTCATTAAAATATACAATTTTGTTGTTAATATGCTATTTAAAAGTGATTGATCAATAATTACAATGTTTCCCTGTAATACAAAAGTTTCACTTCTATCGTGCGTCTTTACGACACACTCTGTTTTTTATTTAAATTTTATATAATTTGAAAAAGGTAGGCAAATTAAGAGGAGTCCTCACCCTACCCGTCTGTCTGTGTAGCCTTGTCGAAACCTGGCCAGTATAGTAATAAAAAAAATCCAAGGAAATATCAAAAAACGCGTTAGCGTTTTTTAAATATGGCTTAGCAAAGCTATACCTCATTTTTCCTATCGTTCATATTTTTCAAATAACTCGAAAATTAATGCATATTAATGACGTATTTGTACAGGATCGAAGCTGACGTAATAGAACAAAATTCAAAAAAATTATATGTAATGATTATAGAGGTATACTCTTTGATAAAAGAAACCCCAATAACGTTCAAACTTATAGCTATTAAGGCAACAAGTGTTTTATAGATGATTTAATAGACCGATATTTTTAAACTATAAAACACATGTTGTCTTCAAGATTTTTTCTAACACTAACATCTTATCAGAAATTTTTCTAAAATGTCATAAATTATTCGAGGCGCGTGCGTCACAATACACAAAATGCGAAGGTTACCGTGGGTACTATGGTAATAATATCTGTAAAAAATAATGTAGTTTTGAACGTTATTGTTAGAAACAGGTACTGTAGCAGGTAGTCCTGCCTACTTTCTCTTGTGAGAGGGGTGAAATCACCCACCCTTATTTAAGTCGGAATATAGCGGTAAAAACCAGAGTCTACCACTATCCTTGGTACTTAACGCTTGTACATCAACATTTTGTCTTAAATTTATACAATAAAGTTCTTAAGTATTTATACAAAGACGACCATATCATTTTGTTACGGCTAATATCACCACCCAACAGTGATTAATCGTACAATATCAACAAATTTTGAAAAAAACAATGAGGTCTAAACGTGCATACGAAAAGGTGTATGTTTCGTTTCAAGGCCGGAACAATAAAAAAAAGCATCACGAAGGTAACGGAAGATGTCATTTTGGCTTTTCTTGATATGTGATATATATATATATAATAAGAGTTAATTCATATTACGGAAAGAATCATTTGAAGAAAATGTAAAGATTGCCAGTTTTCGATGGTGGGACACTTGCATTGGATGAAACAGTAGAAGTTAAAGAAGAAGAAGAAGAGCACGAAGCTAATATGGCAGTTCCAATTCAATGATTATTGTACATTTCACTTTTGAGATAATTACTGTAAAAATGATGAATAAAATGTTACTTGAATATGACCTTATGACCTTATAAAATACGTTGCTATTGACGACGTGTTTTATAGAGAAAAGCGTATTTTATAGGAAACATAAGGTGTGAGCTCAAATGCACCATAGAAACAGTATAAGATATTAGTGTTAGAAACAAATTTTTAACTGATTTTGTTTTTAATCTTCAGTTTCCATAATATTCGGTTTAAAGGTTTTCATTTGTAAATTTTGGTAAAAAATTATAACTTCTGTATGTACATAATAAATTTCTCAGTTCAGCTTAAGCTTATTGATTTTTAATACTTACTTTTTGCATCTATTAGTCTTTCCCTGGGATTTAAATCCGATGCTGACAATTGTTCTTTAGCCTTGGCGACATCTTTTGGATGTAAAATGTCGAATAAACTTTGTCCCAAAAGGTCAGCCTGAAAATGTGGCATTGTTAATGGTGTTAAATATCGTGCGATCAAGAAAATTTGTAATCGAGTGAGCCTTAAGTATTTAACTATTTTTTTCGATTGGTTTAATTGTGGCACCTAAAGTTACGTGATGCGAGGAAGTTAATACAATCAATTTTAACTGCTAAAATTTGATATGCTCAATAATTTAAACCTATAAGTAAAACTACAATCTATACAACAATTTTTTTCGACGTTAAATTACATTTTTCATTAGATTCTTGGTAGACAACAAATAACTTCCTTCTAGCATTCATGTTTTCTAACAGTCGTTTATGGAATAAATCTTGCTACATTGAAAATTCATCCATTTTTAATCATAAAACCTTATTTAAAAATGATCACTTGCATCATTTTTCTTTGTTCCTTTTTTTATGTGACAATTATCGGTGTAGTTTATTCAACATGTTTAAGGCTGATTCGATTATAAACTTTCTTGATTACACGATATTTTATATGAATCAATATACTTGCGAAAAATTTAGAACTTTTGACACGGACTCTGAAACGTAGAGTATTCTTCCACGATCACAACCAACTACAAACAAGAAACCATCAGCTGCCTAAAAATTAAAAACAAATTATTTAATTACTTTTCTAATTCTGAACTATATGGGACTCGACTATTTTGTGTCAGTAACACTGTTTTTGCGTGAGTAGATAAATATAGGATCCAACAATGTTTGAAAGAAGAATAAATACAGGGTCTATCAGAACTGGCGGACCAAAATAATACGGTGAAATCATGATCTTCGGGGAATAATGGGAAAAATATTTTTAAAAATCCATCCTCATTGGTTTAAAATAAGAACGTTTTTAATTGACCAATCGCGTGTAGATACAGGTGTCCCAAAAATGGCGTACTAACGGTGCACTACGGTGTAGAAGAGATTACCGTAAACGTCAGAAAAATTTTAAAAAAATTCTATTGAAGAATTATTTTGAAATATATGAATGACATTGTCATGACAGCTATGTCTAATCGTACATATTATCACAAAGTACAAAGTCACTCACTACCATTATCTAATCCTGCATAATAGAGAATTTAGAAGCTTTGGAAATCGAAAAAATTATTTTAAATGCACTACCGTAACATTGCAAGGTAATGATGTACGAATATATCTTTGTTTAGATTGTATTACCGTTAATAATAATAGAGTGCCGTGACAACTGTCTAAATGTCAATAAATTCGCTCTCTAATAAAAACGCGCCAAATGTTGTTGCAAGTGCTTCACTGCAATCCAATGGTGCTACAGAAGTTAGAAAACGCAAAAAATGGACTATGGAAATGAATATTTTCATTATACGGGAATATTTTCGGATCACGAAACTACAGGATGTTGTGAGTACTTACAGGCTTGATTTATTTAAAGCGTTCCAAAGTAAGTACCCCCAGTTTCCTGTTACTATTCAAAATTTAGCTGACCAGAGGAGAGCCATTATGAAGAAAAACTATATCCCTTCGGCAATTTTAGAAAAGATCAAAAATGATGTAAAGTTAGAATTGTCAATTAATTATTCTGACAATAATGAAGTTTCTAATAATTTACTCCAAAATTCTGTTGAACCGCAAAGTTTACAAAGTTTATCTAATCATAATGACTCTTTCTGTCCAATTATCGATTCACCAAACACCATACAAACAGACATACATAATTTAGACTTGAGTTATAATGATATACATGTTATTAATCAAAATTTTTACTACCATCAAAATTTTAAAGAACAAATTGAAGATGAATTTAATAGAACTCTGAACGAATTTGAACATATTGAACCATTTAATAGACCACTATTACCTAAACAACAAAGCTCCAAAAAATTCTTTGCAATGATTGAAATTTTAAATCAATTCATTTTACCTAAATTTGTAAATAACACCACAAGTTTTAAAAAATTACACAGTATTATATATAGTGGAGCTTTAACAATTATCAGATTAAATGGATCAAAAGAAATTGGCCAGACAAATAATATAAAAACGAAAGAATTACCAAAATGGGAACAAAGACTAAATAAACGTATTAATAATATCAGACGAGATTTAGGTAGAATAACTCAATATTTAAAGGGTATAAATTCTAATCATCTAAATAATTGTATTCAATCCATTTTAAATAACAATCGAATACATTGTTTAAAATATAATGAATATAATAAAACATTAATAGAAATAAAAGACACCTTATTACAGAAGTTACATATTTATTCTAAACGACTCAAAAGATATAAAAATAATAAACAACGGAAATTTGAAAACAAACTATTTAGAAATAATGAAAAGTTGTTTTACAAAAATTTAACAGATAATAAAACTCAAACTAATAATGGTACACCAAATATAAACGAAATTAAAGAATTCTGGTCAAACATATGGTCAAATGAAGTTCAATTTAATAATCAGGCAGAATGGATTCCTCATTTAGAAAATGATATACCAGATAGTAATAATCGACATCATATTCAAATTAGCCTTGAAATTTTAGTTAAAAATATTAATAGTTCACATAATTGGAAATCCCCTGGAGGTGACCAAATTCATAACTTTTGGTTAAAAAAATTTACATACTTGTATTCATAAATGCTTACTTGATCACTTTAACGGATTTATTAGGGAACCTAACACATTTCCAGAGTTTTTGGCCCATGGTATAACATATCTGAAACCAAAAGATTCCGATACTAAGAATCCATCAAAATATAGGCCAATCACATGTCTACCTACAATTTATAAAATTATGACATCTTGCATTAAAGTAATAATTTACGACCATTGTCAAAAATTAAATATACTTAATGAAGAACAAAAAGGTTGTGTTAAAGAGTGTTTTGGTTGTAAAGAACAACTCATAATAGATACGGTGATAATGGAACAAGCTAGAAAAAATAATAGAAATATTTATACCGCATTCATAGACTACAAAAAAGCCTATGATTCAGTACCACATTCATGGTTAATTAAAATTCTTAAAATTTATAAAATTAATTTGGATTTGATTAACTTTTTATCTCATGTTATGACATTTTGGAGAACTACTTTAAATTTATCAATAAACAATACTAAATTAAAATCCGAGCCTATTCAAATTAAACGGGGAATTTATCAAGGAGATTCTTTAAGTCCTTTATGGTTTTGTCTAGCCATTAATCCTTTGACAAATCTATTAAATAGCACTGGATATGGTTTCAATATTAGACTTAATAATACCACACTATCCAAATTAAATCACCTTCTTTATATGGATGACATAAAACTTTATGCATCAAAAAAGAATCACATTTTATCTTTACTAACAATAACTGAAAATTTCTCAAATGATATTGGGATGAGTTTTGGTATTGATAAGTGTAAAATGCAATCAATATGTCGCGGTCATTACGAACATTTAGAATATATAACTCAAGAAGGAGAAATCATTAAAAATTTAAATAAAGGAGAATTTTATAAATATTTAGGTATTAATCAATCAAATCATATTCAACACTCAATTATAAAAGAAAATTTAGAAAAGCAATTTTATTTAAGAATTAAATCTATTTTAAAATCAAAATTAAACGGTAATAATTTAATTAAAGCAGTTAATACATATGCTGTTCCATTACTGACCTATTCTTTCGGTGTTATAAAATGGTCCAAAACTAATTTACAGAACATAAACATTAAAACTAGAGTTCTTTTTACTAAATTTAGTAAACACCATCCTAAATCTGCTATTGAAAGATTTAATTTACCACGCGAAAACGGTGGTAGGGGTTTTTCAAATCTAGAAATACTGCTAAAAAATCAAATTGCTTCACTAAAAAATTATTTCCTCAATAGAGCTCGTGATAACACCTTTTTCAATGCTTTGGTTTCAGCCGATAAAGGCTACACACCTTTAAATTTAAGTGATAATATAATTTCAGACATTGTTAAGCCAAATATACCTGACACAATAGCAAATATAAAACAGAAGTCTTTACATGGGAGATACTTTAAAGAACTGGAACAACCAGAAGTTAATATTCAGGCCTCTCATGCATGGCTTAAGAAATCAAATATTCACCCTGAGACGGAGGGTTTTATATTTGCAATACAAGATCGTGTTATAAATACAAGAAATTATAAAAAACACATATGCGGTTTACAATCGATAATTGATAAATGTAGGATTTGCGGAACTGAAGGGGAAACAATTGAACACATTATTTCTTCTTGCACCGTTTTGGCTCAAAGCGAATATAAAAAACGACACGATATATTCGCTAAAATTATACACATGAATTTAGCTGTTAAATTCAATTTATTAAAGAATACACAACCACATTATAGTTATACACCAGAAAGTTGTTTGGAAAATGACAGTTACAAGTTATATTTTGATAGAACAATTTTAACTGACATTCATATTAAGCATAACAGACCAGACATTATAATTTTGAATAAGCAACAAAAGCAAGCATATCTTTTAGATATAGCTGTTCCAAATTCACATAATATAACACAGACATATAACACAAAAATTAATAAATATTTAGAGCTGTCCGTTGCTATGAGAAATCTTTGGTGTTTAGAAAAAATTTCGATTTTACCACTTGTAATTTCAGCAACGGGAATAGTACCGCAATCTCTTTTTAAAAATTTAAAAATTCTGGATTTAGATAACACATTGGTAGTTGAAATTCAAAAAGGTATATTATTATACTCATGTCACATCGTGAGGAAGTTCCTTAACATTGACACAGAACATAATACACAACAAAGTCATAATGCGGAGGCGAGACGCCGGTAATTATGTTGATAAGCACTGCACTATTACTTGATAGTAATATCCGTAATAGTGTATGTACTCCGGCAAAATTGCCGTGCCGCCGGGTGGAGGTGGGATAGTAGTGATAATAAAAATAATTGATTTTTTTGTCGGAAACATTTTTTCCATATTTTTTTCATGCACATTTAAACATCCTCAATAAGGTAGTAAGTAGTTTGTACGCCAATTTTGGGACATTTGTATAAAATTACCTTAAAAAATTATATTAGTAACTATCGAAACAAATTTGATTGTTGCAAAGACATAATAATTGAATATTATGTCATAATAAATTATTTCTGACAATTACAAAAGTCATTAAAAACGCTTAATGTTTACTTCTTCACAATATTTTGATATGCTTGTTTTATATGGACAGTGTGATGAGAGTGCCACAGTTGCTGCTCAGGGGTACGCAGTTCGTTTTCCCAATAGGGAACATCCTAGCAGAAATACTATAACCTGAAAAATACTATAACCTAAAAACGTCCGTCATTGCACAAACAATGCAGATACCCAACAATGCATATGCATCGTTTGAAATGCATCCATAGTTACAAATAAAGCAGGAAAACTAATTAATAGGTAATTTAACATCAACAACAGGATTGGTCAGTTTAAATTGCTTCTTTCCTAATTACTATTTAAGATAGATTTTTTTTAACATTTTTCCTATTATTCCCAGAAGATGATGAATTCACCGAATTATTTTGGTCCGCCAGTTCTGATAGACCCTGTATAAAACTACAATTCTTTAGTATAAATTTTTATAAGGAATTTTTGATTTAAAGCACATGCGTTTGTATAAATTTGAAAGTGTGTTGTATAATAACCTCAAAATTTACAATTAATGAATGTTTTTAAGACATTGCTTAAATGAACACAAAAAACGTTGTTCAATATTCGTGTATTGTCAGTTTTCAGGTATTCAGCCTGTTTTGCATCAACCGGCTAACGCGTCGTGGTTCAAATTTCGGTTTCGCACCTGAAAAGTCATCTGACAGGGCACTTATATCAAAAATAACTACATTATTTTATTTATTATTCGTTCCATGAAGCGCTCTGGGAGGCTCCACCGGTGTCCACGGCTCTATTACCTGTGGTCCGGTGCAGTGCACAAAATGAAGCTACGCCGCCCATTAATGAATCGTAGATAAAACAGCTGACTCATGAAAAGAGGTCTTCATTAATCTGATAACATTAATCTATGCTTGACCGAGAGGTTTCATGAGTATTGCAAGGGGGCAATTTAACAGGGGCGATAATTCAAATCTTAACAGTATCACATACTTCACATCGCAAATTCTTATGATGCTGTTCATGTTCATAAATTTATTTATTTATCTAATTCCGTGGGATAAATGACACTTATCCCACTCATTTGAATGGAATAAGGAACTTCATTACCGGACGCATTTCATTACTCCACTCAGTGGAATAAGTGAGCTTCATTACCCCACTCAGTGGGATAAGTAAGTTATTATTCCACTGATTGGTGTAATGAAACTGGCGGAAATAAATAAGATTTACCTTTTTTTTTTAATTCGGGGCAGTCTTAGATAAAATGTTGTACATAACACGTGGGCTAAAGCATATTACAGGAAACTCGTGTGATTACAGATGAACTCGGGCTAACGCCCTCGTCATCTGCAATCTTCACACTCGAATCCTGTAATATTGCTTTTATCCCACTAATTGTGTAAATAACTATTATTCAGCTTAGTCACTTATCTATTAGTCATTTTTCAATTCACGGACCGCAAGTCAAATTTCATGTAGGTGCTCAAAATTTTAATGAAATGTCTACCAAAACTCAATTAATAAATTCATTTATTTATTTATAACTTTTGTTGGGACCAAACATCACCACACGATTAGTTGTTAAATAAAATTTAAGTGAAGCGTGTTTAATTGTTTTAATTTCGGTTCATTTCGGCCTTTTGTAGAATTTTAATTGACTAAAAAAATGTGTAACATAACATCACACATCGTAGGATCAATAAATATTTCTTTACTCATAGTCATAATAGTACATTACATTACATTACATTACATTGGCGTAGTGACTAGGATTGCACCAAAAAGGGAGAAACATTACAATATGAAAGAAAAACTTGCTGTTACTGTTGTTGTGATACATGCGAACAACAACAAAAAAAAGCAAATTCAGGTAGAACAATAACTAGAATAAAATTAAAATTTGAAACAAAAGAGTTTTAGGTGCTCACGCACGTCACAATGATGTGCAGTTCATTAGATTATTTTTCCAATCTAATTTTCTAATGAAAGTTTAACTCTTTGCAATAATCTGAGATAAAAATCTTAATACAATTTTGTTGTAATACGGGGTCATTATAAATGATTGTACCATCGTAGGTGGCTGTGCGTTATGCTTTAGGTGCGCCGCTACGCCCACTAGTTGTTACAAACATTTATAATGACCTTGTAGTAATTTCCGACTGGAAGTCTGTTCTGCATCATAATTTTAGTTCAAAAATTAAAAAATCACATTGTATTGTGTTCCCTGTGGCAGCAGCCGTTGCTATTGTTTTTTTATATCGAATATTTTTTTGACTTTTTCACTTTTCAATGTCAGATTTGATGTATTAGTTATTTACGTTATAAGTCCGGTGGGTTTCAGTAAAATTATGAAATAAATTAATTTATTAATTTAGTTTTGGTAGACATTTCATAAATTTAATTTTTTAATGCAGTAACAGTACGAGTTAGACACTATGGACGAGACGACGTTAGGAGCCGAGTCAGGAACATCTAAACGAGTACCTGTTTAATCCGAGCGCTAGGGGTGTATTTCAACTAATGATTTCATACCGGCTGATTTTTATGCTCATAACAGAACTCGCATAATGCACGGCTGAACGTAGCGTCAGCTGCTCCAGTAGCGGTGGGGGTGGCGGAGGGAAGGTGTCAAACCTATCAAAAATATCGATTTACAACTATTAATATAAGTACGAAAATAACGGTCAGCTGTAACTATAAGGGTGGTAAGACCGTCAGTCAACACGATAAACGAATTTCTGCGCTCAAATATCCAAGCGGCATACGATATTGTTAATGAGTCCAACTGACTGTCTACCCCAAAATTCATCTGACTGATTATCGTTTTTACATTTTTTAATATTTATACTATCGCATACTTCAATATCACATGGTCTTTTTACAATTTAGCAAAGGTTCAGTGTCAGTAATCTGAACATACAGTAATGCCATCATTTCTTTATTTTATTTGTATATTGTGTATTTTTATAGGTAGCAATGGCAGGAGGAATTAAATTTTTAGTGATGTATAAGCTTTGGATTAAAAAAAAATTTTGAATTATATTTTGTAAATGTACCTACACATTGAATACAGTGTGTCGCCGGATAGGTGAAACGACTTGTAAAAGATAAAAAATACTCGACTTAAATTTTCATTTTCTGGGATTTAGCCCTGCTTGGTTAGAGACCACCTACCTAATTTCTAACAAAATTCAAGTTTTGAAAAAATTTTCTGTAGAGTAGTGTGCTTTTAATATGGTAAATACAACAAAAAGTTATTAAGAAAAGTTGTTTAGAATTAACATCTAGGCCCCCATACCAAAATTCAAAATCATCCGCCAACTATAAGTTTTCATTTTTTTTCCAAGATACTGTAACGGTCCGAATAGGTTCGATAAATTTAGAATTTTAATTTTTAAAATAATTTCAACGAAATGTTTTAAATACCGTTCATTTGTGACGGAAATGCTGGTCAGTTGTAAATTTTATTGATGCTTGTCGGCACTCTCACCACATTCCTCAAGTGAAATCTGCCAACCTTTCTTTGAAAATGCAGGTACGCGCCCGGTCCGAACACAACACAAAGATAACAGTTTTCATGGGAAAAGAAACATTGCAAAATTTACTCGTTCGACAATTTGGGGTGTCCAGTTAAAATCAGGGGATAATTGAATTAATGAATTTGATGTTAGCAGGTTACAAATTGAGAGAACCACCAAATCAATATTCATTAGGTTAATTTACCTTTTTTAGCATTCTCAAATTTGTGGCATATTTGTAATTAAAGGGCGAGAATTGCAAATTAGAAACAGAGCGCTTTATCGTAGAAAATAACTAGAATCGTTTGCACTTTTAGTTAGAAAAGTAACAAGGCAAAGTACTGTAGTTTCAATTTGGTTGTAGGTCGTAAAATTTTATGGTACTTTAAGTTAAAGTCTTGCGGGGCTTATAAATCCTAGTTTACCACTAGCAGGTAATATTTTAAGCAGGGTTGTATTGTACATTTGGTATATTTGCATTGTACGGCAAACGGCACGCGCCGCTTCCCAAACTTTTCAAACCCAACCATTGTGCCCGTTAATCGCTCATAATATCCAATAAAATTTTACGACCTACAACCAAATTGAAACTACAATAGAAAGGGAGTCGGAAGAAAACACAGAGGACCGGGTAACGGTAAAGCCAGGTAGTCGTAGAAATCAGAGGTGTGAGTGAGAGAGACAGAATGAAAATTACGAATTAATATTCAATTAGAACAGTTTTGGGAAATCAAACCAACGTATAACAATTTTTAGAAGTAGCAGGTCAATGGAATTTAGTTGCATGATATGACACTTACGTAACAGCGTTTCAAGCCCAATTTAGGTTTCAAAACAAGGTTAATTTGTTTCATTTAAATTCTGTTTGTTTCATTTTAATTCTGTTTGTTTCATTTTAATTCTGTTGATTCATTTTAATTCTGTTTGTTCTATTTTAATTCTGTCGTTTCATTTTAATTCTGTTTAATTCTTGGTGCTGATTTTATTATTGTATAGAGTAGGTAATTCAGTGTTCATGTTTAATTCTGTTTGTTCCATTTTTAATTGTGTTTGTTTCTTGATGTTGAGGTTTATGATTGTATAGAGTCAGTTAGTTAGTGTTCTTTTTCAGAGTTCTAATTCAACAACAAATTATGTACAGTCGATGGACAAATAAAACTGGGACAAAAATGACAATCACATAAGTCAAAATTTACAAATTTGCATGGTTTAATTACGGTTTTATCACAAATAGGTTAACTTTGGGTATGACATATTATATAGACACTGACAAATATATTGACAATTCAATGGTCTGATTTACATTGATTAAATTTTAAGTGTCCCAGTTTTATTTGTCCACCGACCGTACATTCGGTCTGGTCCTAACAAAAGTCTAAATTTAAACATTTAAAATAATGGTGGAAAACGGAAACTGTAATTTCAAAAGTTATAGAGATATCGAAAGGGTGTCGCGGTCGGCGTAAAGTAGAACCGAGCTGATTGGTCACTTTGGTCAAGTAGGGGTTGCGAAAGTGGGGTGCGCCAGACGGCGATGTCAAATTGCAGCGAGGATCCAAGGTTTTAAAATCCTAAGTACTAAATTGCAGCGCGCGGTTAGTTTGGGTCTTAATAACCTGATGTAAACTGCAGCGCTTATATAATCTTAATAAGGGGTCGGCTTATCATTTAGAAATTTTCAGGTAGCACCGCACTTCTCAGTTTATTACGCAGATGTATCAAAGGTGTACAATCGCGGCCATCCAAAAGTGAACGATAGCTTGCGAAAATTTCCGTATTTTTCGTTAGATTAAATCAGGCTCTATTCATTGGCGTTCGTGCAGCAGGCGTTACTATTTTAATAATAAAAAGTTGTAATAATAAAAAGACTGAGAAGTAATTAATACATTATTAAAGTGAAAGTAAACTTTAGTAAGGAAACCTTTCTAACACCTATTCGCATTGGCCTCTCAAGCCTGTTTTCTTGCCAACCCCTCTTTATATTGAAGATGCAAGTCTTACTGCAATGTAATTCTCTCGCCACAGCAGCCAACGACCAATTTTCTTCTAGCTTTGCAATAGCCCTAGCTGTCTGCATCGGAGAGAGATGTGGCATTTAAAAAAAATAGTTTCAATAAATTTTTTATCGCTAGTGTTAAACTTTGACATTTTAGGACGCCTATGATTTAAAGTAAATATCAAACTATAAAAAAAAACGTTCACTTTTGGATGGCCGCGATAGTACATGATGCTCTTGAATCGATTCAAATTAAAACTAATCGAAGTCAGGATTTTCTTCAGGTGAATGACAAAAGAAAAACATCATAATTTTTTCTTGCCACAAAAATTTGAAATTTTTGTCAACATCGTCAAAAATTTACGTGGACAGTACGTTTTCACACTGTACAAATTTTTTTAAACAATTATTTACTGTTCACGGATATAAAAATATAATTTACCTTCCAATGATTTCGAACAAAATTTTGTTTCCCGTTACTATTCCCTTTTCCGAAAATTGCAGACTTTGCAGATGATTAATTAGTTACCTCCGAGGTAAGGGATAGTTATTATTTATAATCGTCTACCTGCCCACTCCCTGGGGGGTAAAATGACAAGCGCTGCTATTTACTTATTTGGAAATCAATACCTGCTTCACCTAAAAGATTAAGACTTGACCGCCGCTGCAATTTGATACTGCCCGCGCCAGAAATGATAAAACCGAATGCGGGACGGGAAAGAAGGCTTTTTTGATTCATTCGGGGTTTGATCTCCAAAGTAACCGGAGGTACGTTCAGTACTTCCAGCAGCCATTTTGTGACCACGTGCTTTACATTTACAAGGTAAATTATTCCTCTAATTCTGGTAGGTAAATTATATCTCTAATTCTTGTAGTCGCGATTTAATTAGCCAAACAGCATTTAGTTCTTTATCGTTCTAAAGTAAAGATTATATTATTTTCTTTGAGCTTTGATGACCACGTGACTCTTTAGAATCTTGAATTAATTTCTTTATCGCGAAATGTGATCTTCTTGCATTTACCGATTGGGGAAACATGCTCTCGTCAAGGGGAACTAGTATACAATCATTATAAAACATTTCCATTCATTATTTATGTTTTGGAGTCTCGAGTTCGGGAAGTTACCGCCAGTGTCCGTCGCACTCAATTAGCTGTGGGCCGGCGTAAGAGCACAAAATTAGCCGCGTCACCCCCAAGGGGGCCAGCGACCAAACTAGGCCAGCTGATACGTGAAGAGAGGTACCCTTTGGCCCTGTTAGAACCTTTTTCCCTTTTATTTTCGACCACGGGAGTAGACCAGGGTGATCTATGAGATTCCAGGGCATCGCGTCGGGTTCAATTTAATTGGGGTAATTGAAATCTACACCGGATCACATAGTTCGCATCTCAAACTTCCATAATGCTGTTCGCGCCAGAAACTTCTGTATTTGCCCAGCTTAGTCATTTGTTCATGAGCCGCGAGTCAAATTTCATTGGGTCAAATTTCCACTAACTTCTGTTATTAAATTAATTTATTTATTTCTATCATTTCTTGGGACCAAACGCCATCACACTTGATTATTTGTTAAATAAAATTTAAGTGAAGTGTGCTCAATCGTTTTTAATTCTATTTTTTGAAAAACCTTTCGAAGGTACGGCCTCTCGTTAGAGCCTAATTAAACAAAATGAAAAATAAAACACAACGTAGGATCCATAAATATTTCTCTTCTCATTATTTTTGTTTCGTATTTTTCCGCGAAAATTTCATCTGAGGGAATGCGGCAACCAACAATACACCAAATGAGGGAGGAAAGTTTCATCGAGGAAAAGTCAAGGAAGTCGAAACGTTTCAATACGAGTAGTTGTTTTTTAGTAACAGACACGTCAAATAGTATATTAAAATATAAGTAGTAAAATGAATGTTTTTTCACTAGTCGTGTGAAAAAGAGATTCATTTTTTTACGTATATTATATGCGACCTTTTGCAATTTTGAATTAAAATAGCACAAAAAATCTTGACAAATTTTATTATACAGGTGTTCCAGAGTTGCGAAAAAGCTCCATAACTTGTTATTAAAGATATCAACTTTTTCTTTTTTCTAGATGATAGCTACGCTTCTACTGCATATTCGGAAAATATTGCGATATATATACAGGGTGTCCCAATTTTATAAAAACACTAAAGTTATGTTTTTTAAATGGAACCTACCCAGTTTGATTTTATTTTTGAATTCTATGCTACATTATGAATCAAATTTATACAGGTCGTTTTTACTTATCATTTTATTATCTGTCATGTGTTTTGTCATCTAGTAACCAACTTTTTGACATACGATGTCGAAAAGACTTTTCGATACGGTTTTTTTTTTGTTGAGGTGAAAAAAAGAAGGCTGTTTCGAAATTCAAAATGACAACTACAGTATGATCAAGACTGACTGAATCTTTTCGCAACAATGAAATTTGGCAAATTTGAAATATACCATCAAAGGTTAAAAAATTCCGTCCGTCAGTGCAAATTACGAGACAAAAAACACCAGTACTTTTCAATTGTTTCATTGCTATATTAAAAGATGCGATAGTATAAATAATAGAAAATATAAAAACGATAATCAGCGAGATGAATTTTGGGGTAGAGACCGTCAGTTGAGTCATAAAGAATATCGTACGGTGCTTGGATATTTGAGCGAAATAGTCCGTTTATCATGTTGGCTGACGGTCTTACCACCCCTATACTTACAGCTGACCATTTTTTTCGTACTTATATTCATAGTTGTAATCATGTAAAAAATTTTATGCGGTCTAAAATAATTTTAATAATACATTTTTATGTCAGATTTAGATGCGCAGCTGAGTCAGAATCCCCTCACTACAATGTAGCTGACCGTTATTTTTCTATGTTATTTTGCATTAATAATACGAGAAAAATTTTTCAGCTTGTCTGAAATGACTTGAAAAATTTTTTTTTTGACAAGGTTTGGCACCCTCCCTCCGTCACCCCCACCGCGGATGCGTCAACTGACGGTCACATTCGTAGATGGTCCAGTCTTATCTATCAAAACCGGTAATAATTAAACGGTATGAAATTCCTAGTCAAAATAGACCCCTGGCTCTCGGACTATTAGGGTGAACTCAATTTTAGCTGTAAAATGTTCAGCGCAAGCGAGGATGAAATGGGTGCGCCGCGCCGTCTGAAATAATGGAAATGCTCAAAATTCCAACCAACAATCTGCCCCCAAAGAAATTTCGCGACAGATACGAGTGTTTATCAAACATTTATGAATTGGATAGAAAAGAATAACATTAAATCCTTTTCAGAGAATGTACTGTTGGCATATTTCGGAGAAAATTCCAATACAATGAAATCATCTGCTGAAATAATGCATTTCTGTTGTATCTGTAAGTAATGGTTATAGAAAAATATCTTTTTTAGAAATTTTGTGGGAATCATTCCGGTCGTAGAAAAAGTCTAGCACGGGTCGTAGAAAAAGTATAGTACATTACTCGAGTAGTAACGAGATTACGTACACGTGGATTTACATTAGTCGCTCCTTCGTCACTCGTATGTAATTCATCCACTTGTACGTAATATGCTCTTTACTACTCTCGTAATGTAATATACTATTATTTCATACTGGAAGTCTGTTCTGTATCATAATTTTATTTCAAAAATTAAAAAAAAATCACATTATATTGTGAAAATCGCATCACCTATTTTCCTGTGGCAACGGCCGTTGCTATTGTTTTTACATTGAATATTTTTTGACTTTTTCACATTTCAATGTCAGATTTGATTTATAAAAATAAAACAGTTCGGTAGGTATTGCTTAGCGACACTTCCCGGCACTAATACTGTTACAACTCACCTACCGGACTCAAATTGATAATGTAATGGAACATCTACCGGACAATATAAAATTTAAAAAAAAACAGTCTGATAAGTGTTGCTTAGCGACACTTCCCGGCTCTGATACTGTTATAACTCAGTAGTTAAGTGAGGCCGATCTTGGCTCACTCAAGCGCGCGAAAATTTCAATTGTGTATTGACCTGAAAAAGCGGTGGCCGATTCTGGCTCAATTGTGTAAGCTGTAAATATGAATAATTCGCGGTGCAAGATGTTTTATTTCATCATTCATTATGCGCTAAGAGTTGAAATGTAAAGTGGACGTCGATTCAAAGCGGTGACCGATCTTGGCTCATTCGTCGGACGTGTAGTTGAAACATCGTTTCGAAGCGGTGGTCGATCTTGGCGCAGTCATCGTGTGTGCAGAAGTTTGCTTTCCTGTTGCGATGAAAAGTCGATTTCGATTCAAAGCGGTGGTCGATCTGTTGGCTTAGTCTTTGTGCGTGCGTGCAGGGGTTTGATTTCCTGTTAAAAAGTGAAATCGAGTTCGATTTAAAGCGGTGGCCACGGTCTACTCGTATCTCTTGGTTCAGTCATCGTGCGGGTAAAAGTTTGATTGGTGTTGAGTTGTGGTTTCAAGCGTTTGAGTCGGTCGTTGTAAAATGGATGTTGAAATTTGTTGTGGGGGCGCCTTGTAAAGTGAAGTTCGATGTTGGGTTCAACAGCAGCAGCAGCAGCAGCGGTGGCCTCATAAAATTGTGTGGGAGATTTCTTGTCATAAAAATGTGTGATGGACGTTCGGGAGATTTCTTGTTGTGTTACATGTTATTCTTTATAATTAGTAAAGAGAAGATGGTGTTCAACAAGAGAAAGAGGGAGAATGAGGAGAGCGATAGGAAGTGGGAAGAAAGCAAGATAGAAAGAGTGAGCGAGTTCAAGTACCTAGGCTACATTTTCAACGAGAGAGCTACGGACAAGGCGCAAGTGAGAGAGGTAATGAGGAAGGCGAACAAGGTAGTTGGATGCGTGTGGGGAATAGGAGAGAGAAAGTGGGAAGGTGAGTTCGGGAGGAGAATCATGATGTTGGAGAGCATGGTAGAGAGCGTGCTGATGTACGGAGCAGAGATCCGGGGATGGAAGGAACAGGAGGAGGTGGAGAGAGTGCAAGAGAAATATTTGAGATGGGTGCTAGGAGTGGACAGAGAAACACCAGGGTACATAGTGAGGGAAGAGTGCAAGAGGAGCAAGTTGAGAGTGAAAGCGGGAAAGAGAGCGGCAAAGTTCGAGGACAGAATGGGCGGTAGGGAAGAGTCTGAGTGCTACAATAGAGAAAAGAAAAAGAGCGCGGATGTGAAAGAGAGAGAGAATTACTGCAGGAGGAACGGATATGCCAGTGAGGAAGTGGAAAGAATGAGAGCGGAAGGAAACTGGATGAGCGCGGAGATGAGCGAGAAGGACAAAGACACGGACAAGCAAGAGAGAAGGGAGAGAATCAGAGAATCCAGGTACAACAGGGAGTATGAGAGATGCATGACAGAGGATGTTCCGGTGTACCTGAGGAGAGAGAGCGCGAAAGAGAGGAAAATGATGGCGAGGTTTAGATGCGGGAACGAGGAAAGAGAGAGAGAACAGGTATTGGACGGAAGAGGAGGAGAGAAGGTGTAGGATGTGCAGAGAGGAGAGTGAGACGATCGAGCACATGTGGAGCGGATGCAACGAAATGACAGGGGAGAAATATTGAGCGAAGACGGAATGGAGATAGGTTGGATGAAAAAGATATGGAAGAGGAGGGAAAGAATAGAAATACATATGGGTGGGGAATAGAAATAAAAATGTTACTTTTATAATTTTTGGAATTGTAATTTTTTATGTTTATATTGTAATCAGGAATCTGAAAGCCCGTAGGGCAAATAAAGCATATTGATTGATAGTAAAGAAAAGAAATATGAGGTGTTACGAGTAGTTTTGGTTGTGTTGGATGTTGGAGGATTAGGAGAGTGGGATTAAATAAATCAGAATTTGTATGTAAATTTTTATTATAAAATGTTTACAATGTATTATGGCAATGTATGATGCATGGGGGCTCACTCACATGGTTGTAGGATGAGAGTTCGGAATCCCTCATGAATGTTCGTGTTATTCGGACGGATGGTGGTGGGAGAGAATAAGATTTTCTATATATTTTAAGGTTGGTTATAAGAATAATTAGTTTTTCGTAGACTCACATTCACTCAGCTACACTGTTATACACGGTGTAATCAAAACAGGCAGAAATATTTTAAGCCGTAAACCACCAACACATTTGAAGACGATTTGCATTGGCTGAAATTGCGAATTCAAAAATTCAAAATTCATCTCATTCCGTACCATGGTCGACGCTAATGAAGAGCAAACGAAAGTGAAATGGTAAAAAAGCCTCAATGAAAACGATTACCACGACACTGACACTGAATTCTGTCGGAAAAACGGACAAAACACTTTTACTTTTAACGTACACAGTAAATGCTGAAAATGTTGTTCTTGATGCGTGATACAGGCTTGTGCCCTGTCCCTTCTGCCATTACCTCCTAAAGAACAAGGCCTGACGGCTGGCCCGAGACGTGTTTACTAGTAGTCATACCCGACTACTGCTTTTGCACGGACGATCGCTGTATGCATGTATAGAAAATTTAATAAATGAGGATTTCCTGTAGAAACGGGGCTGCCAGTCTTGAACTGAACCCTCAGTCACACCCCATTCGATTTTTTTGCAAAATGAAAAACGAAATTACAAAGCAAACCATTAAAAAACCAAATTTAAAATAATGTTATGACTCGAAAATTACTTGGGATTTAAAGGATACACACTTGTCCGATATACAATTTTATAATTTGAAGGATTATGACTACATATGTGAAAAACAAATATCTTACGAAATCATAAATAATGCCAAGCTTACCTACCTACAATAGTAATTATTATTTATTTGAAACGGTGTTCAGCTTCCTTTTTTATTTTTACCTAATCAATCGTTGGATTTTCCGCAATAATTTTTCAATAGAGTGTTTGTTGTACTAATGATGATTAATTTCAAAATAGTTTCGTCCGTATGATTTTCACAATTAATTAATATTGAGACAGTAATGTTCTGATTCGTGCAGATGCCGGTAATTAAAAACTAAATTAATTACACTTTTTTTTTATTACCAATACTCAAAAATTTATTCTCATAACTTTTTAGTAGTTTGTTGAACAATGCATAGCTGTAGAGCATCTTCGACCATGTCTTTAAACACTTTATTATAATACACTCGGTATTAAACAATAATTACACCATCAAATACGAATCAGAATAACATAACCTAACATCTTGCAAGTTGAAAACACCGTTCAAAACACTCATATTAATGGGTTTTTGACAAAAAGCACAAAATACAATAACGTAGGAATGTCCTACCAACACACTTTTGCAAAACTAAACTGTAATAGCACGTACTATCTATGAAAATTCAAATAAAAAGCCGACTCTGAACGCGGCGACTGCCTTCATGTTATGACTACTAGCAAAGTGTCACGTGATGAACACGTCAGAGCACTCAGGCCTTGTTCTTTAGGAGGTAATGCTTCTGCGCCATTGATGGACTTCACGATCCAGTTAGTCGAATTTATCGACTGGCTATAGACCAGCTGCCCCCATAAAAAAATCACAAGTTTACAAGGATTTAAATCCGGAGATCTTGGCGGTACCCGCTGCGACGATCTTCCGTTCTTGGATGGAACTTTCCTGTTTCTCCAACGGTTGCACTGTGGAAGTACTCGTAAACGTTTTTGGATTAGGTACAACCCTGTCTGGAAACAGTTCACAGTAGTCCCGGTGCATTATTTGCGCTTGGACCGCGTTTCCATCCGCTGCACCGAGCGCCATATCCGTTAATTCCACGTTTGTAAAATTTGGCATTTTATAGTTATTTAATAAACTAGTTAGTAAATGAAGGCGATTAATAATCGAAACTGTTTAAAGCACGAATGAGTGTAGCGAGTGAGTGCCTTTAATAGTTGAGATTATTAATTGCCCATTAACAAACCAGTTATTTTTATTTGCCTACTATGTAACACAACATATGGCAACACCAAGGGGTAAAATTGCAAACTCCAACACCCCCCCTCAAGTTACAGCTGAGGTGTTGTCGGATTGAAATCCCAACCCAAGAATATATCTGTCATGATTTTCTTTGGGTAAGGCTTTCGTTAATAGATCTGCTATCATTTTCTCGGTCGGTAGGTGCAGGATCTTGATGGGATATTTCTTCACTGTGTCGCGAATAAAATGGTATCTAACATCAATATGTTTCGATCTTGCATGATAGACGTAATTTTCGATTAATCTTCCAGCACCTTGATTAGCGTTAAAAACCACAAGGTTGGCTGGTGATTGAAATCCCAATTCCTTGAGGTAACCAATTAGAAAAACTGCTTCCTTGGATGCATCACTGAGTGCCATATATTCGGCTTCGGTAGACGATAATGCGACGGTTCGTTGTTTTCTGGATTCCCAGGAGAAAGCAGTGCCGAGAAGTATGAAAGTTGATTCCGTGTAAGATCTTCTGTCAATCTCGCAGTTTGCCCAGTCTGCGTCTACGTAGCAAGTTAAATTATCCTGATTCTTCCTGTAGATGAGTTTCTTGTCGATGGTTCCTTTCAGATATCTAAGCAGATTGGCAGATAACCTGTATTTAATCAAAATTCAACAAATAAATTAACAAATTAAGTTAATGTAAAAGGTGTTCGAAGTGTCTATCATCGGCTTGTAAATATCCGCAGCAGCGACAGAATTCTTTCCACACTCTCCATAAATGAGGAGCATGTCAGTCTTTTCGTCGTTATTGTAAAAACAATTTTGCGCGATTGTACTCTATTTGCTTGTTTACCACGTCTGTTTCCAAGACGGTATGCTGTGTTTACTTGTTGCTAACAATAAACTCGACGGTAAGTAATTTTTGGTGTTCTAGAACGGCAAGTAAATTTATTCAAAATCAATCCATTTTTATAATAATTTTTATGTAGACAGAACATGAAGACAAGAAGTTGGGGCACTTTCTGGAAACTTATAGTCGGCTTTTCTTGCCGCTGCAATGAAATAACATTAGCAGACATCCCGCGACATTAGCATTGTCAACATTTTCATACCGCGAATTTTCTTTGTCTTCTTGATGACACATTGAAGTTGTCGGTTTCGAAAATTCTTTATTTGTGACGCCATGATGAATTTTTCGGGCATATCCGCGTTCCACCACTGGACCTCAGGTTCTTTTAACCCTATAGCCGAATTCCACCACCAACGTTGACCATAGGGATTAAGGCGCTTTTGAGAAGTCGGGTTATTGACGTCCTAAGTAATTACGAACAAACTTAACTCTGTCCTTTTTTATTTAAACTGATACCTTAAAGGGTAGAAGTAAAACAACAATTTCTAAAAAGTAGGTATACTAGTTTAAAAAATAGTCCTTCTCTGCACAATCTTATTTCGAAAAGAGTGGATAAGAAGATTTAGGCTCAGAAGTTTTTCGGTGGAGGAATTCGTCTATGGACTTAATCTGTACCCTTTAAAGACAATAGATAATGTCAGGTATAGTGGAGGAACTTGGTACAACCGAATTTTTCTTGCAAAGTGAATCTTGTTTAAACTCAGTCTTCACTTGTACTTGAAGACTTCCAGCATCCATGTCTTTTTAATCCAAGAACGTCCTCACCTTTATTAGCTACCAATGTAGCTGAACTTCGAGGAAACGAGTGACTCTTAGTCCTAGCGTTCTCTGGATTTCTCAGAAATTGGGGCCGAACGCACCCCAAGTTTCTTCTACAACATCTACTTTGTTTTCGGAATCACTAAGATCAGTCATTTTTCTGCCTCTTTTTAACACGACTGGCGATATTTGCACAAAAAAACTGCAATGGCGGTAACTGCTTGCAGGTTGCCTTAGAAACGCGATACAAAAATCGACATTATCGCAACACGATGTGAAGGGTAACACGTATCGCATCCCGCCTATTCTAGATGTGAATGTTTTGTAATGAATATTGAATTGCGCAAAAAAATCTCATAAGCATCACGAACGTTAAGTACAATGTACCGATCTCAGACAATATTTGGAGTCGTCGCTGCGCTCCTTCTCCAAACAATTGTCTTCGATCGGTACATTGTCCTTACCGTTCTTTATACTTAATATACTATTTCGAATTAACAAAAATTGTTTGCTTTTACGTCAAAGAGACAGGACTAAGAACTATCGTGGATTCAGTTAGGTATAGTTATTTTCAAAATTTGAAATCAAAATATTGTTGCAATACGTATAATGGGTTGCGGCAAAAAGAAATTCTGAAGTACCCCTCTCGTGAATAACCCTGTAGTGATGTAGAATAAAATTCTAAGATCATAGTACAGGGTGAGTGAAACTCCGATGTCTCAGCTCTATTCATCGATTTTTTCCCAAAAACATACCTATATTTTGGCATATTTAAAAAGAGCTAATTTTTCTGAACAAATTTTGTGAAGAAAAAAATTTGCTATCTTTTTCCGTTAAAAAATAATAAGCAAATTTGTAAATATCAAAAATTCGCAATCCTCATGATTTAAACAAGATAGCAAATTTTTTTTTTTACAAAAATTGTTCAGAAAAATTCTCTTTTTAAATATGCCAAAATATAGGTGTTTTTGGGAAAAAATTCGATGACGTCATTACTTTAAATATGGAAAAATATGCAAATTTGGTTTAAAATGGACCTTATTCAATCCCATTTAAGAACCTCTTTTCACATTTTTTCTATCGTCTTTCCTTTTCTTTTAATAGAACTGAGACACCGAGTTTCGCTCACCCTGTACATATATTTTTTGTGCCGATTTTCTCCAACATTAACTGCCAGTTTTCGATGGCCGGCCACTTGCATTGGATGAAACAACAGAAGATAAAGAAGAAGATGTTAGGAACAAGAGCACGAAGCTAATGTGGCAGTTTCAATTCAATAATTGTACTTTTCACTTTTGTGATAATTACTGTAAAAATGATGAATAAAATCTTACTTGAATAATATGTGTGAGCGTATTTTATGACTCTATAAGATACGTTGCTATTGACGACGTGTCTTATAGAGAATAGTTATTTACACTACGAGAGAGGAAGGTAAAGCTTTTGTTCACGCGAATTGCATGTTCGGCCACGACGCGCAGCGGAGTGGTCGATGCAATTCAAGTGAACAAAAGCGGCCTTACTCTCGAGTGCTGTATTTGATTTTGTTCGATACCAGACATAACTCCTTAGAAAATGAGTCTGTAACTTTATATTCAAAATTTTAAATAAAATTAAAATAAAATAAATAAATCACATTTATGGAGAGATCTGTTGCTATGGAAAAAAATAAAATACAAAATAAACAAAGTTTTGCATAGTCAATAAAGTGATTGTGCACACCACGTTGTGGAAATGGATGATGAAGAATTCTGTGTTCCTGATGACGTCCTGGAAGAGGCAAGTGCCGCGAAGTACCAAATGGTGCCTACGAAATCAAAATTACGATACCAGAAAGAATTGGAAATATTTACACAATGGCAGACCGAGATCAAGGGAAAAGACGAAAGCAGCATCAGCGCGGTTATTCAATGTTGAAGAGTACACTGTTTGTATTTCAAAACGTTTATATCTCCAGGTATCCAGGTAAGAGGTTTTTTTAATAAGCTATTAGTTGTTTTAATATAATAAATTGTACAGGTTTAACAGTCTTACCTCCTTTTTGAAAACAAAATGTAGAAACTATCAGCCGAAAGAAGCTACAACTTCTTCGAGAAACGATGTTTGCAAGTTTTTACTGGAAGCGGCGGACCAAGAGTGGATCCTTCAGAAAGTTGTACTGATGATGGGCATATTCGGTGGCCGTCGTGATTAATTATGTAAAGTGATGAATTGTTATAGAGTGAGTTTTTTTTAAGACTGGCCATAGGGTTTTACAAGCTACATTTTTCAACCCCCTGTTAACTTTTGTCCTCATGAAAGTATTCAACCCAGTTTTGTAGTAAAGTTGTGGGATATGATAATGTATTGAAACAATTTCAATTTAATAACCAGAATCAAGGAATAAGTTATAGCAAAAAGACATTTTTTGAATTCCGTTTGCTCTAATTTTAAATTTTCAGTAGGCTAAAATTTCACCTGACATTTGTAATTTTGATATGTAATTGATTATGTGATTGCTTAACTGCCTCTGGAGGCCATTTTGAACATTTCATTTAATTTTTATTAAAGTAAAGAAACTTGTTATAACATAAATAATGAATCTATCGTTATAAAATGTAAAATATTAATGTTCACACTATTTTTTGCAAATAACATTTTATTTGTAAATTGTCTATTACAACCATTTAGGTATTACAAATACAAAGTTAACAGGAGGTTGAAAAATTAGCATGTAAAACCCTCTGGCCAGTCTTAAAAAAACGCACTGTATACGTTATTCACGTTGAATTGAACATTTCAAGGTCAAATAATTTAGCAAACAGTGACATACAGGTAAATACCGTTCACGATGGATTGAGCATTGCTAAATTCGCATTATGGTGGTTAGCTGCATGTCACTATTTACAAAACATAATTACAGAGCCAAAAAATAAAATTATTTGACCTTAAAATGTTCAACTCCACGTGAATAACGTTTAGTTATTATTGGTATGTAATTATTTTCAATATACAAATTCTTTTTCATAAAATCGAATTTCAATTATGCGTGAGCGAAAGTGCGTGAGCGAAAGTGGAACCTTCACTCACTGGTAACCATGGATACAGACCCACTTTCTAGGGAGGTATCGAACAAAGCGTATTTTATGAGAAACATAAGGTGTGAGCTCAAATGCACCATAGAAACAGTATAAGATATTAGTGTTAGAAAAAATAAATAATGTGTCCGTTATACAAATTTTAATATTTTTTTGAGAAAATAATAATGTAAATGAGGGACATTTGTGTGATGATCTTTTATTACAGGTAAGGTAATTCTCTGTGTGAATCGATTTAAATTGCTAAGGGACAATTTAAAAAAGTCTGAACTTGTTGAAGACAAGATCATGGATTACTAAAGTCAGAAAATTTTCAGGTTGGACCTGCGTCTTATTTTTTAATATTTTTGTAAGAAAATAACATTTTCCCGAGAAGTTAATTAACTGGAATGAGCGATAACGAATTATTGACAATTAAAGTCAGCAATTAAAAAAAATGTGGAAGATTTTAATTTAGTTTTCTGTAGTGTTGAGTTTAATGTTCATTCAATGAAAATTGTTAATTAGCAATAAATTAATTGTTATGGTTTTTTTTGAATTTCTTTAAATTGTCTAAGTCACAGTCAGAGCAATCCTCACAATATTATAAATTTATTAACGTACCTGAAGTATAAGATGTTTTAATTCTTGATCAGATAAGAAGGATGGTTTATAATGACCTTCTGTATAAGAATGTACGGCTCCTCTTATTGTTTTCAAATGTTGAACTGCCATTCGAAGTACTGTTAATTTATCGAGCTTTCTAGACATTGCATGGCACATTGGAATCATCGCAGAAAGCTCAGTTATATAAGTATTCATTTTATCCCGACGACGTTTTTCAATTTCACTGTGATTCTGCCTGTAAAAATTGAAATTACAATAATCACATTATGTTCTAACTAATCAAACACCGGATAAGTGATAACACGACGTTCAGCCGTATTGAAAAGGCGCTAAAGTGGAACTCCAAATACCACTCATCGTCAAGTTAATAAATAATGTTGAGACAAATTCTCTCATTCGTGAAAAAATTCTATACCTACTCGTATGTATGTTTTATATGCTTACCCATTTAAATTAGCAATGTAATTTCTGTTTTGTCAAATTTCATTGTTTTCTGAAAATTAATCAGTTATAATAGCAGTTGTGTTTTTTTTTTGTTAGGGTTTATACTTTGGTACGGATCACAAAATATAGAAAATTGACATAGATTCTGGGGATTCAGTGAGGTAACCTTTCTCTACTTGTAGAGTATTATTCTTTACACTGTATTTTCACGAGAACTAATGCTCATTGTTGGTATAAAATAGCTATTAAGACAACAAGGGTTTTATAGACGATTTAAAAATCGAGATCGTAGTTTAAATCAGAGCGACCGCAGGGAGCGAGGATTTAATAGATCGAGATTTTTAAACTATAAAACACGCGTTGTCTTCAAGATTTTTTCTAACACTAACATCTTATCAGAAATTTTAATAAATTCAGAAATTATTCGAGGCGCGTCACAATACACAAAATGCGGAGGTTGCCGTGAGTACTATGGTAATAATATCAACAAATTTGGAAAAAAACAATTTTTATCGTTGAAATGTGCCAAAACGTTCCAGAAGAAATAAGAAGAAAGGGGCAACTTGTTACCAATGAGGTCTAAAAGTGGATACGAAAAGGTGTATGTTTCGTTTCAAGGCCGGAACAATAAAAAAAGCACCACGGAGGTAACGGAAGATGTCATTTTGGCTTTTTTTGATATGGGGTAAGTGTCTAGAACTTCATTAAAAGTTAATTCACACTACGGCAAGAATCATTTGAAGAAAATGTAAAGATTGCCAATTTTCGATGGCCGGGCACTTGCATTGGATGAAACAGCAGAAGTTGAAGAAGAAGATGTTAGGAACAAGAGCACGAAGCTAATGTGGCAGTTCCAATTCAATAATTGTACTTTTCACTTTTGTGATAATTACTGTAAAAATGATGAATAAAATGTTACTTGAATAATATGTGTGAGCGTATTTTATGACTCTATAAGATACGTTGCTATTGACGACGTGTCTTATAGAGAAAAGCGTATTTTATGGGAAACATAAGGTGTGAGCTCAAATGCACCATGGAAACAGTATAAGATATTAGTGTTAGAAAAAAAAAATATTATAACATTCCCGTAAAGCAAATTCATTAGTGTCTTTTGATATTCCTTGCTATTTAAAATTTTTGGGATTAAGTGCACCTCCACTACCGAGTTCCGTCCGATACCTGAAATACGAGCCATAAAAATCTCTTTTTGGGTCCCTACTAATTCCGTCCGATGGTCAGCTTATTTGCTTTACCCCCACTTTTTGAATTGGTTTTGGTAGTAAGACATACAATGTTGTTTACTGCATCATTGACAAGTAAAAAGTTTTATTTCTGAGTGTTTCTATTGGCATAGCGTTAAGTGCATCGTGAAAATCATCAAAAGTATTTGGAAGACGTGGCAAATTCGTCAGTCTGCAATGTCCAATATTTTTTCGTACAGGGTCATTATAAATTATTGTCCCATCGCAGTTGGCGTTGAAAACTCACACAAATTTTGGATGTGCCGCCAGCCTCGCAACGTTTGACAAACTAGTAGACAGATTTCCACTACCGCCAGTAGCGCCACCTATCGGGGATACTAGTCTCACTCATGTTATAAGGCTTGACATATTATATACGAAGTTCTATTTTTCCAACTAATTATTTTCGTATCCCACCTCCACCCGGCGGCACGGCAATTTTGCCGGAGTACATACACTATTACGGATATTACTATCAAGTAATAGTGCAGTGCCTATCAACATAATTACCGGCGTCTCGCCTCCGCATTTTGACTTTGTTGTGTATTATGTTCTGTGTCAATGTTAAGGAACTTCCTCACGATGTGACATGAGTATAATAATATACCTTTTTGAATTTCAACTACCAATGTGTTATCTAAATCCAGAATTTTTAAATTTTTAAAAAGAGATTGCGGTACTATTCCCGTTGCTGAAATTACAAGTGGTAAAATCGAAATTTTTTCTAAACACCAAAGATTTCTCATAGCAACGGAGAGCTCTAAATATTTATTAATTTTTGTGTTATATGTCTGTGTTATATTATGTGAATTTGGAACAGCTATATCTAAAAGATATGCTTGCTTTTGTTGTTTATTTAAAATTATAATGTCTGGTCTGTTTTGCTTAATATGAATGTCAGTTAAAATTGTTCTTTCAAAATATAACTTGTAACTGTCATTTTCCAAACAACTTTTTGGTGTATAACTATAATGTGGTTGTGTATTCTTTAATAAATTGAATTTAACAGCTAAATTCATGTGTATAATTTTAGCGAATATATCGTGACGTTTTTTATATTCGCTTTGAGCCAAAACAGTGCAAGAAGAAATGATGTGTTCAATTGTTTCCCCTTCAGTTCCGCAAATCCTACATTTATCAATTATCGATTGTAAACCGCATATGTGTTTTTTATAATTTCTTGTATTTATAACACGATCTTGTATTGCAAATATAAAACCCTCCGTCTCAGGGTGAATATTTGATTTCTTAAGCCATGCATGAGAGGCCTGAATATTAACTTCTGGTTGTTCCAGTTCTTTAAAGTATCTCCCATGTAAAGACTTCTGTTTTATATTTGCTATAGTGTCAGGTATATTTGGCTTAACAATATCTGAAATTATATTATCACTTAAATTTAAAGGTGTGTAGCCTTTATCGGCTGAAACCAAAGCATTAAAAAAGGTGTTATCACGAGCTCTATTGAGGAAATAATTTTTTAGTGAAGCAATTTGATTATGTAGCAGTATTTCTAGATTTGAAAAACCCCTACCACCGTTTTCGCGTGGTAAATTAAATCTTTCAATAGCAGATTTAGGATGGTGTTTACTAAATTTGCTAAAAAGATCTCTAGTTTTAATGTTTATGTTCTGTAAATTAGTTTTGGACCATTTTATAACACCGAAAGAATAGGTCAGTAATGGAACAGCATATGTATTATTATTTATTATTATTATCCGATATAAAAAAGTTAAATATAATATCCATTACATTAAAAAAATATAATAAAAAAGGCTTAAAATCACAGCACTGTTAACTTTTTATATCGGATAATAAATACCCTCTATTGCTCTGTTCCGTTTGATTATCAACTTCTGAAGCAGCTGTATACAGGTGTCTCAGTTAAGATTTTCGAGATTAATATCTCGGTTACTTGCAAACGGATTTTTGTGAAATTTAAAATACAGATGTTTTAGACGGTGAAGGTTCAATTAGTAATAATAACATTACCTCAAGTTAAAAAATATAATTTTAGCACATGTTTCCTTTATTCAAATTAAACGCAATAATTATTAGATCGTTAAACATTAAAAAATAGGTGTCACTCGTCTTATTCAACGAGAAGATTAGATTTTGTTGTTAAAAATTTAATCTAAATTTTGAAGGTGTTTGATCAGTTACCTTTTGAAACAATTGAGACAAGTTACCAAGCCACATTTTGTACACCCCTTAAGATCTGTCAAAAGTGGGCGCACTTTATTATAAAAGTCAAATTGTGTCAATTTATTGAAAATGCTCTAAAAATAGACTACAATGACAGAAATTTCAATATTGTTTTTTATTGGCGATCAATTAAAAATTACGTTTTTAAGACTTGGATTATTGCATTAATGGGATTTTACTCTTCACCGTCTTAGCTGAGACACCCAGTATATTACGGAAAGTAATGACGGATTTTTTTTGTTATTATTACCCGTGGTGACAACTGGGGCCAAATTGCTACATATGTATTGACAGTTTTATTGAAATCAGACTTTTTTAGTGGTAGGGTATATGTCGAATATACACACATAGTGCAAATTCACAGTGGAAGAAAACATTTCATATTCAACTAATTAAAAATATAATCCCCAATTTCTAACAGCCCTTTCACAATGACGTTAACGTTACGTCGATGTTAAAACGTTAATGTTAACGTTAGATCTAATTACATGTATTTTAGTATTTTTTTTTTAATTATTTCCGCTGGCTAATGTTAGAATGTAACGTTAAGAATCCAGAACATTTCTGGGTCTAACGTTAACGCTAACAATATCATGTAACATTAGAGTGTTTTCGCGTTACGTTTTTCAGATAACCGTGTACGCTAACGCCGGTGTTGCTAGGCAATAGCGTAACCGATTCATTATTACAATAAGCGATTACGGTAATTGCTCGCGAATAGCGTACCGCTTATTTTAACGGAACGTAACGCGAAAACTCTCTATTAAGTTTCATCATAACGCCATTGTGAACGGTCTACACTGAAATACATGTAATTTTGAATTTCTAGATTTAACGTTAAGTAACATTAACGTTTTAACATCGACGTAACATTAACGCCATTATGAATGGGCCTATAATCAGCCTAAAGTTACTTTAACATTAAAGTTTACCATTTACCATAAAAACATATTGTTGAAACAATCCATTAAAGTCACGTTAAGATCAAGTCGACTTTAAGTTTATTATGAAACTGGCCCTAAATTTTACTTTCGCCTTTACCTTATCGAATCAGTGACTTCGATTTTGTGATAAGCGTTGTGTATGTGTTGCTGATTAAAATGAATGCAAGAATTTCGAAACCATGTATGGATTCTTACATGTGTTCAGTATGAATCTGAGATGTAAAAGATTGAATTCAAATCCGACACAGGAAATTGTACACCGTGATCAACAATGACTGAGTCTGTTGGCAATGAAACAATTGAAAAATATTGGTGTTTTTCTGTTTCATAATAGGCACTGACCGGATGTTTTAACTTGACACGACATTAAAAAAAATTATGTCGGGTATGTTTATGCTGTTACAAAAATGACCCTTTGATGGTAAACGTCAAATTCGCCTGTCAACTATGTCAAAGCTGACAACCGGAAATGCGTTTTGATTACAGTGGTACCAAAATCATTCAAATTTTTATTGTTACCAACAGATTCAGTCATTCTTGATCACGTTGTAGTATACCTATGCAATATGAAATGAGACATTAGAACACTATCATTCTAACGTAAAAGACAGTTAATATGTAGCGAGAATATAGCTAAAGTTTCTACTTTTTTAAATTTAACATTAAAAACAGAAAATAACTTATACGGGGTGATCAAATAGGACTGTTTAAGTTGGTAACACTGAATTGTATTTTAAATCGTATAACAGGAGTAATTTTCGGTTGTTGATGGCTTGTCATTGTTAATGCTATACCTACATCAGATATTTGTCAAATAAACCAACAAAACATACCCGGTTGCAGTGTTATAAATAACCGAAATATAAAATTTTCTTAGTTGTACTGCCAACTTAAACAGTCCTTTTTGATCACCCGGTAGTTTATGATAATTCAATAACGCACATTCGAAATCCGGAGGCTTTTATTTTAATTTTGTTTATATGTATACTTATTTATGTATAAGGCATTCACGATCTTTTTGGGACCGAGTTGGCTATGACATGACCATCTAGTGATTTTGTTGGCAGTACCTCAGTGATAACTACGGTGCGATCAATTAAAAAATAAATCGAGTCGGCGTGTTACCTATGGCAACCCATGCTATAGCATAGGCTCCAAAGCAAACTTGATTTATTTTTTAAATGATCGCTCCTTACATTCCCTAAAGGAAATTGACACTTGTTGTGTTAGGTTAGGTTGTTTTCAGTTTAGGGTTATATTTTCTGAATAAGTACATTGTTGTCGGATCTCTTAAATCTGGTCTGTACTTTTTAAATTAAATTAAATCGTTTAATAGAAATTGTTTATCGTAATAAAATTATTTTGGCAATTTTGACTGTTCCTTTGACGGAAATTTAAATTATTTTTGCACAGTTAATAAATCATTTAGTTTCTCACGAATATTAAAATAAAAAATCTGGCAATGCGCTGGCAAGAAAATGTCGAACAGACACTGACAGGAATGTAATTTGTGAATGTTAAGTTAAATCATAAGCGTAACAAATTCTTGTAAGATTAAACGAATATATCATAAATATCAACATTTTTAATTAAATAACTAGTATGGTTGACTTGTTATTAAAAATGCATTCCTATTATAATTTTACAATGACCTAGAAAATAAAACTGTTACTAAGCAACTAAATGTTAACCACCTTGAACCGCAGTAAGGATTCTATAATTATTACATCTAACAATTGTGTACCTACTTACTTTTTATTTTCATCATTTGTTTTTACTGATTTAACATCCTCTCCGTTATCATCATCTGGATCGCTTGTATCACTGAAAAAAATCACCTGGTTAATGAAACTATAATAAAAGTTGATACTTTAATATTTTATCTAGTTTGCGTTGCAAATGGGCTCATTATTATATCGAAAACAGTTTAATAATGAATCATATTATCAAACTGTTTTTGGGAACTTTTAGCTTTTGTTATATTGGCAACATCAGCCGTTTGACGTCAGGCATCAAGGTAACGAGTGAAGCTTTGAAGTAAATTTAGTAAATATAACCTTACATTTTTGTGAAAAATGTCTGTTACCAACCCACGCGAAAGTCCCTAGTTCTAATATAAAATTTGAGCAGCTGAAATTTTAGGAATTAGTAAAGCAAAGTAGATAAAATAGTATATTACACTCGTTTAATAAGACGTATTACCACATTCCTTACATTAAAGCACTTCTCGCTACGCTCGTAGGGCTTTAAACACACTCATGTGATAATAAAGCGTCTTTTTTGTTCAACACTGTCAGAATTTGAGAATTTTCTCCTATGTGAACGGATTTTGATAAATGTCACAACTTGTCAAAACGAAACGTCAAGCTAATTTTAAAGGTTTTAAGCGATTTGGAGCCTTTAAGGGGCTCGTCGAACAAAAAAACGTTGTATTCAACTCGTTCGTGTGTAAATTGGGCCTTTTTTGGCCCACGCGTGCCAAAAAAGGCCCAATTTACACACAAACTCGTCAAATAAACTACTATTTTAAACTTGTATAATAATATGTTATAATTTAATAAGTAGTGTTTTAAAGATCTAGGGTCAGTTTACAGAAGCCAAATTAAGATAATCGTAATCAAATGCGAGACTAACTGAACACCTGATCAGATTGAACCAATCGAGGTTTTCGAATTCATGGGTTAATAGCGCATTAGAATTTAGTTCGAATTAAATATTTAATTATTATCTTTCTCTAAACTGGCCCTCAATTTATTTATTTTATTTAATTTATCTCAATTTACAATTAAGATAACTAAATATATGTAATTATTAAAAAATGGGAATTCAAATCCTTCCCGTTGCTGCCACACTGACTTCGGTAGTACGAACGCGCCACGCTGCTACCCTTGTGGTGTCCCTGGTCACAGATTACTCATATAAGCAGATAGTGCACTTGACCAGCAATGCATTGATTGTAGCGGTCCAAGATTCTTGCCGCGGTAGCTTTCGTTTGGTTCGCGGGAATTTAAAATGTGACCCGATCGACGCGGAATTCTAAAATTGTAAATAAAGCAAATAAAACCAATATATGAGTTCTAATCAGTTCTATTGATGTTATGTCCATAAAAATGATACAGAAAATAAAACCAGAATAAAATATTAACGTAATATATCTTTCAGAAAGAAAAAATAATTTAAAAAAAAGGAATACAATTCAAACAAATCAATTATTCTAAATAAAACAATCAAACTGGAAACGGGCTAACCCATACAGACTTAATTGTGGCATGAAATAAGTTTAAATTTTGTTGTATTGAATTTAAACCACAGTTTTATTTATACCAATTAATTGTAAGTTATTATTAGGCTTTGGTTCTAAAGATATTATGTTGTAGTCAATTATAACTACACTAACTGACACAAAAAACGACTCACTTTGAAATTTATTAATATAATTAAGTAATTCATTGTCTTAGAAAAATTTTTTGATGTCATGTTGTATGTTGTATTGATAAGTGTTATTTAAGTTATTCTTTATCAAAGAATATCCGACAAACAAAACATTAAACACAGCAAATAAAATTTTAATGAAAAAAAAATAAAAGTAATTTTCCAGAAAAAAATTTATTTTATGAAAAATTGCCAAAATTTGAACAGCATTTTGAATTAGTATCTCGTATTGTCACATTAAATCTTTTAACACGTAAATTAACCGACAAAAACACAACGTGGAAAAACGCAAATTTTCTAATTATTTATTTAAACAAAACAATTCGGTTGCCATGGTGACCATAGCACTCCCGATCATTGAAAATATCCCAATTTAACTATAATAAAGAAAAATAAGCACAAATATAATTTCAAGATCATTTATTAAAGAAATCATAATGAGTCGTTTTTTGTGCCGGTGAGTGTATTATATTAAGTATATATTTCTATATTTTCTGGGTTAGGCCGTTTTATCTTTTACACTACCTCAAATAAATGCTTCACAAAGTCACAAATGCGATACATTCAATAACTTTCTGTTTTTAAGTGTTGGGCAATTTATGTTGCGGTTGTAATATTTTAATGCATAATAAATTCTCATGTGGACATACAGTTTTAGAGAATAATCTAAGGGAAAATTCTTCGTTATCGTATTTATTAACAAAACCAACTAAACAGGTTTTTAAATTCGTGCGAACCAAAACAGAGACTTGCGCACTGAAACTGGAAACAATTCGAGGTCCGAGTGCACTATCTGTTTATATGAGTAATCTGTGCCCTGGTAGTACCCAAGAAGTATAGAAGTAATAGGGACGCGGTAAATTAATGCGGTGGGGCACAAGGAAACGGGCGCAATTTAGTATGCAAGCCGTGAGATACATCCCAGATAACACTTGAGATGTTGGGAATTAACAATAAAACTGGAGGAAAATAAAACACTATAATAAAGATTGTCATCTATGAAAAAAATTCAACAGGATGAGATCCTAAATTTGTAATAAAAGCTTTAAAAATGTATCGACACGTTTATTTACCTTTAAATGTACACTTTTCTATGAAAATTAAAAGATTTTTCAGTATTAAAATGGTGTTTGGAAATAGCGACCTACGGTTATAACGACCGAATTTCACCGGTCCCTTCCACATCGTTATAAACGATATAATATACTGTATATGGTTTGGATAATACCAGATCTAAAACCATTGGTGAAAGACCTCGCACAGCCAACAAAATGCTCTGCTATGTTATCCACGGGTTATCAACTACGAGTAGATACACAATTGCTGCAGGGTACTTTTTCCATTCAACATTAACAACGGCACAATTTTCACAGATTATGGTTTCATTGTTCTTTAGCTTGTTACTGACAATCATGCATCAAATGTAGCTTAATTTAAAAAAATTTGCAGCGGAACGTTAAAAAATCATATTGACCTTTTTTTCCACTATTTCTAAGTTTTGATTAGGTACTAGGTGCGTTCGGATACTACCTCGGAGATGCAAGCACAAATTTAATGGACTTGAACAGCTGATTGGAGATCAATCTGAAATAAACGAACGAAAATAGGGTAGATAATTGTTCACTTTAGCTCCCGGTCGAATTTTCGCGTTTTTTCTGGCCAGATACCTTTAGGGCGTCCTCCTACATCGTTTCCCACCACTCAAACCTTGTGCAAATGCCCTTGTTTTTCTCTCTTGTTCCACATACTACATAAACATAACCAGATAATAACCCTACTATTGTGACAGGCGCCAAAATCTCAACATCCTCGGTCCAGAAACCCCTAGCAAATCGAGCTTCCTCTAATGACTCTGACGTCTAATATCCGAACGATTTAGATTTACATCAATTTGCTCATTTTATAATAACCGAATGATTTTGACGTAAATTAGCATAAAAATGATATAAACGAACGCAGCTACTGTCAATACTGTCATTGTGACGAATTTCGTTTTCAAATCAGTTCCTAATGTTAATTTAGGGGGCGCCACTGTACGTACGCTCCAGGGCCTACTCGACGGGAACACTTTTTCAAACCAAGTGGGACGGCCATAATAAGCGCCTAGCGTTTTGATACAGTTGGCCATGCCTAGGTTTACTGTGTTGTCTATGATGATGGACATGACCAACTTCATTAAACTATGTTATGGCCATTCCAATTCCATTAAAATGGGCTTCGTATGAAGTATGTCATGGATAGTGATGAAGTGGTGCCATCTGTTTGTTAGACATCAAGGTAAAATTGCCGTCATATTTGAAATTTTGTCAATCAAAAAACTCTGAAAATGTTCATTAAATGCATTATTTGTGGCAATTCTGAAAAACCTTTATTTCAATTTCCCAGCGACAGTGGAGTTAGAGCTAAATCGTTTGAGGTTCTTCGGGAAATTTGTGGTACTAGAAAAGAAATTCGTTAACATAGTTTAATGAAGTTGGTCATGTGATGGAGATGAATTGGCGATATCTAGTGAAATTTAGAATAACCACACATTTAAAAAGTTAAATATCAGGTTATGTTATATGCCATTTCATTGTCAAGAACTGTCAGTTTATACTTTTATGACACTATGGCAGGAACATGAAAAATTAGTTAGCGTCTTAGAACCTCGAATTCTGTAATTCTTGCATCGTTTTACTCCGAAATGATCAAGTTCCACGACGAAATTCCCATTCGGAGTGGTTTTGCTGTGATCTTTCATACTTGCTTGTGTAAAAACCTATTCAGAGGAAAGTTAGCGTCTTAAAACCTCGATTTCTGTAATTCTTGCATCGTTTGACTCCGGAATGTTCAAGTTCCACGACGAAATTCCGATTCGGCGTTAGTTTGCTGTGATTAGTCTATTCTATGACTGTGATCCTTCACACTTGCGTGCGTAAAAACGCATTTAGAGGAAAGTTAGCGTCTTAGAACCTCGAATTCTGTAATGCTTGCATCGTTTTACTCCGAAATGATCAAGTTCCACGACGAAAACGTATAAACTGACAGTTTTTGACAATGAAATAGCATATAACATAACCTGATATTTAACTTTTTAAATGTGTGGTTATTCTAAATTTCACTAGATATCGCCACTTCATCTCCATCACATGACCAACTTCATTAAACTATGTTATGGCCATTCCAAATGTCGAAAAAAAGTAAACCAAATGACAACTCGATGATGGACATAGACAACACAGTAAACCTATAGAACGCAAACTCCTATGCATTTTCCTCATTTTTTTGGAAACGCACCCACCACAAGCCGTCAGGGGACGCTGCCGTTTTATAAAAATCAAGGCCATCTGAATCAAAAAGCTACGCTTATAAGCGTAGCTTTTTGATTCAGATGGCCTTGATAAAAATAAAAATCGCGGAAACTTATGCCAAAATGTAAAAAATTATATTTTGACATATCAAGTCATAAGTAATAAATTTACTATTGTGCGACTTTGCACCCTGCAAAGGAATTATAAACCATGTGGAACTCGCCATAGATTTCCAAATCCAATTAAATATCCTGGGCGTTTTATGGAATGGATTAAAAGACGGGTAACAAGCAGTTATCAACTTTGGAGCCTATGAAAGTGTAGGTATAACAGCTACACTGTGTGTGGACTTCATTTTACCAGCAAAGACTTCGGCACGAACGAATATGGCCGTAGATACCCTCGATACAACTTCCCTCCTTTTCCAATCCAGACTTACGAGTACTTCCAGTAATAGTAAAAAAATATTGATAATTATATTTTAACTGAAAACTATTTTTTATAGAATTTTCATCCGATCTACTGATCTACGATATTTCTACTGAAGACGCTATAAGTAAATTGTGTAAATCCTGTTTTATGTAGTAATGAAGATATAAATTCTTGTGGAAGTTTCAAAAAGAAAATGAGAAAAGCTGAGCATATTTAAAATTATAAAAAGGCAGAATGTTAATCCAAAATTCGGGCTGCAACTAGGGGCTGCAATGTACCGAAAACGTTACATGTAAAATTCGATGTCAAAATAAAGAGCAAAATTTTGAAGGTGAGGAAGCCATAAATCTCTGTTTGTCGCAATTGAGGAAAAGAAATACCAAACCAAAATTTATAAAAATGCAATGAAAATGTATCGAAAAAATTTGAAAATAAAAACTTCAAAATAAATGTACTCGTAGTCTTAATTTCATAAATAAATTATTTGAAAATTAAAATAAATAAAAAAGCCAGGATATCCAGCTGGCTGTGTCTTATTTTGCACCTACCACAAGCCAGTAGATGGCGTCGGGACACAAAAAACTCAAGGTTGGTAGAACTGACTAATTTGTATAATAGGTTGCCTCGTTGAAAATTGCGGGGCGGGGGGGAAAGTAACTCGTGACGTAAAATCAACCCAGAAATTTTGGGTGTTCGAATAGAACCTAAGGTTTATAAGCTCCGTGGAGTTTATTGGGTGGCTTTTTGGGATTTATTCTAGCGAAGGAACACCTAATGCATGATCGACAGACTCTGTAGTAAAAGTTTAGTACACTGTGACGTCACGAGTAACTTTTGCGGGGGGAAAAAATTCAGACTATTGCTTTAAATGGAAACGAGGCAACCTATTATACAAATTAGTCAGTTCTACCAACCTTGAAAAAACTATGGGAGTTTGCGTTCTATAGGTTTACTGTGTTGTCTATGATGATGGAGATGAAGTGGCGATATCTAGTGAAATTTAGAATAACCACACATTTAAAAAGTTAAATATCAGGTTATGTTATATGCCATTTCATTGTCAAAAACTGTCAGTTTATACGTTTTCGTCGTGGAACTTGATCATTTCGGAGTAAAACGATGCAAGAATTACAGAATTCGAGGTTTTAAGACGCTAACTTTCCTCTAAATACGTTTTTACACACGCAAATATGAAGCAAACCCGCGCCGAATCGGAATTTCGTCGTGGAACTTAAACATTTCGGAGTAAAACGATGCACGAATTACAGAAATCGAGGTTTTAAGACGCTAACTTTCCTCTAAATACGTTTTTACACACGCAAGTATGAAAGATCACAGCAAAACCGCTCCGAATGGGAACTTCGTCGTGGAACTTGATCATTTCGGAGTAAAACGATGCAAGAATTACAGAATTCGAGGTTCTAAGACGCTAACAAATTTTTCATGTTCCTGCCATAGTGTCATAAAAGCATAAACTGACAGTTTTTGACAATGAAATGGCATATAACATAACCTGATATTTAGCTTTTTAAATGTGTGGTTATTCTAAATTTCACTAGATATCGCCACTTCATCTCCATCACATGACCAACTTCATTAAACTATGTTAACAAATTTCTTTTCTAGTACCACAAATTTCCCGAAGAACCTCAAACCATTTAGCTCTAACTCCACTGTCGCTGGGAAATTCAAATAAAGGTTTTTCAGAATTGCCACAAATAATGCATTTAATGAGCATTTTCAGTTTTTTGATTGACAAAATTTCAAATTTGACGGCAATTTTACCTTGATGTCTAACAAACAGATGGCACCACTTCATCACTATCCATAACATACTTCCTACGAAGCGCATTTTAATGGAATTGGAGTGGCCATAACATAGTTTAATGAAGTTGGTCATGTCCATCATCGACTTGTCATTTGGTTTACTTTTTTTCGACATTTGGGATGGCCATAACATAGTTTAATGAAGTTGGTCATGTGATGGAGATGAAGTGGCGATATCTAGTGAAATTTAGAATAACCACACATTTAAAAAGTTAAATATCAGGTTATGTTATATGCCATTTCATTGTCAAAAACTGGCAGTTTATACGTTTTCGTCGTGGAACTTGACCATTTCGGAGTAAAACGATGCAAGAATTACAGAATTCGAGGTTCTAAGACGCCAACTTTCCTCTAAATACGTTTTTACACACGCAAATATGAAGGATCACAGCAAACCCGCGCCGAATCGGAATTTCGTCGTGGAACTTGAACATTTCGGAGTAAAACGATGCAAGAATTACAGAAATCGAGGTTTTAAGATGCTAACTTTCCTCTAAATACGTTTTTACACACGCAAGTATGAAAGATCACAGCAAAACCGCTCCGAATGGGAATTTCGTCGTCGAACTTGATCATTTCGGAGTAAAACGATGCAAGAATTACAGAATTCGAGGTTCTAAGACGCTAACTAATTTTTCATGTTCCTGCCATAGTGTCATAAAAGTATAAACTGACAGTTTTTGACAATGAAATGGCATATAACATAACCTGATATTTAACTTTTTAAATGTGTGGTTATTCTAAATTTCACTAGATATCGCCACTTCATCTCGATCACATGACCAACTTCATTAAACTATGTTAACGAATTTCTTTTCTAGTACCACAAATTTCCCGAAGAACCTCAAACCATTTAGCTCTAACTCCACTGTCGCTGGGAAATTGAAATAAAGGTTTTTCAGAATTGCCACAAATAATGCATTTAATGAGCATTTTCAGAGTTTTTCGATTGACAAAATTTCAAATTTGACGGCAATTTTACCTTGATGTCTAACAAACAGATGGCACCACTTCATCACTATCCATGACATACTTCATACGAAGCTCATTTGAATGGAATTGGAATGGCCATAACATAGTTTAATGAAGTTGGTCATGTCCATCATCGACTTGTCATTTGGTTTACTTTTTTTCGACATTTGGGATGACCATAACATAAGGCGCTTTCCTTTTGCACCAAAACTCAGATATTTTTGCTCAGATCAGTTTGGTTCACTTATGTAGGTACGCGTTCCTTTTGCTTTTGGCTCAGACAAATAAAGTGAGTTTTTTACTTTCCCCCTTCCCGATGCTGCTCCACCTCGACAGCAGATGTAGATAACTGAGAATTAAGAGGAGTAGATACGTACTTTTCTTATGGAGCTTTCAATGTATAGTGCTAACACTGTAGCTTTAGCCCTAATGGACATATTTTCATGGAAATCATCTCATTAAAAGAGCAAACCATTCCCTACAAATCGGCTTGAAAATTTTTTAAAAATTCTTTTTTTTATTATTAGAAAACGTATCAAATATTTTCGTGAAATTGATGGTTCCTAGTTACAACAATGCAAAACCAGATTGTGGATATATTCTTAAGCCAAAATGTAGACTTACTGCTTTAAAAATGATAGGTTCAAACCCGGTAAAAATATTTTAATTAATAAGCTCATATTACAGCGTTAGCACAATTTGCAAAGTAAAATTCAGCTTGCCGTCGATGATTTAGAATCCCCAATAATAAGTCTACCGCAAGCGGGGGCCTTAGAAGCTATTTGATGGATTTATAATGTACCCAAACCCTCCTATACCTGGTTCCTCTTTACAGTATAGATAAAGTATTCCCTTAGTCTGGATTTTCATTTCATGTCTTTCCATTTTGACTACGGCCTGTGTTCGTTACTTGCTTCTTTATTGTGTTCTCTTGTTTAGTTGTTTTGTTTTACTTGTGTACCCGTTAACGTGGATAGTGTTTATTTGTAATATGTATGTACTTTTAGTGAGACTATTACTAGTGTTTTATTAATTGGTGACGTAAGTATGTGATAAAATATCTAAGTTTTCTACACCTAGTAATTCTATTTCTTCTTTCAGAGGTTAGATACTAGGAATTTATTTCTTGCTCTTAATATGGCCAAAGCTAATAAAAAAATGATAAAAAGACTTACAAGTCGAAAACGAAATAGAGGAGGTACTCAAAACCTGACAAATTGGAAGAATAAAGCGAAAGTGAGTATTTTTACCTGATGAATGACGCATGGTACATTAAGAAGGAACAAAAATGGAATCATAAGGAAATTAGACATTCGAAGAATGGCGAAAGTGAAAAAACAACGTGATGTAATAAAAATAAAACTGAGGCAAAAAGGTTATTCAAAAGGGTACCAGCACTCCAGGACACATAAACCTGACGAATCTTATGGTGAAAATTCTCAACAGACTGACATGTTTAGAGAAATGTATGAAGAAGAGGAGAAAGAAATTTTAAAATCATTAAAAAAAACGGATGAACAAATTTCTGAAATTGAACGAAGAACGGCAGATCAAAATGAAGATGGTGAATGGATGGAACAAAGAAGGAAATTAATAACTGTCTCAAATTTTGGCAAAATTTGTAAGCTAAAGAAAACTACAAATACTGCCGGAACTATAAAATCTATATTGTACAATGTCATTTAAACAAAAATTCCTTCTTTAAATCATGGAAAAATACATGAAATTGACGCCAAGAAGGAACTGGGAAAAAACCTAACCGAAGAATATAACGACAACATTGAAATAATTTCCTGTGGTCTTTTTATTGATAAGAGCGTTTATTTCTTGGGAGCATCCCCAGATGGTTTCGTAGAAAAGATCGATAGCCTTGTCGAAATAAAATGCTCTTATACTGCGTATAAACAAAATTTAACACGCGGCGAAGCCATTATGAAGAAATTAATCCCATTTTGGAAAATTAAAAATGATGGTAATTACGAAATTAATACCAACCACGACTGGACTTCATATAACAAATAAAAAAAATGTATATTGGCAGTGTGGACAGGAAAAAAACAAACTAAAAACACAAGTAATAGAAAAAAATGACGACTTTTGGGACAAAAAAATGAAAAATAAACTGGAACAATTTTATATGAAGTGTTATCTACCTGAATTAATTGATCCTAGAACATCAAGAAATATGCCAATAAGAGATATTAAATGAAATATTTAAAAATAATTGAAAGTTCTGTTTTATTTTTTGTAATAGATTGCTTTATTAGATTTACGATCAAAGCAAATAACTAAATTAAAAAATGTGTTTCATTTTTAAATATCTAACAAGATAATATCGATACTTTTATTTGAACCACTACCCAAAGCGTCAAAATAATACATGCCTGTGAAAGACCCTATTGTAAATCATGTAAATCATCATTACAATAAGCAGGGGTTGGTTTGCCGGGTTTATTGCTTATTCTGACAGCCGAGCCGGTGTTGTGGAAATTTCAAGGTCAACATTGGTATCTACTCCTCTTAACTCACTTTGTGATATTGGTGGTGGGGGAAAAAGTAAAGCGAGTCATCGCGTAGTTTTAGGTTATGTTTTGTATAAAGTGTTTGGCACAAATACAGGGTGTTTTCGAAGTTGAGCGGTTCCTTGTAACACGAGATACTATACATTATTCTTAAGAATTTTAGCCTAAAACTTCTTAGTAAAATGTTTGTATTAAGGGAGATAATTGATTGCATATTTTTATTGTTTTTTAAAATTTTGAGTCCGGTCCTGTCTATTTCTCCGCTGTCCTAGATTAATAACTGACGTGGCCCAGGATGGTGTCTTTCTGGAAATCGCGCTGCGTACTCTCTGGACGCCGCAGCTGCATTCTGATAACGTGATAACATTGCCCATGCATTAGCAACATATCTGTGAGCTCATTATTTTCGTAATGATAAAGCCATTCCGACTAATTAGTAATTAGATGACAACTCTGACAGTATTTTTGATTAACGTCCATGCTCATTTGATTTTTTTTTGTCAATTCTAATTTCTAACAAATCAGCGCAAATTTGAGCAGGACCGGTTTCAGAAATTTCAAAAAAATTAACTTATTGTATCTTCATTGCCGTTCACATTTTACTAAGGTGACTTTGGCTAAAACTCTTTAGAACAACGCATACTATCACAGGTTAAAAGGAACACCTCAATTTCGAAAACACCCTGTATAATTATTAAAAAATAGCAAGATATACAAGCTGCAGAGAACAAAAAATGGGCGGATCATCACTTATTTTATACCATAGTTTTATAATCCACAGATATTTTTCTCTAGTGAGAATGGGGAAGCAGAAATATTAAAATCATTTCTGGACAAAGTCATTTTGAAAAATTTTTGGGTTTTTTAGATTAGATCGTAATTAGACGACGTGACATTCTGACATTCGACATTTGAGCTTAGCGTTCCGCGCCCGCGTTCCTTTTACCCGGTTTCACTCACAAAAGTCAAACTGATCTCAGCGACTCAGATCAGTCCATCTCAGCTCACTGCGTTTGCAAAAAGAAAGCTACTATAGTTTAATGAAGTTGGTCATGCTCTATGACCAGGGTAGGGCACTCTATTAGACGAGCTTGAATCAAATTTAATATTTTGCGGCCACTACAGATGGCGCTCAGATCAGAAAAAAATTAAAAAATTTGCTACTACCAACACAATTTAGTAATTCCTATGGTTGGTCATCCTGGATAAATCCCCAATCGCATTCACTTTCCTAGTAATTCCCAGACATGACGCATGACGCAATTTAGTGGATAGTGGAAAAATACAAGTAGATTTTGTGTTTTTGTGTTCAATTGGATAATTTGTAAAAAAAATGAAGCCGTGTTGTGTACCCGGATGTGAAATTTTTAAAGTTTAATAATAATCAATCAATGTTTCCGAAAAATTAAAATTTATATTTAATTATTTATATTATGTTTGTTTCTCAGGCTTTGAGGAATATTCCAAGACAGAAAACTGCTTCAGTCACCCTCAGGAAGAATATAAATATGTTACTCCTGAAAAAATAAAAGGTAGGTCTGTTTTTATGTGATAGCTCAAATACCTAATTGATACTTATTTTAATTTAGATGCGTTTTGAGCCTTACCTCCTACCATCATTGGGCATTCTCCTGAATCCTGGTCTGTGGAAGAGCCAGAAAAGACATATCGAGCGATCAAATTAATTTGTAATCGAGTTATCCATGAATCCGAAATCGTATGTCGTTTCTTGAACAAAAAACACAGGTTAGATCTGGGCATATCAATCTAAAAGACGGATTCAAATCCATGGATGACTCGATTACAAATTAATTTGATCGCTCTTTTCTTACCACAGACCAAGATGGTGAGGACTTCTTTGTTTACCACTCCCACTCAAAGTAAGAGATCAATCCAATTATCTTTAAAAAAATATATTGAAATTTGTATTTATTTTATTTTTTTACGAGTATTGTTTTACAATATTGTTAAAACGTGTATTATACGCTATTTTTTATTATACTTGCACTACAATCTGAAAATTATAACAAAAAAAGTAAATTGAAATACCTTTTCCGAAGTAATCTGTGTCATTAATTGTTGAGATAGAAATGGTCAATTGTTGTTGTTTCGTGCTCCTGTATATTTGTTAAAAATTGTGTATAAATGTGGAGGTATTTATTATTATTATTATTCAAAATGTAGGTGAATTTGAAAAAACGGGAAACGACATATTTCGTAATGTAAATTTGGTTTTCAATATTTGTCAATTAATTGTCTACTCGACAGTACCTATCAAATAATTTTTAAACACATAATGTCATTGAATTATTTATTTATAAACTGACATACCGTCAAAAAATTGTAATTTATTACTAAAAAGCTATTTTCAAACTATGACAAACATGAAAAGAAACGTGTCGGGCTTTTTTTTTGACATTTCCCGTTTTTTTTTTTTTAATTGAAATACATACATACAATGGCCGGCAATAAAAACTAGACATCACTTTTGTGTTACGTCAAAATCCAAATGTGTAATGAATACTTTTTTGACACTGACATTTAAATGATGGCTAGTTTTTTTTTGTCGGCCTTTGTACGGTTGGTGGACAAAAAAAACTGGGACAAGCAAAATTTCTTACATTTGTATCAAGTTCTTAATTGTCAAAATAAAGTCAAAATAAAACTGACTTTTACAATCACTGTTGACAGTTATGTTGTTAGCTGTAATGCCGAATCTAACTGAATTCAAAAAACACCTAATTAGACAACGCCTTGGGAGGGTATTATCATACGAGGAATCGCTAACGAGCTAAACGTAAGTAAAAATATTGTTTTGCTCGCCAAAGAAATGTACCACACGTGGCATTTTTGTCTTATGTCATGATACCACAGTTAACCTATTTGTTAGCAAGCCTGAATTAAACGGTGCAAATTTGCCAAATTTGAATTTGAACAGTTGTCATTTTTGTCCCAGTTTTTTTTGTTCACCGACCGTACATATGTGTATATGTAGAAACGCCTTGTTTTATGCATTCGCTTTGCTCGTATATCAATTTTTGTATTCTTACTTGTTTTATAATAAATATTGTAACATTTTATTTGACCTTGTTTTGAATTATCACTAGGGTTAGGCGGAAAATAGTTGGCGCTCCCCACCAGTCCGTTACAGTGCCGCACCGCTATCTTTTCGCTGCGAGCGTGAACCATTGATCCTTTTATAATACGAGCGCGCTGCCTTGGATCGTGATGGTGGGAGGTATTCTTGACGCGCTCACTATTTTTCGCCTAAGTCTAATTATCACCCTAAAATTTTTTTGGAACCAGTGCGTAGTACAGGATTCAATTTTGCCGCCTTAGCACGATTACAGGCCTCCAATCAACTTTTTACCGACTCTCGGTAAAACTTTTTTGAGGCCACTATAGATGGCGCTGAAACTTGTTACCAGTCATACCAGTTAAACCTGAGAGAGTGGCCAATCTATTCTCTTCTTTATCTAGGTCTATTACTTCTACATTCCTTGGTTTAATCAATTAGATAAAAGTCATCGACTTGCAATAATAGCGATAAATGTCGCCACCAGTAACAAGTAATGGACTAATATTCTGTAACAGTCCTAGAATGTGGGTTATTCCGTATCTAAAACCACTATCAGAATGTTTATATTCTAAAACAGGCGAACAAAAAGGTGGGTTTTTTTGTCGTCGAAGTTGGCGTTGGAGAGTTGATTGAGAACGCGCACTCGTGTAAAAGCCTAAGATTTAAACAACTGATCCGCGATCTGTTATCCGTACAATACATTCACACCCGTAAATATTTATCTAAGCTCCATATTAAAGAATATGTTTTTAGGCACCCTTAATGAAAAACGTAATTTTACGTACTCCCATGCGGACGAAAAGTAATTCTTTTTCGGACGCACTTATTCAGACGCACTTTTCTGACCCTGGACCGTGGCACCATCTGTTGGCCTATTTAGTAAGTTAACAACGAAACCGACAAAACCGAGTACACCGACTGAAAACAAATGAATATTTTACAGTTAAATTTAACCAAAGTATGTTATTTGCCGAAAAAGTGTTGTATCGTTTTATTTCTGGTGCTTATTCTTATTTGATGTACAATAAGAAAATGAACGTTCCTATAATCGATAGCAACAGCGTGATGAAGAAATGTATAATACAACAGCAAAAGTGTTGAATAAATGTCTAATACGCCGCCGGACATCGCACATGATAATCGCAATAATTGTCCTGTCACCATAAATTATGTAAATTAGTAATTGTATTGCAAATAATAAATAAATTTCTCGTTTTGTTGGCATGATAAAAAATACTTTAAACAAATTGTTAATATGTACAAAGTGTCTATAAAAGAACATATATCAAGAGTCCTGTGGAATTGTGCGGTTCTACCGGGTGATCAAGAAGGACTGTTTAAGTTGGCAATACAATTAAGATAATTTTTTAATTGGGTTTCTTATAACACTGCAACTGGATATGTTTTGTTGGTTTATTTGACAAATATCTGATATATAATCTGTTTCAAAATCAAAAATCCACCAACACTGCATTCTACCTCGAAAATACAACCGACAACGTCGCCAACTTTTCTTTTTATTGTGTTTGCAAGTGTCAGAAAAAAGTGGAGTTATGAAAGAAAACTGTTGACAATTGTTTAGGTCGTAATTTATCGTGTTTTTCATTCTCATTTTATTATTATTATTTTATTATATCTCTCAAAAGTTATGATACGGTAGCTACCACCTTTTTGTACATAATAATTATTTTGTGTTACGTAAATAAACTCAACAGTTCAATGTCAAATTTTGACAGGAGGTTGGGCCAACCCAAAAAATGAAACTTATTCTAGGGATTTCTTTTTTTTTTTGCCAACATAATTCAACAGGTGGTGGATTTTTGATTTTTAAACAGATTATACGTATAGCATTAACAACGACAAGCCACTCCTGTTATACGATCCAGTGTTACCAACTTAAACAGTCCTTCTTGATCACCCCGTATATTTTTTTGACCGAACTATGTGAAGCCGTTGAAGCCGGTAGGTAAATTATTAATTAAATGTTAGCGTCAATTGTGAGTTCGACGTCTTAGTTGTTTTGCTTGTGATTTTCTTCAACAGTCTTTATCAAGACTAAAACGCTTTTTCGCATAAGTGTGAACTGTGAATACCAAAAACAAGTTACGAAGTAGGAAGGTAAGACATTTATTTTCGTACTATCCATTTACTAAACTTCCGCACTGTCAAAGTGTTTGCAAGTTGCCGCACTGCCGTTCTGAGACTAGTAATTTTTACTTTAACGTTGGCCCAAAAATTTGAAATTTCAAATTTGAAGTTAAGTTGAATAAATTCGCTTTTTTTCATTCAAAGTATTACTTACGAACAAGAAGAAGATATGAAATGTAAAGGAATACTGTTAACGGCCAGAGAGAAGCAGGGTATTGTTAATTATTGTTTGGAAAGAAGAGAATTAACTCCATTAACATAACCATACTTTTCTTGTTGACGTTTTTATAACTAGATTTTGTGTACAGGCAACTGAAAATGTATCTCACTATAGGTACACTCCAAAAAAAATTCAAAAATTTGACACTGACAGTGCGGGAGTTTAATAAACGGATAATACGTTTACAGTAAGTAATAACAAGGCGATCTACATTTACCAGGCCATGGCACTGACCAAAGGCAGTGTGCTATGGAATGGCCTACCACAGTCTGACAACATTGCTTCACCAACATTTAGTGAAAAAAAATCGAAATCCACTAAACCTGTCATTGTATTTACATTTGTCAAATATGAGTGATCTAATTTTACGACAGTTCAAAAATGCGTAATCGCATTGTAACATATAGTTTAAAACCACCTTAGGGACAGAAAAATAACGGTGCTCATTAGTCATCATTACTGATAATATTTCAGATGCTCTGCTGTGTTCCGGACTATTGAAACTGTTTGGTTATAAACTAACGCGAGGTGGGCATTTCCAACTTAAATACTTAAATAAACAATTTGTTCTCTCCATTGCCTAAATCCCATCCCATTTCTTGTAACTTGCTTCCCAGTCTCATTTCAATATTCCTTTTTAAAACCAAATGATTTTCTCTAGTGATTGTATCGTCATCACTAATTTTGATTATTTCTTCCCAAAGTGTAATTTCTTCGTAATTAGAAGTTATTGGCACCGCGTTTGGCACAAGTCGCTTCATTTTGTCCCCATTGATAACTGTCCCGCTAAAATCTTTAGCACAAGCATGGCTACTTTTGCGAATTCTTCACTCTTCGATTTTTAAAATCTCTTTCCAAATTTGCTTCGTTTCCTCATTTGATGGAAACTTAAATAAAAGTATTTAGCTACCTACGTAATTTGAAGAAGACGCATAATTTGAGTTGCAATTTGGTACGCAACACTTAAATGACATTTTTAATTCAGTTTGACGAATTTGACCAAGGACTTGTCAAAATTTATTTTAAATGTCGAAATCGTTTCAAAATTATTGGAACATCGTAGGTCATGGAATGGCCTACCAGGGAATGTGGCAACACAGCTAGTGTCCTGGCCTGTAATTTGATATTACCTATAAGCAATCTTTTCAGTAAACCGCAATGGTTTTATCGCTAGAGCAAAACACCTTCATTGTGATGTCGTATTACCGAAATGGTACCCTGCAGAATGGAGAGTGGGTTTATTCTATAAACGCTTGCAACGAAGAATTTTTCCGAAAATTTCCAAATGACAACATGTGGGAACAAATTTAATTCCACATGTTAGAAGGATTGTGGATAGATTTGTGGCAACTGGAAGTATTGAAAAAGGTAAAAGTGTAAGAAGACCGCCAGTGAATGACGAAATTGTTGAAGATTTAGGCCAACGAATGGAACAAAACCAAAAAAACTCCCGCAGGAAGTTATAACTTCAGACTTATGTACTATTGCGGGCAAAAAAGTGAGACATCAAATTTCTGTCAGTTATGAAAAATTCGATGTAGTTCAAGCTTTATTGTCATTTTTTTTGACACTACCTATTCCAGCTGACAGTTTACAAATTTATTTTCCTTTTCCAAATGCCATCTTCTTTTGCTAAAGGTAGATTTTGATTGGAACTTTACATTAAATAAATATTCACTACGTGCTTACTTACAATCATTTCCTACAATCTACAATACTTAATGACAACGTCAATCAATTCAAAGTAGGGTTAGAATTAGGTAAGGGTTATTTCACATTAAAAGTCAAGACAATGACGTTGATGTCCCACTTTTTTTGCCCGCAATAGTACCACTCTCCACTTGTCAGAAAATTGTTAGGAAAAACCTGAACTTCTATCCCTACAGGAAAAAAAAATCAGGACAATTACAAAGGAAAGTCGAAAAATTCGGACAAACAGCAAAAAATATAATTTATGTATGCATTCTCGATCATAATTGAGAGTTTTCGCGTTACGTTCCGTTAAAATAACCGGTACGCTATTCGCGAGCAATTACCGTAATCGCTTATTGTAATAATGAATCGGTTACGCTATTGCCTAGCAACACCGGCGTTAGCGTACACGGTTATCTGAAAAACGTAACGCGAAAACTCTCTTAACTGACGATAAGAACGACATATTTCAGAAAGAGAAAAAAATTAAACAAAAATTACGACAAAATGAAGTTTATTTTCAAAATAAATTTTTATTTTTTGTGTTTCCACGGCTAAGTGTAATTTATGGGCTGTTACGAATAAAGTTCTACTTATTTCTGATAATTTGTAATTGACCTTTATTTATTTTTTATGTTATAATAACATTTTAATATACAGGGTGTGCTATATTTTTGAACTCAGAAAAACATAATGAATCTAACTGTACCAAAAAAATTAAGTCGACCCTTGACCCTTGGAAGATAGGGTTGCTAAGAGCAATATTTTATATACAGTTTATTGTACTTTTAGAACCCTTTAATTTGATGTACCGCTCGTTGAAATTGCATTTCAAATAAGAACGATATAAGCTGGGGCGTTTTTTTGTGATCACTCTGTATATGTTCTTTTATAGACACTCTGTATTAATAAATGTATCTATTATTTGAAAAAAGTAGATAAAAAATAAGTTTGGAATTTTTCCAATGATGTCTTTTAGTCTTTTGCCTTATTAGTTCGTGCGGTCGCGTAAAAAATTTAATGTGCACTTCGGCCAAAAAGTGCCCTTTGTCCTCGCCTGTTTTCAAGTCTCGGCTGCGCTTCGTCTAGAAAACCCAGACTGGGACGAAGAAAGATGCACTTTTTGGCCTTGATACACAATAGTTATTTGGATCACTAGTCCAGAAAATGATATTTTGCGAGTGTGAATGGTACTGCGTAGCCAAGGCGCCTAGCCGGGGCGGGCAACACAAGCACTCGCAAAACATTTTCTGGACCTGTAATCCACAAAATGTTTCATGCCAACAAATTTAAATCATTTTTAAAAAATAAAAAATTTAAGACATTTAAGAATCAATGCTGCCAGCCCATTCTCTAGTCACTTTTGTAAGTCTAGACCAGGAATTTAACGTTTCCATCGGATTTTGAATCATGCAAAACCGTCGATAACGGCATGAAAATAACTATTTCGTGTTCGTTTCTCGAGATATACAGGGTGTCTCAGCTGAGACTTTCGGGCCTAATATCTCGGTTATTTGCCAACGGATTTTTATGGAATTTAAAATACAGATATTTTAGACGATGAAGGTTCAATTAGTAATCATAAAATTACCTCAATTTAAAAAATGTAATTTTAATACATGTTTCTTTTATTGAAAATTAACCGCAATTATTATTAGATTCTTAAACATTAAAAAATAGGTGTCTGCACAAACAATTAACTAAATCACTTGCCTGATTCAACAAAAAAATTAGATTTTTTGTTAAAAATTTAATCTAAATTTTGAAGGTATTTGAGTAGTTACCTATTGAAACAATTGATGAAAAATTCCCAAGCAACATTTTGTACACCCCTTAAAATCCGTCAAAAGTAAGCGCGCGCTTTATTAGAAAAGTCAAATTGTGTAAATTTATTGAAAATACTCTAAAAATAGACTACAATGGCAGAAATTTCAATATTGTTGAAAAGGGAAACAATTTTTACCAATGGAGAGTGTAGTAAGAACTTCAATGACACAGTTCGTTTTCTCGTGGAACATTATCCAAATGTACTGTCGCGAGCAAAAAAAACTGGTCGTCACAATCATGTTTTGACGCAATAGAATAGGTATGTTCCATTGTAAAACGATCGTAAATATCATAACCTATCATCATATTGTATGACATTAATTATTTAATTTTTTGACACTTTGTTGACGTGGGCAGGGAAAAATGTTTAATTTGTGACAATCTAACCAAATTTTGAAATGATATTGACGACCAGAATTTTTTGCTCGCGACAGTAGGCTTTACAAAATTTAAGGTTCAGAGAGTCGTCAATTTATTTGAAGACAAAGGAAGCCTACGTGAACTAAATTACCTCGCTAAAATATCCCGATCGTGTTTCAGTTCTTTATAAAAGATTTAAAGCATCCAGTATAATAAATTACGTCCAAATGTTGTCCTCAACTTTGTAAGTGTTTGTAAAGTTAGTCAAATATGTCACCTGCGTTTCTACGAAGAGGTGCGCGTTTGTTTCATACACGTCTGCGTTTTTGCATCTGCAGCTACCTTTAACGCAGTTTTTTATCTTTTTTCTTGCAAACCAGACGTCTTTCGAGGACGAGTTTCTCCTTACAGCATTTTTTATTGACGATCAATTTTTTGATATAAATCTTAAGTGATTCAATATTTTAAAAAGGCATGTAAAAATTACGTTTTTAAGACTTGGGTTATTGGATTAATGGGACTTTACTCTTCACCGTCTAAAATATAACAATAAATTCAAAAAACTCCTACTGTCAAAATTAAATTTTAAATAAAATGCTTGTTTTGACTGAACTTGGATATAAAAAATTTTCGCTTGAGTGTACCGACATCAAAATCTAGTTACAAAATATATTTAGGTTATGTTTTCATTTTTAATCATTAAGCTAAAAATGTTTCGAATCATTCATTGCTTCGAACACTTGAAGTGAAATGCAGCAACTAAATGAATTAGATCAATTTAATAAAGTTTTAAAAAAACAAGCGACAAACTGAAAACAGGTAACAAATTAAACAACAACCAAAATCATCCAAAATAAACTAATCTGTTTCATTTATTCAGAAGAAAATTATTTAACACTTGATTAACACTTATCTCTCCAAAATTTTGATTTGTGAATCACAAGAACGAACACCAATTCTTAGTTAACAATACTGGAACAGCTTTGGCACAAATTCGTACAAAATTGCTTCCCGTTATCATCACTTTTTTGTTTGTTCCTCATAATAATTTCTTATGGCCCTCCTCTTTCGCGCCAATAGAACCACCGTAGTTCGTTTTGAACTTTCCATTTTGCCTCTTTTACAAAATACACTTAAATAATTTTGCAATTTATTTGACAATGTCAATTTAAACAAATGAATAGTTTGAAAAATTAAAAAATCATAGATAACAACTGGGCAATATGAAAATAACTAGTGATTTAATCAACCTAACAACTGCGATTTTGATTTTGACAGTCCAGATGTTTATTGAATGGACTTTATCTGCATTTTAAATTTCACAAAAATCTGTTGGAAAATAATTGAGATATATTAGGCTGGAAAGTGTAAGCTGAGACACCTTGTATAACGTGGAAACTGGTATACCGGGACATTTTTTTAACTCTGAACATAGTCCATACTTATTCCCTATGTTCAATTTAAAAAAACACAGATCAATGCATTGTGAGTTGCTATGCAACCAACTATACCGTACACAAGAGATTTTGAAATAATGTTAAAAATTGTTCCGATTGATGGAATTCGTCTATCATGTGTTGCATTGGAAATGTCACGCACATTTGTAATGCTCTGATTGGCATAGAATAACTGCATTATGTGTATTTCTTCTTCAAACAACTTGACCATTTTGTTAATCTCTCAAGTACTTATTTTCGTTACCTTGGTTACGTGATTACATTCATGCATTGACCTGTGTTTTTTAAAACTGAACATAGGGAATAAGTATGGGCTATGTTCAATGTTAAAAAAATGTCCCGGTATAACTAAATATATAAACTTTTCAGTTTATACAGGGTCTATCAGAACTGGCGGACCAAAATAATACGGTGAAATCATCATTTTCTGGGAATAATAGGAAAAATGTGTAAACCTTGTTCACGTTGAGTTGAACATTTCAAAGTCAAATTATTTAAGTTTTTGGCTCTGTAATTATGTTTTGTAAATAGTGACATGCTGCTAACCAACATAATGCGATTTAGCAATGCTTAATCTAACGTGAACGGTGTTTACCTGCATGTCACTATTTACAAAACATAATTACAGAGCCAAAAAATAAAAAAATTTGACCTTGGAATTGTCAATTCTATTAGTAACTATCGAAACAAATTTGATTGTTGCAAAGACATAATAATTGAATATTATTTCATAGAAATTATTTCTGGCAATTACAAAAGTCATTAAAAACGCTTAATGTTTCCTTCTTCAGAATATTTTCATATGCCTGTCTTATAGTTTGTGTTGGACGAGTGTATAATACAGTGTGGAATAAAATGATTTACATCTAGTTACCTTTGGAATTTTTGCACATGTACATTTTCCTGTACCGCTCTACTTTTTTTTGAAGTGCCGAACTATTAGTTCTGTCAATAAATGTCATCAATCGAATTGACAATTGTTACAATTTACTATAGTCGTTTTCAACGACATCCGTGCTGTCAGTGTCATTTTTAATATGTTGGTGCAGATTGTACTATGGCGGACAAAAAATTTTGAATGATCAAATTTTGGCATATCAAAAAATGTCAATGTAAGCTGCCCTTTACTGTTATTATGACGTTTATAAATTAAATCGAAAAATTGACGGTTTGAATTACGAGTAAACGTCTATCAAGTTTATAATAATAATTTAGCCGTATCTGAATTTACTAAAGCCAAAATAGTAACCCTTCACCAGAGGGGTATGTCGTATGGGCAAATTTCGACGAATTTAGGGTTATCGAAGGGCACTATCCATGCCATTATGCGGAAGTGGGAACACACTGAGACGGTGGTTCGGCGTCCAGGTTCTGGAAGAAGGCGGGTGTCTTCCGTGGAACAGAACGAGGCACCCCCGAACTATCACCGAAATCTGTGCCTGTCCATGAGGAATAGATCGCTCTTGGTTGTACAACAAAATGGAGCAATGATCAAATATTGACTTCTTCAGTTTTAGTTGTAAAGTTTTTTTTATTTTAATAATCTATGATTGACTAATCTGTCACTGGTGACACGACAAGAAAGGCAAAAATAAAAAATGAGGTTAGTTGACCATAAAGCCAGTTTTACATTTATATGTCAAAGGAATAACAAGTCGTTCAAAATTTTTTGTCCGCCATAGTACACACAAATCCATAATCAATATTCAGAATATGTATAAGCAAATCCTAGTTAAAAAAATGTCAAACAAGAAATTGAGGTTATGGTAAAAGAAAATTTATATTCCGTGAAACATCAACAATAAATAATAGTAAAATCCAACCTTCAACATGGTGTAAAAGACTACATATTTTCTGTGATTTGTTAGAAATGATAGATAATAATTTCAATTTGTCAATTTGCCGCGTCAAGATAAATTGCCAAATTAGAAAATTCAAAATTACTAAACTGAAAAAGCAAATGATGCCAACATACTGTCATATTGACAGCACAAATGTCATTGAAACCGACTTTAAATTGAATTAACAAACGTTGGTGGCCACTTTCAACACTAGCTGTGACTTGCTTTTGTTAGCTCCTTTTTAATTTCAATCTCTACTTTGCATTCATATCATCCCTTCGCAATAAATTACATTTGGAATTTTGGAATATTTTGAGGCTAGGCTTTCTTTTTTTTTGTAGAGCGGCATTTCGTATTTTTACAAGGGTAGTGCAAAGGTAACCAGATGTAAATGATTTTATTCCACACTGTACTTTGTATTTTTTAACACAATAAACTCTATCTATCTATCTATCTATCTATCTATCTATCTATCTATCTATCTATAGACAGTGTGATAAGAGTGCCACAGTTGCTGCTCAGGAGTACGCAGTTCGTTTTCCCAATAGGGAACATCCTAGCAGAAATACTATAACCTGAAAAATACTATAACCTAAAAACGTCCGTCATTGCACAAACAATGCGGATACCCAACAATGCATATGCATAATTTTAAATGCATCCATAGTTACAAATAAAGCAGGAAAACTAATTTATAGGTAACTTAACATCAACAATAGGATTGGTCAGTTTAAATTACTTCTTTCGTAATCACTATTTAAGATAGATTTTTTTGAACATTTTTCCTATTATTCCCAGAAGATGATGAATTCACCGTATTATTTTGGTCCGCCAGTTCTGATAGACCCTGTATACTTACTATCCGTTTATTAAACTCCCGCTCTGTCAGTGTCAAATTTTTGAATTTTTTTTTGAAGCGTACCCAAGTGACATACCTTTTCAGTTGCCTGTACACAAAATCTAGTTATTAAAACGTCAACAAGAAAAGTTTGGTTATGTTAATGGAGTTAATTCTCTTCTTTCTAAACAATAAATTAACAATACCCTGCTTCTCTCTGGCCGTTAACGGTATTCTTTTACGTTTCATATCTTCTTCTTATTCAGCCATTTCGTGTAAGTAATACTTTGAATGAAAGAAAGTGAATTTATTAAGCTTAACTTGAAATTTGAAATTTCAAATTTTTGCGCTAACGTTAAAGTAAAAATTACTAGTCCCAGAATGACAGTACGGCAACTTGCAAACCCTTTGACAGTGCGGGAGTTTAAAAAACGGATAGTACCTAACTTGACATCTGACAAAGATAACCTCAAAATTTACAATTAATTAATGTTTTTAAGACTTCGCCCAAACGAACATGAAAATTTTCTGACAGCGCTACTGATATCAAAATAACTAATTTTATTTTTTGTTTTTAGAAACAGATTAATTTATATGTAACATCTATAATTGAAATTTTTTAATAAACAATTGTCAAAACGTTGTCATGTTGGTACGGGCCAAACAGTGATTTTCATGATTTTCATGATTAGTCACACTGAGTGTCAACATTTTTTTTGATGTAACCGAGCCTGCGCCCTGAAAGAGAGAGTTTATTTCAAATTCGAAAAAGATTTCTGCTGATTTCTCATGAAATTTGTTTTGAAAATGAATTCGCGGAAGAAAGGTACGGGAAGTGAAGTGAACATAACCTTAACCATGATTTGGTGTCAAATTGTTATACAGCTGGTCCATATGCGCACATTTTAGGGTGGTACAGAGTGGTTTTTTACTTAATTTTGACATTGACAATTGTTTATTAAAAAAATTTCACTATACAGTCAGTTTTTTTTAAAGACTGGCCATAGGGTTTTACATGCTAATTTTTCAACCCCCTGTTAACTTTTATTTTTGTGAAAATTACAAAGCTTACAAAGGTGTTCCTCAAGGATCTGTATTGGGACCCCTCTTTTTTTCGATTTCCATCAATGATATAGTCAATGGCTTATCATCTTTGAAACTGCTATTTGCTGACGATTTTAAGTTGTACCGTGAAATCTCTACCATTAGTGACTGTGTGCTTCTTCAAGATGATTTACTCAAACTCAGTCGATGGTGTCATGAAAATAAATTTGTTCTAAATCTGAACAAGTGTACTGTAATGTCCATTACGCACAAAATCAACATCATTGAGTTTGAATATAGAATTAATAACGTGAAATTAGCAAGAGTTCAATCGGTTGTTGATTTAGGTATTACGTTTGACAACAAATTGTCCTTTGTTCCACATAAACGTTGTCGTTACAAAAGCATTTCAGGCACTTGGCTTTATTGTAAGGTGTTCCATGCACTTCAGAAATATTGACACATTAAAACTCTTATATTGTGCATATGTAAGATCAAAACTTGCGTATGGCAGCATCATTTGGGATCCAAGTTATCAGAGATATGTGGATAAAGTCGAAACTATTCAGGGTCGTTTTCTCAAATTTTTAGCATTTAAGACTGATGGTGTCTATCCTGAGAGAGGTTATTCTCAACAGAACTTACTCAAAAGGTTTGGCTTTCTAGATCTTCAGACCAGGAGAAGAAATTTTTCAATGAATTTAAAAAAAAATTGATCAAATACAAAATTGACTGTCCTGACTTGCTGAGTCAGATTTCACTTCATGTGCCTAACAAAGGAACTCGCCAGTCGAGAACTTTTTACATATCCATACCCAGGACGAATGTTTTGAAGTTTTCACCTTTACACCAAATGTGCACTTATTATAATGAGTCATAAGACAATGATATTTTCAGCTGATTGCTGAACGCCGTAAGTGCTTATTCACAATGGACATAAGACATAAGAAATACATAAGAGATACCTAAGAATAATTTGTAAATTTGGGCAATTGGAAAATAATTTATGTGTCCATATAACTCGAATATGATTCTTCATGCCTTTTTGTACAATGAGGTCACTTCTCATAAGTTACGTAAAAATTAATAGTATATCCACTGCAGGTATCATGAATTTCTTATGCCTTATATCAAGCTTATGTCCATTGTGAATAAGCATTAAAGTTTCCTGCCCCGTAATTGGATTCGTCTGTCGGGCAGTGTATAATAATAATAATAATAATAATAATATAAAGCTTAGCGCTCTTTTTAGATTAAACAATAATATTATCTAGTCATTTACCACCATTTACTTCATTTTGTGATACCAAAATGGTGGTAATAGACAATGTACACACAAAATGTTAATTGCAAAAAATAGTCTGAACATTACTTCAAGAACGATAAATTCATTTATTATGTTATAACAAGGTTCTTTACTTCAATAAAAATGAAATGAAATGTTCAAAATGGCCTCCATAGGTAGTTAAGCAATTACACAATCAATTACCTATCAAAATTACAAATGTCAGGTGAAATTTTAGCCTACTGAAAATTCAAAATTGAAGCAAACGGAATTCAAAAAACATCTTTTTGCTAACTTATTCCTTGCTTCTGGTTATTAAATTGAAATTGTTTTAATGCATTATCATATCCCACAACTTTACTACAAAACTGGGTTGAATATTTTCTGTAATAATATCACAAGACAGTGAGAATAAATTGAAAATAATTCGACAGATTTTCGAAAACTTGTTGCCAGGCAATAGGCATCTGGCAACAAGTTTGAGAAAGAATCTGGAGAATTATTTTCTATTTATTCTCAATCTCGAGGGGTATTCGTAGGATTATTTTTTCATGAGTACAAAATCAAAAATACAAAAAAAAAATTATATTATCGCACTGAATCGTTCTTCGTTCATGTTCAACAACTGATGACACTTACTGTCAAATCGAAAAATACCTTGTCACTAAAGAAAAATTAAAACAAAATACGAACTATATAAGGCATTCACGATCTTTTTGGGACCGAGTTGGCTGTGACCATCTAGTGATTTTGTTGGCAATTTCTTGCTGATAACTAAATTCCCTAAAGGAAATTGACACTTTTTGTGTTAGGTTAGGTTGTTTTCAGTTTAGGGTTATATTTTCTGAATAGGTACATTGTTGCCGGATCTCTTAAATCTGGTCTGTCCTTTTTAAATTAAATTAAATCGTTTAATTGAAATTTTTTATCGTAATAAAATTGTTTTGGCAATTTTGACTGTTCCTTTGACGGAAATTTAAATTATTCTTACACACTTAACAAATCATTTAGTTTCTTACCAATATTAAAATAATAAATCTGGCAATGCGGTGGCAAGAAAATGTCGAACAGACACTGACAGAAAAAAAAATAGCATCCGTTGCATCACTGAGTCAGTTGGTCCAACATGAAAAGAAAAAATCATAGCCAACTCGGTCCCAAAAAGATCGTGAATGCCTAATAATTATTCTCACTTGTATAATGTACTTAGATTATTCTCACTATAATAATGATACAATTGGACAGATTTGAACATGTGATCAAAAATGCTGATGAACTATTGGAAGTTATAAACATGAAAAAATAATCATGAGGACAAAAGTTAACAGGGGGTTGAAAAATTAGCACGTAAAACCCTATGGCCAGTCTTAAAAAAAACTCACTGTATCATAATTTGATAATAAGGCTTTACATTTTTCAGAGCACACGTTTAGGTTTTTAAGAAGACAAAAAACAATGACAAAAATCCTGTTTAAAAGTTTACTAACAAAATTTTAATTCTAAGACCGTCATCACAACTTCCGACGGCACAGTGGTCGAAAACGTGTAGTTTATTGTGGATGCTGTAATCACCGATAAATTTATTAAACTAATATAATAATTTATTTAGTTAATTGGACAAAAAAATATTTTTTTAATTGGATTTGTTTTCATAAAAAAAAAATAATAACAAAAAAAATAAATAATCGTAGTATTATGATTGATGATATGAATTACCTACGAGCAATTTGAGTATAAAAAGTGTTATGTAAATACTTGTTTCAAGAATTAATGAACTTAGAAACTTTAACGATGGATGTAGAACAATGCCAAGACCGTGGCCTTTAAGCACTAAACGTCATAGGAAATCGTATAAAATCTCATTAAACAATTTGTTGGCGTATGAAGAATTCTTACAAGTGACCTTTAAGTTTCCTAACTGTATAACATGACTTTAATTAACAGTTAATCAAATAAGCATTTAACTTTATTAAATAAGTAATGTTTACTGAAAATCTTAGATCCAGGAACGATTGAGTCTGATTGGTTTGCGTTATGGGAGTTGTTATAAGCATTGATGAGGATTCACTTATAATTAGTTTGATCAATTTTCGGGAAATCGTAGCTCATGTTCTTGTCAAATGTACTTAACTATTAATTTTTGACCATAAAGAAAGTAAATCAGAATATCGCATTTTGATAAAAATAACAATCTTAATACTTACTGGTAAGACATTTTACGTTTCCGATTGGTGGAAATTAGTGTGCTGTCAACGGATTGCAGTTCCATAAGGGATTTAGAATTTACATTGTCTTGGTAAGAAATATTTGAACTGCATGGATTACTAAAAAGACAGAAAAACCAATAAGTTTGTATTAACTAATCAGGGTTATTCTAAATGATTGTAGTCCAAGTAGGCGTAAAAACTGAATGTAAAATTTATGGTTGCCGCTCCATATAAAAATTTTCAAAATTATATGAATACTTAAGTGAATACACATCGTTCACACAGAGGAATTAAACAACTCAATATTGTTAGAATTAATCGTGAATTTAAAAGGAAATGAATACAATTCTAATCACCGCACTTTTCACCTAAAAAATGCCAGTGACAGCGACGAAAATTGACAGTTCACCTGAAAGCGACAAAAATTTTATAACATGGGCATAGCCTGCTTCGACTACAATCATTGAGAATAACCCTGTACAAGCCACTACCAGTAAAAATAATAAGTTATAATTATAAACAACTTACTCAGAAATATTTGACAATTCGTAATAATTTGATTGATGATATTGTTGAAGATTTTGTTGGTCAATAACAGGTTTCAGTTCCTCAAGTGTTATAAAATCTCGGTCATCGTCAGGAACTTGTAAAAGTCGAGAATAGGGAATTTCCTGAACAGAAAAGTTTCTTGCGACCATATTCACTTACACAGACTCAAGGTAAACTGTGTCTAACACAATAAAATTACTTATTCTTAATCGAACGGTTGATAACAGAAGACCATGAAATGCAGCAAAGTTCTTTGTGACTGGTTTATTTAAACCCGTACTTCAGTGGCAGCGACATTTGAATTTCTAACGACGCATGTCTGTTAGAGTTGTTGGGGGCATATAGAAACTTATAACTGATGAATTCATGTTTAAAAAAATTATTCAAGATAATGCTTTATTTGTTCAAACATTTTTTCTAATACTCGTAGGTGTTTTTAATATTTTTCCTATTATTTTTATCTACAAATTACTAAAAAAATATTATTTGAAATTATCAGATTGAAACAAATCTATATCTTATTTTATTTTAATTAGTTCAAAAGTATGTTCGCTTATAATAATATGATTTGTAATCAGATCATTTTTTGACTGTTTCTTAGCAATTAATCCAATTTAATTTATATGTACATACGTATTTTATGCATCTTGATTAAGAAATCAATTTATAATGAACGTTGACGAATGCAGGAAACCTTTCATGCGATTTATTATTTGTTTGTTTTGTATATTTAAACCCTTTAATGAAAGTGTACGTACGTGGTCATTTGTGAATGTAATTAATAGGGATTAGAGAGTTCGCTGTAGTCCAATAGTACAAGAGCTCGTTACGCAATAGCTAGACACTTATATTAGTTTTTCATCGACTGATATATGATCTTATTAATCAAATATGGCTAAGGTGTGATTAAAGAAACTCGAGATTTTACACCTGAGGTCTAAAACATCTCGGATGCATCAGATGTCCGAGTTTCTTATTAAGCTAACGAACTGTTGCCTGGGGAAACGAACATAATTATTGTGATAATTTTATTGTATCGTAGGTATGTATATAAGATAGTTTATTTTTGTTCTGTGTATATAGTTAAGTTCATGATTTCTTTTAGAATTGAATCATTAGAAATAATTACATTTTACTTCATTAATACAATATTTCTTGGATGTCTTTATCACAATAATTAATGTAACTTGAAGTTATAGTGTAGTGTAGTGCAGTTTTACGTTTTGTATCTTTTCGATATACAGGCTTATTATAAATGTTTCATCAACATCTAGTTGGTGTAGCGGCGCACTTAAATAAAGCGCACAGCCACCTACGATGTTAGAAACATTTATAATAACCCTGTACATGTGTAACTATGTACAACTTTTTTAAGAACTGGATGAGATGAAGAAGATCCTATAAGTTTTTAATGATGTTATCTTAATCCTTTCAAAATTACTTTGATGTAATTTTTTCTTCAATTGTTAAGAACATAGAGTGTATCTCAGATTAACTGATTGATATGGCTCTTACTGTGATAAGATTGAATGTTAAAATTATTCAAAACAAAGTTTTATCGTTTTCTTGTATGGGTTTATCTGTAATTTTCAAAACATGTCGAATATAATTTAGTTATACTTAATATTCTATGATTGAGCATTGAACATTTTCCATTAAATTTGTGTGATGGACCTAACTTTATAGCGATTTACTATCAAATTGGTCGAAATATTGAAAGTTTTTTTTCTCTACTAGTTACAGAGCTCCTCATCTTTTTGACTGATCCTCTTCCGACTTTGAATTATAATTAGGTAATAGTGAAAATTGCGATCAAATATCAAGTTAAAGAAGGCTGGAATCCAAGACCGTTTATTGTAGAGCTGAATAGGACAGCTCGTAATGTGATGGCCCCCCAATAAATCTTTTTGACGCAGGGCTGTCGGCTACCCCGAAACCACTTTTCAGGTCAGTACTGGTAAAATTCCAGTGTAAGTATTATAGAAACGATTTGCAGCAACTTTTCATTCGTAAAGGATTTTTGTGTGCAACCGTACGCGAAATGAGCACTTCGCGTGCCTAGAGCAGGCCGCGAAATTGAATTTCGCAGCCGTTGCCTTGACGACGGCCGTAAAAGTAAAAGTCATTTCAATATTTATTTATTATCACAATTACAACATATCTATCTCTATATTTGAGGTGTGATCTTACAAAATCTGGATTGGGTACAGTTAAAGTTTGATTTATGCCAGTTTTTGTGTCAGGAACGGCCGCTATTAGTACAGAACTAAAAGGGAGCAGATGATACAACTTATCATTAACAGAATTTAACATTTACCTGCCACAATAAATAAATTCCAGTAAATAGGTAAGCCAATGCAACATTATCCGACACGCTTTTCACATTCTTCTTGTTACATCAGTCTCAAAGTCACTGTAACATTTTTTATATTGCTGTTTCGATTTTTCAGGTTTCAAATGCGACACTGCACAATTTATAATATTTTTTTAACTCTGGATGAGATGATCTTACAAATTCTGGATTGGTGACAGTAAAAGTTCGTTTTATGCCACTTTTTGTGTTAGGAACGGCCACTATTAATACAGAATGTTCATCCTTATTTCATCGATAGACATTTTGGTTAATTCGTCTCTTCGCATGGCTCCTGATATTCCCATAATTAAAATGACCTAAAAAGGGGCAGATTATACAGCAAATTGATCTGGTCTCGTGTCAATACCTTAGACTTTTTCGCCTGATAACCAACTGACTTTTTTTCAAAAAAGTTACCAATTTCAGAAACTTCGTAACACCAATGCGATCCCGTATGTTCAGCGTGAGCTTCAACATTGAATATGTGCTCCATAAAGTTGAACTTTTGACAGTTTTTGATTTTTCCATTAAATAAGCCAAAACAACATTCTCCGACACCGTTTTCACATTATTTTTATTACACCGCTCTTTAAAGTCATTGTAACACTTATCGTACTGCCGTTTGGACTTTTCTGGTATTAAATTGGACACTGCACAATCTGCAATATTTTTTAACTCCGGGGAAGTAGACGGAACAAAAACGTTGTAATTTTCTTGCGACATTTTTCCAATTTTTCTCAAAATGAATTGTTTTATTTATGTCGTTTCCATAGCGACATGGCGACATGTAGGCCGACTTTATTTTTATTGACAGTGAAGGAAATTTTACTTGTTCATTTTATAATTACAAATTTTCGGGTTGCACACAACATGTTGTGTACACCTTGGCTACGACCTCGAGATTGTCTTGTCTCGGCCGCAAAGCGGCCTTGACGACAATTTTTCTCTCGGTTCGTCAAAGTAGGATTTCGCAGCCTTGCTATACAAATAACTATTCTTTAAATGAAAAATTGATATTTTAGAAAACTGAATATTGAATAATTTCAACTTCATTATCATTACGTAATTTATTTGAAAATTTCTTCAGAATGTTTGCCGAAATAAAATAGTCGAGTTCTGGTTTGGTTTGTGATTAGGCACTTAGTGTAACTACGTCATAAATTCCTGTCAGTTGGCACCTTCATTAATTGCAAATAATCGGCAATGTGATGCATTTTAATGTTTTTTTTCAGATATCTGTTTTCTCTATTAGTTTTAATCTATTTAGATAAAAAAAACCCAATTGATAATAATAGTATATTAGGTATATCATTAATAGCCGAATAATAATAGACTTGTTCCCCCCATAGGGTGCACTATCGCAGCGTGAGGCGCCGGATACCATTTACCTGTTAACAGGCTCGGCCGATGTTATGTCTTGGAACAAATTGCGACTCCAACAGGCCGAAGCCCACTTATTGGAGCCGACAAAATAAAACGGAAATAAGTAGGTACATACAAAAACAAAAACTACAAAATTCCTGCAAAATATAGAAACGCCGCATCGTTAATGTTCTTGGTGGTGCAGTTGAAGAGATCCACTTCTTCCGCAAGCGAATTCCCCATATCGAACATTCTGATTAATGGTGACCCAGCTATAATATTCGTTTTCCAGAGTGGCAATAGGAAATTGGATTTGTCCCTCCAATTAAGTCTGGGCACACGAAACGAGATTTTTTCTAATAGCTCCGGACAATCGACTTCGCCAACGATTAATTTGCAGAGAAATTTCACGTCTGCAACGTTTCTTCTGCATTGCAGGGAGACCAAACAGAATTGCCTGAGCAACCCTACTTGATCCGTCCGAACCCCTGCGCGGATAATGTCCCTCAACCTTATAAAGTAGATGCTTCAGAAAGCGCCTCTACACTCTTTCCAAGCCGGCCTTCGCGTATAGATAATACGGTGCCCAAACCGTGGATGCGTATTCTAGTCCGGACCTGACAAACGCCGAATACAGTGGCTTCAGGACATCAACCGATTTGAAGCTTTTGCTATTGCGCAAAACAAATCCAAGAGATTTAAAACCTTTGCTCGTAACACGCTGCACAAGCTCGTGAAACGAGAGTCTTTCGTCAAACCAGACTCCCAAATCCTTCTGAATCGAATGCCGCGCCACAGTCATATTTTCGCAAGTGTAGTCAAAAGTGATTCTATCTTGCGAGAAAAAGAGACCAAGGAGCATTTGCCAATGTTCAGACCAAAGTTGTTCTGCCTGCACCACTTGTCAATTGTCTCCAAATCATTTTGCGGAACCCTGGGGAACCCCCGACCCTTGAGAATATTCACCTGAGGAGAATCCATTGTAAGAAACAAACTGCCGGCTCCCATTGAGGTAGGATGAAAACCATTTAAGGACTCCACGGAAACCGCACTCGAAAAGTTTTTTAAGCAAAATATTGTGATCTACCCTATCAAACGCTTTGGCGACGTCCGTATATATCATATCCACCTGTCCCCTCCTGTCCAAGCATTCCGAGATAAACTGCATCACACAGACCAAGTTCGTCACAGTAAAACGACCTCTCAAGAAGCCGTGCTGCGAAGGTGTCAGATAGCTTCTCCAGACCGAAGACAAGGAGTTGAAAATTGCAGTTTCAAAAACTTTCGAAAAGCTGGACAGCAAAGCCACTGGGCGGTAATTCTCGATCTGAGCCAGGTTTCCGCCTTTATGAATTGGCACAGTTTTTGCAGTTTTCCAAATGTCCGGAAACGTGCCTTGTACCAGGGACAGATTAATAGTTATTTACATAATTAGTGGGATAAAAGCAATATTACAGGACTCGAGTGTGAAGATTGCAGATGACGAGGGCGTTAGCCCGAGTTCATCTGTAACACACGAGTTTCCTGTAATATGCTTTAGCCCACGTGTTATGTACAACATTTTATCTACGGCTGCGAATTATTAATTAAAAAAATCAATTTTTGGCAAAAACCTCAAATTTGACATTTACAAAAATATATTTTGATAATTGTTAAATGTCAGTTTCAATCGTTTTAATTCAAAATCAAAGCAACAAGATTGAAACAATTTGCTCAATACCAGGACAACCAGCTAATTCTGTTTGTAAACAACGCGTTGTTTTAAATTTTTCATAATTGAGAACCGGGTCGTTTACGTCTTATCGCGGCTCTCGGAAGTGAAGTGACTTCGAAAAATGTACATTGGGGTTACCCCGACGTCAAGTGAGAAAAGTACCAGAACCTGGAATGGAAACGTGTGTGATCCTGTTTCGAGGACGACCTGGAGTGCAAGAGACGAGCGTCTCTGAAGGTGTCACTGCAGTTTGCGTCGTTTTTCCAATATGACGTGTATTACAAAGTGGTCTCTTGTGCGAGTAACCCAAAAGAGAGTAGTAGATGATGTCATTAAAAGTGGAAGTGAGTCTTTTTGTGCCAAGCCCAGAGATTGAAGACCGAAACGAAGTCGATGCCGGCTATTGGGCGAACAAAATGCAAGAACTGTGTTATGTATTTACAATAAGTACCTAGCTTTTCTTTTGTATTGTTGTATTTCAATAAATTTTGTCTGTTTGCTTCTAAATAAAAATGCGTTACGTAATGAAACCAGTGCGGTAAGGAACTACATTACGCAACTCAAATGACTGTAAATGAGTGTGGTAATAACGACTTATCCAAGCAGCCGTAGATAAAAATATGTACCAAAGGTTGGACGAATACATTTCTGCAATCCCTGACCAGAAGTGAGTCTTTTTGTGGCTAGCCCAGAGATTGAAAACCGAAACGCAGTTGAGGTCGTCAACTGGGCGAGGCATAAAAAGATCTTCTACTCTGAATGATATATATTATTTTATCTTCAAGTGGATCACAAAAAAAAAATCGAACATGAACTCACTTATTTATTTTTCTTTTCCTGCAGTTACAATCTTCAAATTTTAAGGCACTAGTAATTTCTACTTCCCTTGTTATTGATACTTGAAGTTTCGATAATATTAGTAAAGTCTACAATGCTATCTATTCTATACGAAAATATCCACGTAAAACTTTCCCAAAATGGTGAATGATCGCAGTTTGTAATTTTTAGTATCCTGAACTTTTGCTACGATAGCAGAGCCCAAATCTTCGATATCTCTCATTGTCAAGTTGGGGATATCATTGCATCGAAAGCGGTCACACAGTGACAAGTAAGACAGAGCTAACCTATAATAGTTAATAATTTATAATTCTTCCTCTAGCGAACTCGGAAATTTTACCAATGTAGCCAGAAACTTTTCATCAGGAGCAATTATGTACGGGATCATTATAAATGATTGTAACAATTAGTGGGCGCACCTAAAGCATAGCGCACAGTCACCTACGATGGTATAATCATTTATATTGACCCTGTAGAAATCATACACTTTTCACCCGGGACTGTAGTCGGATGAGATCTACATTGAGTTTCCCGCGATCTGCAACAATTTTGGTGCCGGCGTCGTGCATTTCATTTTAGAACACTACACACTCACTTCAGAGATTCGCAAAATAGGTACAACAAACGTTATCAAAACGTAAATAGCAAACGATTACAACTTACAACTGTTTACCTATTAACAACGAAGGGCAATCTTGCGCTAATTTTGACATTTGTTTGACATCTGATCTGACATCCGTGGACACGCCCACAAGTCGTACAGCGGGCGGCTCGTCTTTAGTCACAGTTGGATCGGTTAAATATTGGATAATAATTTCGTTATCGCTTTTTTAGAGGCTTTATCTTAACCGGGATAATTTATTAATTAAATATTTCGTGTAATTGATAAATAAATCGTGACAAATACTTCAAATGACCTTTTATTTGACCCGGTCGAGCCGCCTGTGGGACACTTCTACTCCTAGGACTTGAAGTACGTCTACTCCGCGCAGAAAAAAATGACAGTTTAACCCTCTCTATGAAGATACACAAATAGTAATACGTAATATTGAATACCTAGGCAACCATTTTGATGACCTTCAGGTAACACAAGAATCAAACACTTCAACAATAAAAGCTTTTTATTACAATAAATGTTCAAAATCTTGCCCATTTGGATGGTACCGGTGAAGATAGCGTAGGGAGTGCCTGCAAGCTGCTTCAGCTGCATTTCCACATTCACCCAAAAGTAGGTATACATAGTAGCTTGACTGTGACACTTTTTTCAAAACAACAGTTGTCAGTATTTTTCATTTTTTTATTTTAGTAACCGTGGAGTAACAATCCGTCATTGTAACCTACATTAGGTGCACTGGCTACGTTGCCGTCTAGTCCCAATTGTTGAAGTGAAGATTTAATAATTTAAGCCACAATGACAACACTTCTTTAATTTTTTTTAAAATCTCAAACTTTTCAAAGCGGTGAGTTTTACATCCAAAATAAATATTTTGGTATGAACAAAGCTCCTTTACTTGTAAATTTTGACTTTGATTATGGAGTCTTTAGAGTCCCATTTCATCAAAAATAAAAGATATTGATATTTTTCAGCACTCCGTGACACTCTCAGGTGACGAAAGTTTAAGGAAATGATGTACTTTTGGGACAGCCTGTATATTAAAAAATATATCAACTTCATGTAGGAGCAGATTGGCCTTTAAATTTGATTTCTTTTAAATAAAACTGATCTAAGTCATTAAAAATAAGGAGCAATATTAACCGTTTATTGAAACCAAAATATTGTAAATTTTTAATGTCTGAAGGCCGGTTGCACCAACACCAGTTAAAGTTAACTACAGTTTAAAATATACGAAAACATTGCTATAACAATAGGTAACTAAAGTAACAAAGCATTTTAACCTACAGTTAACTTTAACTAGCGTTGGTGAAATCGGCCTTAAATAATTATTAGAATAAATAATTGTTAAGTTAATTTACAAAACGATAACGTTTTCAATAGCATAAAATTGAAATAAATTACGCAGTGCATTTTTGTTCTTATAATTAAATGTACCTATGATCCGAACATGAAACACAGCTATAACAGATTGTCATAGCCAGACAAATAAACAGTAATATATAAAGAGTACTGACGTACGCAGCATTGATCCATCATTTCCAGTAACTCTATTTAATAAGGAACGTAAGATAAATGTCGAAAACATGAATATCCACCCCATCATGATATATTGTGAGAATTTACTAAACAATGAAGAAGCTGTTGATACGAATTATTACATGAGTTGTAATTGTAATTATTGTAAACCAACAATTTAATTGGTATCAAATCTTCCCTAACAGTTATCGTGAATTAATGAAAATTTGTTAGACAGAAAAACACACGTACTGCTGCTATGGGAAAAATTATTTTTCTTAATGTTTTGAGAAGGATGAATCGAATTTTATGTTTTTATTCCGCTGCGCCATTTTACATCCTGGCGATAGGGCGCAGCATTTTCTAGTGTGTCACTCCGTGATGCCGCGGAGAAAATCGAGAACCACTGCCTTTTGGATCCTGTAGATCATCATGATAAAACTGACAATGCAGGAAAGGGTCCTCATTTTAAAATAAAAATTCCAATTTCGAGTAATTTGGGTTGCATACTCTGTAAATGTTGAATCTATCATGACAGCTGAACCTTCTCAGAGGGAGTTACTTACGGTCACAAAATCCTGAGAGCGGTTTTCCAGGTAGATTGTCGGAAAATGCAAATTTTGTTGGCGAGAAATATTATTTCTTTAGTTTTGGAGATATCTCATAGTTTTTACTATGTAGCGGTCTAGTGATAGGGGTACAGGGAAAATTATCGGAACTTATAGGACAATGATTATTTTAGGATCACAGGCTATGAATTTGAATAATACCGTGCGATCAAATAAAAAAAAAATTAGAGTAGGCAAAAATGGTGGTTTGAACCAATCAAAACATCAGAATAGCACAATCCAGGTAATTCGATTTTTTTTTAATTGATCGCACGTTAATAGATTTAAAAAACTGGAAGCAAATTATACATATGAAAATGAATAGATTGGAAGTAGATCCTTGGATAACGAGGTTTTTATCAGTGAGTGAGAAGAAACTGGGGAAGTACTCGTATACCTAGTCCTATTTTTACCCTTTTGAGGTGACGTCACGATTTCCTTCCTCACTTTATCTCTATTGAAACGACAGAACCAAGAAAAAAGTCCAATTTTTCTCTATTGAAATGACAGAAACAGTAAAAAACAAAAAAACCGGTAGGTCCCATTTGCGATGACGTCATTATTTAGTAACTTCACGTATACTGGGTGCCCCAAAATTCGCGGAACAACGTAGTAGTACGTTGTTAAGTAGTCATTAAGAGATCAGGAAAAAATGTTTAAAAAAATCAATCTTCTTTTTTGTAGAAGATATTGTAACGGTCCGAATAGGTTCGATAAATTAAGAACTTTGATTTTAAAATAATTTCAACGAAATATTTTAAATACCGTTCATTTGCGACGGAAATACTGGTCAGTTGTAAATTTTATTGTTGCTTTGTCCACAAGAGTGGCGCCACACTCCTCAAGTGAAATCTGCCAACCTTTCTTTGAAAATGCAGGTACGCGTCCGGGGCAAAACATAGCCCAAGGGGAACAAGTGTTCAGGGGAAAGGAAGCGTTGCAAAAAAATTACATGTTCGACAATTTGGGTGGTCCAGTTAAAATCAGGGAATAATTGAATTAATGAATTTGATGTTAGCAGGTTTCAAATTGAGAGAACCACCAAATTAATGTTCATTAGATGAATTTACTTTTTTTAGCATTCTCAAATTTTTGGCATATTTGTAATTAAAGGGCGAGAATTGCAAATTAGAAACAGAGCGCTTTATCGTAGAAAATAACTAAAATCGTTTGCACTTTTAGTTAGAAAAGTAACAAAGCAAAGTAGAAAGGGAGTCGGTAGAAAACATGGACAACACGGTAACGGTAAAGCCAGGTAGTCGTAGAAATCAGAGGTGTGAGTGAGAGAGAGAGAATGAAATTTACGAAGTAATTATTAATTAGAACGGTTTTGGGGAATCAAACCAATGTAGAACAATTTTTAGAAGTAGCAGAACAACGGAACTTAGTTGCATAAAATGGCACTTTCGTAACAGCGTTTCAAGCCCAATTTAGATTTCAAAATAAGGTTAATTTGTTTCATTTTAATTATGTTTGTTTTATTTTAATTATGTTTGTTGCATTTTAATTATGTTTGTTTCATTTAAATTCTGTTTAATTCTTGGTGCTGATTTTTATTATTGTATAGAGTCGGTAATTCAGTGTTCCTGTTAATTCTGTTTGTCCCATTTTTAGATTGTGTTTGTTTCTTGATGCAGATTTTTATTATTGTATAGAGTCAGTAATTTAGTGTTCTTTTTCAGGCTTCTAATTCAAGAACAAATTTGTACATTCGGTCTGGTCCTAACAAAAGTCTAAATTTAAACATTTAAAATAATGGTGGAAAAACGGAAACTGTAATTTCAAAAGTTCTAGAGATTTCGAAAAGGCGTCGCGATCGGCGTAAAGTAGAACCGAGCTGATTGGTCACTTTGGTCAAGTAGGGGTTGCGAAAGTGGGGTGCGCCAGAAATGATAAAACCGATTGCGGGACGGGAAACAGGGCTTTTTTGATTCACTCGGGGTTTGATCTCCAAAGTAGCCGGAGGTACGTTCAGTACTTCCAGCAGCCATTTTGTGACCACGTTTTCTACATTCACAAGGTAAATTATTTCTCTAATTCTTGTAAATTATTTGTAGTCGCGATTTAATTAGTCAAATTATATTATTTTCTTTGAGCTTTGATGACCACGTGACTCTTTAGAATCGTATATTAATTTCTTTACCGCGAAGTATGTGATCTTCTTGCATTTACCGATTGGGGAAACGTGCTCTTGTCAAGGGGAACTAGTATGCAATTATTATAAAACATTTCCATTCATTATTTATGTCTTGGATTCTCGAGTTCGGGAAGCTACCACCAGTGTCCGTCGCACTCAATAAGCTGTGGTCCGGCGTAAGAGCACAAAATTAGCCGCGTCACCCCCAAGGGGGCCAGCGACCAAACTAGGCCAGCTGACACGTGAAGAGAGGTACCCTTTGGCCCTATTAGAACCTTTTTTCCCTTTTATTTTCGACCACCGGACTAGACCGGGGTGATCTATGAGATTCCACGGCATCGCGTCGGGTTAAATTTAATTGGGGAAATAGTTGTAATCTAAATCGGATCACATAGTTCGCATCTCAAACTCGTATAATGCTGTTCGAGCCATAAACTCCTTTATTTGCCCAGCTTAGTCATTTATTCATGAGTCAGATCTCAATTCGAGGGGCGCGAGTCAAATCTCATTGGGTCAAATTTCCACCAAATTCTATTATTAAATTCATTTATTTATTTCTATCATTTGTTGGGACCAAACTCCACCACACTCGATTATTTGTTAAATAAAATTTAAGCGAAGTGTGCGCAATCGTTTTAATTCTATTTGGAAAAACCTTCCGAAGGTACGGCCTCTCGTTAGAACCTAATTAAACAAAATGAAAAATAAAACACAACGTAGGATCCATAAATATTTCTTTCTCATTATTTTTGTTTCGTATTTTTCCGCAAAAATAACATCCGAGGGAATGCGGCAACCAACAATACACCAAATGAGGGAGAAAAAAAAATCATCGAGGAAAAGTCAAGGAAGTCGAAAAGTTACAATATGGACCTATTCGTTACACTAAATGTGGCAACATTTAAAAACATTCTATGCATCCCAATCATGGATTTATTAGTACTGGATACGGCAATACCCTATAAACGTATGTCGACTTTGAAAAAACATATCACAGACTTCGGTACCTTCCCCCATTTCATTCTAACCTGTATTAAAATATGTTTCTCTCTGTTATTACAATACGTATGTCGTTTTGATGTTTCGCAAATGTCAATTTTGAAGTTTGAAATTAATTCAAAAGTCTGAACCTGTGGTCTGAACTGTCATAAAACTTCCTGCATTCGTAAAATAGAATAATTGCAATAATGAAAACCTGCAGAATTAGTTCTACTCCTTATAGTTCTTCAAGACAAGACTTATCTTTTCACTGGTATGTACCCAAAATAGACGATTCTTTACAAATACCGAAGACCTGGGTGAAAAAATGATTTCAGTTTTCCAAAAGAAACCTTCTTAAGAAACAAATGGATATCAGTGTGGAAGAGACAATCAAAGTTGCAAACGATGCGGTTATTTGTTCAAAACATTTTCGGAATTCTGATTAGGATGAATGTAAAAAACCATGCAAAATTTTAAAAAGGATTTGTAGTATAGGTATCTTCACAATACCTGAATTTTCCTACCACACCTAATGCCCCCTTTAATCTCAATTTCGCAGAAGAACATTGTAGTGGCAACAAAGGTAGAGCGTATAAAACTTAAATATTTAATTTCTTTCATAACTTACTTACCTATTTTTAAAAATTGTTAGAAAATAAAACGACGGCTACTCAATCAGTAGATTCGAGATATAATGCAGATGTAACAGAAGAGCATTTTAGTAGCCCTCGAAAAGCAAAACGACATGTAAATATGATCCAACATGTTGACGAGCAAAGGGAAATACACTACGAATGTAAGAAAACTGCGAAAGCTCTAAACAAAAACAAGATAAGAAGTAAACTTAACAAAGTTGTATTATTTAATAATGAATAAATATAAGAATCTGTTACGATTAATATTTATTTTGGTGTTTTTTTGTAATTTTCATGGATACTTGTGAGCTTGAATTTAGGCACAAATTAAAGTTAAGTGGTTCGCAAAAGTATAGTTGTTGAAGGCAGACAACTCTCTTCACCTTTGTAGTCCAAACCTGGATTTCCTTTTGTGAAATCTTTACCAACAGCATTGTCAGTGTTTCACATTAGAGTGAAAAATACCTGGCTTTAAACGAATTAGTCATTCTTAATATGTTCAAGTTCTAAAACAATAATATTTCATAGATTTAACGGTTCAAATACTCTCGAACTATGCAAACTTCAGAGAAACAGATTAGAAAAAAGATGACACGAATGACAGGAGAGTAGAGTTCGTGCCAACTCTCATGATCGATGACCTTGACAAAAGCTGCGGGAAGGCGGAGCCTAATTTTGATAAGTGAAACGTGAAAACATCGGTCGTTTGGTTAGAAATTTCAGAGTGGCGCCAAATTTAAATGTTGCACTCTCCAACGGTTTGGACTAGAATGCCCGACTTGTCGTCAGATAAATATCAACATAAATTAGTTCACAACCCTGCAAAATGTAAAGTGAATGGAAACAAAATTTTCAACGCTTTCTTAAAAGGTTTTTATTTATTTACTTAAGTCAACCACATTCTGATGAATGACACTCAAAGATTCTGTAAAGAGTACAAGTATTTTAGGTTAAAAATCAAGCACAATTAGGTGTGTTATACTTACAATTGCAATTATGCAGATTAATGGAGTCTTGAAAAAGACTGTTTGTAAACTCGGAATAACAATAATGGAACGGAAATCAAAAAAAATAAGGAAGCAAACACGGAGAGCGGAGGTTAATCACGAAGATCGGACAACAACACAATGAAAACATTGAAAATCCAAGATCCAAAACAAAAAGTCCAAAACACCCAGAGTTTTGCATCCCGGAGTTTTGTGGTGACAGTACCCATGTTTTTAGTTCGACTCGTACAGCCGCGTTTGTACGCATTTTGGTTTCTGCGTCATCGATCATGAGAGTTGGCACGAGCTCTAATAAATAGTTGATAGATTGAGAATTTAAACCAATCAGAGTCGGGGGACTCGCTAAAGGATAGTGCTAATACCCAGATAATGCGTTGAGAGCGACAGAAATAGATGCTACGTCTTGTTCAACTATGATGGCTGTACACCGTATCCAGTACTAATAAATCCATGATCCCAATAGTCTGCAAATATTTAATTTTTGTTGTATCCATGGAAATGAGAGGGAAAAATCAAAGCCGTGTTGCCGTACGCTGTTTGAGGTAAAACGAACATAAAATTACTATATGCCATTCACGATGTTTTGGCATAAGGGGAGGCTATGGAAAAAGTGCATTTAAGTTGCCAGTAAAGCTGTCTGTTGAATTAGGTTATTTTTTTCTAAGTTTGAGGTTATAAACTGCGTCATTGTCTAGTGCATTGTTGTCAGTTTTACTAGTTTGCAATATAAAATACTCACACATTTTTAATCCAATTTAACAAAACAGGAAACTGACTTGAACAGACTACAGAATAGTAGGGACCGGGACCGAAAGATGAAGTGGCTCCTGTTAATTTATGCACCACTTAGATAACCCACCTATACAGTGTCTCAACCAACCAGTTAGTAACTTCTCAATGAATTTTTCATTTTAGCCAAAACATTCCTAGAACTAGATTGTATAAAATCTTTTACCTACTTATTAAGCCTTACTTTATTCCAATCTTTCTGCAAAATATTTACACACCCATCGTCTATGACAAAAAAGAACAAAACTATTCAACTTCCATAATTTCATTAGAAAATTCTGAATCATCATTACCTGCATCAAAATCCCAATCAAATTCCGAGTCAGATTCTCCTAATGAAATTATTAAAGGAAGAACGTTTTCAAATGAAAGATTTCACATTAATTTTGCCCAATCTTCCGAAATCAGTTCTTTACAATATCTACAAAAATGTTGGCAAATTTCAGGAGCACATTTCAAAATAGACTCAAGCCATAAATTCACAACTCTATAGCAAAGTTGTAATAGGTCTTACAAAACCCCTGTGCCATTTCAATTGGGTCGTTGTTTCTTCCTACACTATCCATGCTACATATTTATCTTGTACTATTGGGGACAAATTACTTTGGTCGTCAAAGTCAGTTGACTGACATAAAGTTGTAAAGCAAGCATTAGGACGGTTAACCTTATTTTTTACTACTGTCAACCACTGTCACTGTCAAACTCATCATTGCAAAATGTTAAATACCGAAAAATGGACAACTGAAGGAGATATTCCAAGGAGGAAAAATTGAAAAGGGAGAGGATTCTAAATTTTTGAATAGTTTAAGGTGCCATATTTTTGACAAGAGAAAAGTCAATAATTTGAAATTGTCATCACTATTGACTTGACGTTAATGCTTGGTTTACATTAATTTGTTTTGAAGTGACAGAAAAATGACGACCAAAGTACCGGGTGATCAAGAAGGACTGTTTAAGTTGGCAGTACACTTAAGAAAATTTTTTAATTCGGTTATTTATAACACTGCAACTGGATATGTTTTGTTGGTTTATTTGACAAATATCTGATATAGGTATAGCACTAACAACGACAAGCCACCAACAACCGGAAGTTACTCCTGTTATACGATTTAAAATACGATCCAGTGTTACCAACTTAAACAGTCCTTCTTGATCACCCCGTATTTTGTCCCCAATAGTACTCACCTACGATTTAATTTATACACAAAAAAAAACTTGACTTCATTGTAACTTACTGAAAATATGTTCTGTAGTCTAATACAAACACCATCAATACGTTTTAAAGTCGCTTAATTATGATTAGGTACGGTAAATGCGGCAACATGTTACTTTCATTTTGATAGGTCCGCATGTCAGGCACTTTAGTGACAGTAGAGATGACAGAAATCAAACATGTATCCAACGTTAAAAAATGAAATCATAGGCTCCCCTTATGCCAAAACATCGGGAATGGTATATACCGGGTGATCAAGAAGGACTGTTTAAGTTGGCAGTACAATTAAGAAAAATTTTTTATTCGGTTATTTATAACACTGCAAGTGGATATGTTTTGTTGGTTTATTTGACAAATATTTGATATAGGTATAGCATTAACAACGACAAGCCACCAACAACCGCAAGTTACTCCTGTTATACGATTTAAAATACGATCCAGTGTTACCAACTTAAACAGTCCTTCTTGATCACCCCGTACTTGGAAATGCTGGAAATAATGGAGAAAATAATTGCAAACCTGATCACAATCGTTCAAAATTATTAGGCCACTGGCTAGTAAAAGACAAATAGTCAAAAAATTTTTTATTATTTAAAATAAATGAGATCTAAGCTGCACCTTTTGGGCCCCCATATCTTCAAATCTAATAGGTATAGAATTTTTTAATTATTTTTCTCGTTATTTTCTAACATGAATTGACATTACCTCATTGAGTTGTTCCGCGAATTTTGGGGCACCCAGTATTTAAGTTAGGATGGGAAATACATTTGAATTGATCATCATAAATAACTATTATGTTTCAAATTTATGTTTATGTTTGTAATCAATGTAATAAGGGAAAGAAATTAAAAATTGCCAAATTGACAGGAGCATAAAATTAACAAAGTAACCAACAATAAATAAACGTACCGCTTTTTTTGTTTTTTTCTGAAAAAGCGAAAAAGAAAAAGCGAGTAAGGAAATCGTGACGTCACCTCAAAAGGGTAAAAATTGGGCTATACGTTTATTTATTTTTTACCAATTCAATTTTTTTTTCATCCTGGCTCAAACATACGTGAAGTTACTAGATAATGACGTCATCGCAAATGAGTCAAAATTTGACTCTAGATAGTGATGGCGATGGGATACCCTACATAACGGTCGTAGTTAACGTTACGTGGTCCAAACGTTCCTATAAATCGAATTACAACTCACTATCTGGTATGGGATGTATAATTGGAGATAGGATTACTTTGTGTATAAAACTGAAATCACACGGGCGGTCAAATTTAATATTTTTAAAAAGAGTATTTTTTTGTGGATTCAGTAATGTAACACATGCGTATATTATTTTAGTGGGAACTTTATAAAAAATTATTGAATTAATAAAATGTTTAAAAATGTAAAATTTAGTTACCCTTGGAAATTATGTATTTAGCTATCGTTAGTCGTTTCATTTATTATCATCTTGTCTTGTACCAACTATTTCACGTGACAGTCTGTGAATAAAAAACCATTCTCCCCGAATTTGTTGTGTATCATTTCCCGTACTCCGGGCAGTTCTCATCATTTTTTTTCAGCCTCAGTCCACAATATTCGTAGTTCGTATTGTTAACCAACTCGAAGCCCACTACCTGTTCGTTATACCCCTGAACATTTCGGATTTGTTATCGGTAACAGAGTTGCCCAGTTCGGGAGAGTAATTTACAACGTAACAGTATAATATACCATTCACAATGTTTTGGCATAAGGGGAGGCTATGATTTAATTTTTTTTTTTTGGTTGGATACATATTTGATTTCTGTCATCCCTGCTGTCATTAAAGTGCCTGACATGCGGACCTATCAAAATGAACGTAACGAATTTACCGTAATCATAATTAAGCGACTTTAAAACGTATTGATGGTGTTTGCATTAGACTGCAGAACATATTTTCAGTAAGTTTTTGTTTATAAATTGAATCGTAGGTGAGTACTATGGCGGACAAAAAATTTTGAACGATCAAATTTTGGCATATCAAAAAATGTCAATGTAAGCTGCCCTTTATTGTCATTATGACGTTTATAAATTAAATCGAAAAATTGACGGTTTGAAGTAAACGTCTCTCAAGTTTATAATAATAATTTAGTGATACAATGCCAGCCGTATCTGAATTTACTAAAGCCTAAATAGTAATCTTTCACCAGAGGGGTATGTCGTATGGGCAAATTTCGACGAATTTAGGGTTATCGAAGGGCACTATCCATGCCATTATGCGGAAGTGGGAACACACTGGGACGGTGGTTTGGCGTCCAGGTTCTGGAAGAAGGCACCCCCGAACTATCAGCGAAATCTGTGCCTGTCCATGAGGAATAGATTGCTCTTGGTTGTACAACAAAATGGAGCAATGATCAAAGATTGACTTCTTCAGTTTTAGTTGTAAAGTTTTTTTTTCTTTTAAACTTTTAATTTTAAGTTTAATAAATAAATGTTATAATTTGTTAGTATTGTGGATTGATCTGTACTTTGAATTTTTTGTTATTTGCGTACCAAAATACAACCTGTTGGGTCGTTCTGTCTTGACGTAAATAGAACTATAATTTGTTTCAAAATCAAAAATCCACCAACACTGCATTCTACCTCGAAAATACAACCGACAACGTCGCCAACTTTTGTTTTTATTGTGTTTGAAAGTGTCAGAAAAACGTGGGGTTATGAAATAAAACTGTTGACAGTCGTTTTGGTCGTAGTTCATCGTGTTGTTTAAATTCTTCGAAGCACTTAATGAACGCTCGCTTTAATTTAGCGGTTAAAAGATTCCTTGTTTTTCGAGGCATTTTTATAATTTGATATTTGTGACACACTGAAGAACAAATTTTGGCGGAAATTTGGGCCAACCCAGAAAAATTAAACTTATTCTAGGGATTTCTTTTTTTCTGCCAACATAATTCAACAGGTAGTGGATTTTTGATTTTGAAACAGATTATAAATTTGGTTTCATCTATGATGAAGACATTCCTGATTTTGCGTTGATGCTAAACCTCTAAGAACTAGATAGGTACGTATCTACATTCTACACCACTCGATAGCCTAGGGGCTGCAGCGACTTTCGCAATTTCGACGACAAAGACGAAACGATTAAGATTCATCCACGTTCACCATTCGTGAGCCTACATAGGCACACCAAAATTTTTGTGTTAATCTATGATTGACTAATCTGTCACTGGTGACATGACAAGAAAGGCAAAAATAAAAAGTGAGGTTAGTTGACCATAAAGCCAGTTTTACATTTATATGTCAAAGGAATAACAAGTCATTCAAAATTTTTTGTCCGCCATAGTACAAGATAAATATGTAGCACGGATAGTGAAGGAAGAAACAACGACCCAATTGAAATGGCACAGGGATTTTGTAAAACATAACTTCGAGACCCTCGTCTAAAGACAGAGTTGTAAATTTATGGCTTGAATCTATTTTAAAATAAACTCCTGAAATGTGGCAACATTTTTGTAGATATTGTGAACAATTATTTCGAAAGAGTGGGCAAAATTAATGGGAAATCTTTCATTTGAAGACGTTCCTCCTTTAATAATTTCATTAGGAGAATCTGACTCGGAATCTGATTGGGATTTTGATGCAGTTCAATAGTTTTGTTCATTTTTGTCATGGACGATGACCGATGAGTCTGTAAACATTTTGCAGAAAGATTCGAATAAAGTATGGTTTTTAATAAGTAGGTTCAAGATTTTATACAATCTACTTCTAGGAATGTTTTGGTTAAAATCAGAAATTCATTGAGAAGTTTCAAATTGGTTGGTTAAGACACTGGGTGATATTCATAAAAACTAGAACAAACTTATACTTATAATTCATAAAATGTAAGTAAATAATTTTGCAGAATTTAAGGAGATGCTAGTACTTAATGTTGTAGCATTAGCATAGGCTTAGAAAATCATACACAGATAAGTTTCTACTACTGTCTATATTCATAAAATACCTAATAAAATAGAGAAGTTACTCACAAAAATAAGCATATCCTTATAAAATCACAAGTCTGCTATTCATCAGACTTATAAGTCAATTGACTAAACTAGGCTATACTTGTCATAGGGTTGGCTTAAAAAAAAAACGGGAACTGTCAGAAAAAGTTCTGTCAGATTTTATTAAATTTTTATATTTTGAAACGGCCTTTTCTAATTTAGGTTAAAAAATTGCACTTATGTGTCAAAAATACTACTGTGAAACAGACACAAATTGACATAAATTGACAAATTAAATTTCCAGTTCACATTAGGTCAAATTTCATTTCCCGTTTTTTTTTTAACCCAACTGTACCAAAAATCAAAGAACTTATATTATGTAAGTATCTGTTCATAAGGGCAAGCATCTGTTTATGAATATGGATTTAAATACATACAGTGTGGAAACTACTTATGGAATAAATTCAGTAATTTCAAAACTAATGACATTTGTCGAAAACGCTGAAATAGGTCAATTTTTATTTATGATAGTGCTTATTTTAAGTATTTTAAGAACAGATATAAATGGAGACAAAATGAATTGACTTCTACCAAAAGCGGTGCCAATAACTTCTAATTACGAAGAAATTACATTTTGGGAAGAAATAATCAAAATTAGTAATGAATGACCACACAATCACTGGGGAAAATCTTTTGGCTTTAAAGAGGAATATTGAAATGAGACTGGAAAGCAAGTTACAAGAAATGGGGTGGGATTTAGGCAATGGGGAGAACAAAATTGTTATATTTAAATTGGAAATGCCCACCTCGCGTTAGTTTATAACCAAACAGTTTCAATAGCCCGGAATTTAAACTGTATATTACAATGCGATAATGCATTTTTGAACTGTCGCAAAATTAGATCACTCATATTTGACAAATGCAAATTCAATGACAGGTTTAGTGGATTTCGAATTTTTTCACCAAATGTTGGTGAAGCAGTGTTGCCAGACTGTGGTAGGCCATTCCATAGCACATAGTCTTTGGTCAGTGTCATGGCCTGGTAAATGAAGATCGCCTTGGTTTCAGTGATTTCGACAAGTGTCATTAGTTTTGAAATTACTGAATTTATTCCATAAGTAGTTTCCACACTGTATATACTTTTACGTTGAACTGATACTTTTAACTAAATACTGATGCTTATAAGTATTTGCTATTAAGTAGATACTAATTTTTTAGAATATCACCGACTGTATAGATGGGTGATCTAAATGGTGCATAAATTAACAGGAGCCACTTCGTCTTTCGGTCCCGGTCTCTACTATTCTGTAGTCTAATCAAGTCAGTTTCCTGTTTTGTTAAATTGGACTAAAAATGTGTGAGTATTGTTCTATTGCAAACTAATAAAACTGACAACAATGCACTAAGGAGAGCACTAGACAATGACGCAGTTTATAACCTCAAACTTAGAAAAACATAACCTCATTCAACAGACAGCTTTACTACCAACTTAAATGCACTTTTTCCATGGCCTCCCCTTATGCCAAAACATCGTGAATGGCATACAGGGTGTTTTTAAAATGCGTGCACAAAATACTGGCTTCATGTAGAACTCGGAAAAAATATTTAAAAAATTCCATATCAAAAAATAAAATGACATTTATTTTTTTGAACTACAATTGCTTTTAGTTTTCTACGTTGTCCTACAACCTCGTAGGTAAAATTTGGGCACATTTTAAAAGTATACCCTGTATATCATGTTTTATAAAATGTACGCCAATGCGAAGTAACCTATAGGAAATATGCTTTCAAACAAGGAAACCGCATTGGTGGACGTTTTATAAAATATGATATACAGGGTGTATTTTTAAAATGTGCCGACATTTTACCTACGAGGTTGTTTGACAACGTAGAAGACCAAAAGCAATTAAAAAAAATTGTAGCTCAAAATTTTTTTAGATATTTTTTCGGAGTTCTACATGAAGCCAGTAGCTCGTGGTTAAAATTTGTGCACGCATTTCAAAAACACCTGTATACAGATCACTACAAAGTATGGCAACAGTTAAACATCTCGAGAATGGTTTCTCGGAAATCCTTAAGATTTGGTATGGAGTTAAGAGCATTCAAATTCTATTCTTTGCAATTTTTTCAGTTTTATACTTTCATTTGTTTTCGAGATACAAAGCTAACTTGACTTTTTTTAAACGGCAACAGGGGTTAATTTTATGATTTTTGAAAAGAGGTTTTTTTTTTTAATTCAACGATGCATCACATGTAATAATTAGTTTACATAAGAACCCTAAAAAAAAAAGCACACCTTCGTCTCTTATCACCATATCCAATCATCATTAGAACAAGCACTGTTTTTGCCGTGTACACTATGCTTTCTTTTAGGTTCTTCCACTCTTGATCGATGTCTACTTCTTCTTCTCGTGTTTCTCAGTAGCTCTTCGTTTTTTGTCTCCATCCGCATTCCTGTCACTATTAAGTTGTTGCGTATCTTGTCCTTTTCGAGGTTTTCTATCTTTTCTTCTGTTTTCGTGATCTTTTCTTCCAGGTCCAGCTTTTCCTTCTCCCAGTTCACCTGCATGGTTCTCACATCCTCTCTGAGGCTCCTCATTTCTTCGTTGTTCTGATTGATGTCGTTTCTCATTTCCTTTACTTCTCTGCTCAACTCTAACAGTATTTGCTTGATTTCCTCCACCTTTTGGTCCTCTGTTTTTTCTTGTTTTAGCTGTATTTTGTCCACTTGGGTACCTCCTCGGAATAGTTTCTGTTCTGTTTCTGGTGAAGAGTCGTGATCCGGTTTGTTTCTTTTGTTATTATTATTCATGGGTTCACTCGATTACATTTTAACCCGTCTGTATTCTGTGTTGCCTACTAGTTTTATGTATCTTCGTTCTTGCTGACTTTTCTTACCGCTGAGCGATAAGCACCTCCTTATCGCGGAGCGATAACAGCCTCCTCCGTTTCAGTCTCTCTGTGAGTCGGCTCTTTTTTCACGATGCTCTGATTTATATTGCTGTTTTTGACTTACGGTTTTTGGTTCTGCGGTGTTTCTTGGTCTTTCCCTGACCAGTTCCCTGGCTTATTCTTTGTGAATATCCTGTTTTTCTCGTAAAACCACGGAGCGGTGCACACTCGTCACCTCTTTCGCACGAATCGAAACGAATACTCAATATCTCCTAAAATATGAGCCTCATAGAAAAAATTAAGCTTGTGTAAGACTTGATTTTTGCCCAAGGGCGTTATCCCTCAATATTTGGTAATTAATCGATCAGACTCATCGGTACACATTAAATTAGACAATCTCAGCTACAGTCATACGATAATCTACAATCGGACTCACCTCCACCTCATTCAGTCATTCAAAGGGTAAAGCACAGGTCCGGACTCGGGTTTGCTCAATGGGACGGTACAAACATGTAAATGATAAACACCTGACACATCTGTCGCGAATCAAGGTCATACAGTGACTCACCCGGGGGATTCCTCCCCCTAGCTTCTATCATGATGAGGGGCTCGAACCACGGGCGTCGTCTTCAGAGCGCTACGTTCCGGGATTGCGTTGGATGTTCTAGTAGCACCTGTAATAGCCCCGTGTGCAGTTTGGGGTGCACAGCCCGCCCGCAGTCTCCACAGAGGAAGACCGCCACGGCCAGAGTATGAGCCTACAACCCACTTCCATACGTTACTATGCCCCCTCAGTACCTGGGGACCGGGATGACCTCATAACCTTTTAATCAAGCACGTATGATCGGTGCATTTGGTTGCCACCACCAGCCGTCTCTACGAAACGCGCCCGGTCAACGGCCTAGCCGTGTCATGAGCCAAAGGTGCCCCACCCGGACATCCGGTGCTCAGGAATCATACCATGGTATAGGGAGGTTTTACGCATTAAGGTACTGATCTATAGCCCAGGTTGCCCAAACCTGCTATCACCCAGTTACCAACACACCTGGTAACTGTATCTCTATTCACTACACCACTTCCGGATCACAATTATTCACCTGCCGTCACTCTCGTACTCGTACCTTGGACAGCCCGTCGGTTTCAGCTGCCAAGCCCACACTGACTCTCTCGCCTGTCGGACTGTTAAAAATCACCCCCGAGTCAAGGACCTTTCAGAACATAATTTATGAGCCACGTGTTTGAGGTGGAAGAGGTAGTTTTTCTGTTGCGTTTTTAAAATTCTCTTACACTTGACTTTTTTAAATTAGCTTAAATTCACTACAATTTGAGGCCTATGTGAGCTCTGTGCGTCCAGTAGTTCCCGAGATACAGCTCTTCAAAAATTGGGTATTTTTTCAAAAAGTTAAAAAGTTATGTTTACGTCTCTTATTTTGTTAAATATCGTCGAAAATACTCCTTCCATGAGAAAAGTCATTGGTGATGAACTTGAAGTATATTTACTTAGCTTTGAGCTCACTTCTGACGGGTACCTTGCAGGCCCAATGATTCTTTCAAAAGTACTATCGCGGCCAAAATACTTTGGTCGTCACTTTTTGACACTTCAAATGTAAATCAAGTATTAATGTCAATATACATGACAATTTCAAATTATTCTTGTCAAAAATATGGCACCTTCAGTTTTTGATAAATGTAGAATCGTCTTACTTGCTTCTGAAGGTTGTCTAAACCGCGACCATGTTGATCTTTTGCTTTTGAACCCTGCCTCCGCAGCTGGGATTTACCCCACCCGTATGACACTGATAGATTAAAATAATTTTGACAGTAGTAAAAAATAAGGTTAAACATCCTAAAGTTTGCTTTACAATTGAATGTCATTTATGTCACATTGACGACCAAAGTATTTTGGCCGCGATAGTACCATATAACCGAAAACCTCGAAAAATGGAATTTGGGCAAAATCAATGAAAACAAGTTTTGAGCTCATCAAACATCACGTATAGGGCCTATACCGAGCAAATAAGTTATTTTAACTTAGTTTAGTATGTGTGGTTAACAACTTAAAGGGAGTCTATGAAGATGGTGGTGAAATACTGCCCCCAGCGCCAGACTTGTTCTGGTTGTGTGGAAAATCGTAGAACACCCCAGTATGCCCGGTTGGGACGGGTTCATGGAGCAAGTGACAACTGGTCTTGATTTTAATTGCTCAAAAATTATTTTCCTCGTCACTTTTTGAAGCCCTTTTTTCGATTTACACGTACCTAAAACTCAGACAATTCCTTGGAGATACTTTGGTTCTATGTACCAAAACATCATTCAAGTTGTGAAACTAAAGTGTTAAGCTAACGTTATTATTATTGTTATTATTCGACGTTACAAATTTACTAAGTTCGCCATTTGGAATTTAAATTCATTAGATATAAACAATGAATAGACACTTTAAAACTTATACGTAGACGTGCTTGAAGTGCAATGTCTCTGATGGTGATGATGGCAATATCCAGGACATCCGCTCAGCCTCTTCCCCCTTGTGAAACCCGGCGAGTCCGGACCCGTGCCTATCATGTTTGGCTGTTCCACAAAATCGAACAGGTCACGGCCCTTCAGAGTGGTGATTCTACTGTGCCAAGACAAATGCTTATCGTTGAGATCCCGGGCAACGATGGTAAGCTGTGTACAATTTGAGCGTACACAGCGAGTGTACCTGTCACCTCCATGTTGACGAGTTGAGGTATCACAAATGTCTCGTGATCCATGTTTTTCTTGACATCCGACCGGTCTCTTGTTGCGGTAAAAGGCAAATTTTCTTATTTTGAGATTTTTGTTTCCAGATCGGAGATGTGTCTTGCAAACGAGTATCATATTTACACAGTAATCTTCCACAAATGCTTTGAGTTTTTCCCTTTTCGCGTGCGTCAGGCCGTTGGCGTTCTAAGCGTTGATCTTTAAGGAAGATGGTCTGAGCTTATTGTTGGCCATTAAGTGAACACATCCAGTTTGTGAGAGCATCTGTTTGCTTTTTGAAGTGGGGCATTTGCTCCACCGTCGGTCTCGTCTCCGAGAAGACGCTCCAGAGCGCGTCGATCCTTTTTGCGAACTCGCTGACATTCTGGCCGGGTTTGGAAACGCGAGCGGTGTTCGCGTATGAGGGTGGCTTCTTCCCTCTAGAATTCACCGCGAGGAAGGGTTACCTTCGCGGGTTCCTTTTTCTTTCCTTCCTGGTTCTCCAAGTTGTTGTTCTTCTTTTTGTTGGACTCCTTGTCCTCTTTCGTCGGCTTCAGGGGCGTCATTTTTTCGGCGGTTGAAGCTTTGGTTAGTGGGTTAGTCAGAGGTTTCGTCCTGACGTCGCCGCTTTTGTCCGTCTGTAGCCAGGGCCATACAAGACATTCACGGAAACTTACAGGGTATTTACCTCCGCAGTTCGCGAGTTTCGCCGTTTCCGGGGGTTCGTGCAGTCTTTCGTCAGATGCTGCGCGACACACTTAACGCAACGAGGAGTGGCTCGGCATTGTCTTTGTGCGTATTCCCATTTCTGGCAGCGGTGGCACTGCCCTGAGGATTGGTGGAAGAAGTTGTTCACTCACCGCTCGAGATCACACCGCGGCAGGTAGTTTTCCGAGATCGTGGGTGGACAGCCCGCCCAGATCTCCTCGTGGTGCCACCGGGTCTACGGTTTGTCGTAGAAAACTTTATGTGCAAATCGGGCGGTTTAGAAGGAGGTTTATCTGCTCCGCTCATCGAATGATGTCCCCGAAAGGTGGACAGGGGTGGATGGCCCCCGGGTCACCCACTTTTGTACTAGGGGAGCAAACAGCTCCCCGAAGGTGACAACGAAGCAAAGTGCATGGTCTTTGAGATGAATGAGCTGGGAAAATGATGCTCCCCTCATCGGGGACCGAGAGGCAGGCGTAAGGTGGACGGGGGCCGGTCTTCGGGCCGCAAAGATTAGGATAGCAGGCAGCTCCCCGAAGTTGACGATTTGGCAACGAGATGGATGTGATGTGGACGACGTGAGTGTCCCCCTCGGCAGGTCGCAGGCGTTATCCCAGCCAATCCCCTTGTTCACGAGCTTCAACGGTTTTATTATTTAGCTGGATCCGATTTCCGGGTCTTCCTCGAGGGTGGGTTCGGGGTGGTTGCCTTGCTAGAGTCTGTGTCCACCACACACCCAATTCTAATATCACCCCTCTCCCCAATTCTCATATGAAATTTTCGGAATATCTATTTATCATTATGGAGGAATAGAAACAGGTAAAATTATGTTAATCCTCTGTGCAGCGTCCAGTTTAAGGGTGGGATTAAACAGAGTCGCCCCCTAGTGCCCACGTATTTTAAACAGCAGCTTCCAATTGGCTTATTCAAAACGTGCGGAAATTTTGAAACCCTGATGTACAGTTGAGGCCGTTGAAAACTCAGACACTTTGACAACGCCAAACTTTTAGCTTTGTAAATGGTATTGAAAGTGACGTTTCTCAAAATGTCACTCAAACATTATCCACATTAATTTCTCTCGCAATGGCTCCTATACTCACATCGTCCCTTAGTCAAACACATTTTTGCAAATCAGATAATTGCGGCATTTCAAAAGTTACGCGTGATTCTGACCTAATATGTCAAATACTGACACTGACTTTATAATCCTTGGTGAAAATCCTGTTTACTCTAATCAAATTTCGGAATTTATACAGTGTTTAATTTTTTTCTGTCTGAGATTTCAACGGCCGCAACTGTACATCCACAAAAATTACTTGACGGCAGTTTGACCACGTGTTCATGTTTGGAGAAGATGTGCACGCAATGAATGCAACATTTTTCTCAGTCTATCAGCTATATCATATTCTTATGAGAATGATAAATGGCAAAGAACTTGCCTCATTGTGAAACAGGTTTCGGCGTATATCGATCTGGGCAACTAACGCCACATCCTTTTTTTTATTACTCCATCTGTTCAGCGACCACACTTTAGCTTCCAATTTATTGCCGCCGCGCGCCGACTACCTTGTCTTCAAACTGCCGAACCAGATAGGAGGGGATACATAGGAACGTTGCACACTCTGTGGTGTGAGGCACACCCGCAGCTGATCTTCATGGCGCAGCAGAACTTGTGGGACTAGGTAGCTCTCCTCCCAAGGATTGAAAAACCCAAGATCGAGGACACCTCTTTCGCTTGTTTCTAATACCAGGAGCGCCTGCCTCGTGTGCGAGTTGAGGCACAGGCCTTACCTGTTTTTCGGGCCTTGTTCCTCGCACAGCTGGAGACTGCCTTAGGGTGAAACTGAGGCTTTCTGGCGAGAACCGCACGGGCGCGAGCGGTCGGAGCAACTGATTGAGACTACAGTTAATAATTATTTTTTACCATTGCATTCATAATTAGCAAGCACATATTAACCTAAATTAGCTTATTGTGCCCAGGAATTATTTTGGCTGTTGACCAGTGTATTTTTTTTATTTGAATTTAATTGAAACAACAATCTAAAATTATTATATTTTATTGACGACACAGCGTTAAATGTGGTATTTACATTATTATTGCACTACAGAAATTATTCAATGTAGATGTCTTCAACAGGGTATGCAGTCTCTATAAACTTCTGGTAGAACCTTTGAAAGGCACGACTAAATGTATATGAAAATGTGAAGATGATTAAAAATTTAATTATTATAGTACTACATTACCCTACTGCTTCAGCTACAGGCCTTGTTGAGTCCGTCCCACGAAATACATGACAGGCAAACCGTTGAAGAGTTGGATGTTTGGTTATGAAACCCAAGTAGCGATGATCACGGGGATGAAAAGCACAAAATGATACGTTTTTGAGAGAATAGAAGTAATCGATGCAAGGTTCATTTTGCTGAAACAAGTGAATATTGTTAAGTAGTTATAAAGTTATACCGTGCTATTGAATAAAAAATAAACCGAGTAAACCATAATGGTTATAGCTTTCTCTATTTCTTCGATCGCACGGTATATATGCCAACGGATTTTTATGAAATTTAAAATACAGATATTTTAGACGGTGAAGGTTCAATCTCCATATACCGGGTGATTCAGATTGGTATTCGCGCCCCACTATCTTTTTTATTTTAAGAAAAAAGTATAGCAAACCATATATATTTGTAAATCGCTTATGAAACTACAATAGGTGACGTTGTCAAATCTTCTCTACGATGACATATGTCAAAGTTAAGACAGTCAACTTTTTTTTTTTTAAATAGTACATTATACATTTCTTAGTCTATTCTTGTAAAGTTTTTTTTTCTACATTTGAATGTGTAAAAAAAGTTGACACTTGCAATAGGAAAAAATCGAGAAAAAAAATAAAATATGATTTAATTTATTCGAAAGTGTTATTTTCTAAAAAGAGCTAGTTAGCCATGGAGACAATTGAATTTTGACATTAATAGCGTCAATTATTAACGTACCTACATCTAAATAAATAGCCGTTCACGATTATTTGAAACACGCAGGAGGCCGCGATATTTTTTTGTTAGATTGGCGTCAGGTCCTGTCATATGACGTTTCGTTTTTAAATATACGCATTGTTGTCAATTCCGTCATTAATTTAGTTAATAAGAATTTACCCAGAACTGCCCTACAAATATGTATGTTTCATTTCAGTTACAATTTTACGATTATTGTTCCTAATGCGTTCAATTATTTAAAAAATGTAACAACTTGGGAGCAGTGTTCGATTGAATTATAACCTAAAATAGATTTATTAAGACAAATCACAATACTGCCAACTAAAATGTCAGATTTTCATAGATAGTCCGAATTTGAAATAATCGTGAATGGTTTATATGTTATAACCTACATTTAAATAAATAACTATGATATAACACCTGGCTTCGAAACCTAACTTCTTCCTGACTATACCGCTTTGAATGCATACACGATGAAAATATGTAGTTGAATTTTGATAGTGCATGAATGACATGATGAGTCTTGGGAATCGTATTCGAATTATTCGAATATTTGAATAGGTGACTATGTAAAATTCGATTAAGTGTAAATTCTAATATTCGAATAAAGTAAATTCAGGATTGATCGGGTATTTCACTGTCAAATAATTTTATTTTTTGGCTATGTAATTCTTAAAATAGTGAGATGCAGGGAACCAACATAACGCGAATTTAGCATAGTAAATTCAGTATGGATTTGGTATTTCGTCCGAGTCTCAGTTTTCTGGCCGAGGCGCACCCGAGGCTTGAAAACAAACAAGGTCAAATCATTTTATTTTTTGGCTACGTGGTTGTCTTGTAAATAGTGACATGCAGGGAACCAACATAATGCGAATTTACAAATGTTTGGCTTACTAGCTCTTTTTAGAAAATAACGCTTTCGAATAAATTAAATCATATTTTATTATTTTTCTCGATTTTTTCTGATGTGTCAACTTTTTTTACACATTCAAATGTAGAAAAAAAAAGCTTTGCAAGAATAGGCTAAGAAATGTATAGTGTACTATTTAAAAAAAAAGTTGACTCTTAACTTTGACATGTCATCGTAGAGAAGATTTGACAACATCAACTATTGTAGTTTCACAAGCGATTTACAAATATATATGGTTTGCTATACTTTTTTCTTAAAACAAAAAAGATGTAGGGCCGCGAATACCAAACTGAATCACCCGGTATACACCGGGTTAGTTACGCCATTTATAACTCAAGAACGGCTGGACAGATTTTTATGATCTTTATATTGTTGGATTTGTCTCCGCCCCGATTAGCAGAATAACTGTTAAAACATCGAATAACTAACGAAAAAAAAATTATGAAGAAAATTCATTTTGAAAGGTTATGTCATCTGTCACAATCTGTCATTGTGCGCGCATCGACAATTTGAACTTAATTGAGATTTAACGTCAGCTGAGTTTTAACACCAAGTGTGATCAATGGTGATCAACAACACCTACTTTTGCATTGTACAGGGTGCGACAACATAACTTCCTTTTTCTAAATGCGCGCTATTCAGACTGTAGGGGTCGTAATGGAACGCGAGTGGTCTCATTCGGAAGCCGTGGTTTTCAAGATTTGTTCCCTATCCCTGTCAGCTGCCATCATGCGTTGGAAGAGTGGAAAGCCTGCGTTTGCCGTCGAGGTCTACTTTTCAAACTGATTTTCTGTGATCGCAACCCTTCCGAGATTGCTTCAATGTTGGGTCGTGTCCCGAACCAGAAATCAATTGTTACATGGGTCACTACATTCAGACCATGATTTCAGACAAACCGGGAGTGCGATAAGACGAAGAACTGGAGTCTCACCTCAATAAGAGGCAATTTGTAGTAGGATTTGTCCCCTTGCAATTTTGTTTGTGTTTTTTTTTTTGAAATCTCGCGTTTATATCAACCATCAAAGGACCCTACAAGGCCAACATCCGTGTAGAAATTGCGAACATACCCGCTGCTATGTCATGGCTAACACTAGAAATGGGCTTATTCACTTATTCAGTGTATCGCACGAGTATCTAATTAATTATGCATTTAAGTACGTCAACTGTCTGCAATTATTTAAATGCTACCCCAAGTAATGCTACGTTGCGGGGGAAGCTGTTTTAGGGTTGCACATTTATTGCTGTGCGGCATACCTAACCACGAAACTATTAAACAAAAACAAGTGAACAGTGCGTCCAAACCATCAAACCAACAAACCAGTGGAACAAAATTGTCATTTACAAAATGTTTCCAACAAACACGCATATGCTTAGTAATTCTCTTACCAGTTTTGTATTTAATTTTCCATATTTTCTTCCCGTCAGATGTTGACTGCATCCCAACCAAACTCATTAAAATATTCAATCCGTTTATGTTGGTTGCTAATTCCGGATTACTTTTATACAGTGAATTTTTTTATCAATGAACCATAGAGATTTACATGGTATAAAGTATAAGCTTTATTTCGCGTCAATGGTGCTTCTATTGCTAATTTCAAAATTATTTTTCGGACATGAAATAAAGTTTACACCATGTCAATCCCTATGGTTCATTGATAAAAAATTCACTGCATAGTTAGTTACAACTCGGGACACAGCAATTTGCTCTACTACTCATTATACTCTCACTTCTTGCAAATGAATTTACCAAAAAAACTTAATTTTTCAGTACTCATCAATGAATTGTCGTAAATTCATGGGAGTTAATCACATTTGCACATCACATGACGTGAATACCAATAACCTCCGTCAGAGGGCGTAGTGCTTAGCATTAAATTTAAATACCTATGTGTAAGCATTAAATTTGTGTATGCATTAAATCATTAAATTTCAATTCATTTTGATTATTCATTTTATCTTAATAAAAAAACTTCATTCAATTCAGCTAATAAGTTAACACAACATTTATTGATTCTGAGGCGGGTCAGCTAGTTAGTAATAATAAAATAACCTCAAGTTTGGTACTTGTACTTTTAACACGTGTTTCCTTTATTGAAAATTAAGCGCAATTATTATTAGATTGTTAAACATTAAAAAATAGGTGTCTACACAAACATTTAACTAAATCACTCGTCTGATTCAACGAAAAGATTAGATTTTGTTGTTAAAAATTTAGTCTAAATTTTGAAGGTATTTGAGCAGTTACCTTTTGAAACAATTGATGAAAAGTTGCCAAGCAACATTTTATACACCCCTTAAAATCTGTCAAAAGTGGGCGCGCTTTATTAGAAAAGTCAAATTGTGTAAATTTATTGAAAATACTCTAAACATAGACTGCAATGGCAGAAATTTCAATATTGTTGAAAAAGGAAACAATTTTTGCCTATGGAGAGTGTTGTAGAACTTCAATGACACAGTTCGTTTTCTTGTGGAATACTATCCAAATGTAGGCTTTACAAAATTTAAGGTTTAGCGAGCCGTCAATTTATTTGAAGACACAGGAAGCGTACGTGAACTAAATTAGCTTGCTAAAATATCCCGATCGTGTTTTAGTCCTTTATGGAAGAATTAAAGCATCCAGTATAATAAATTACGTCCAAATGTTGTCTTTAACTTTATAAAAAATTTGGCGATAGTGTGCGTTTGTTTCATACGCGTCTACATTTTTGCATCTGCAGCACCGTTTATCACAATCTTTTTCTTTTTCTTGCAAACCAGACGTCTTTCAAGGAAGAGTTTCTCCTTACAGCATTTTTTATTGACGATCAATTTTTTGATATAAATCTTAAGTGATTCAACATTTTAAAAAGCCATGTAAAAATTACGTTTTTAAGACTTGGATTATTCCATTAACGGGATTTTACTCTTTACCGTCTAAAATATCTGCAGTTTAAATTTCACAAAAATCCGTTGGAAAATAACCGAAATATTAGGCTCAAAATTCTTAGCTGAGACACCCTGTATATACATATAGTTATTTACATTACGTGTAATGTATTAAACTTTTCATTTTCCCATCGACATTTAATAAAATTCGGGGTCATTATAAATGATTGTGCCATCGTAGGTGGCTGTGCGCCATGCTTTCGGTGCGCCTCTACGCCCACTAGTTGTTACAAACATTTATAATGACCTGTACAATGATTCAGTGATTATAATAAAATTAGTATAAGCTGACTTGTTGTTAACGTTACTTTAGTAACAATACAAAAACATTATTTTTTTGTTCGACACTGTCAGAATTTGATAATTTTCCCCTGTGTGAACGGATTATGATAAATTTGACAACTTGTCAAAAAGGAACGTCAAGCTAATTTTAAAGATTTTCAGCGATTTGGAGCGTTTGGGAGGCTCGTCGAACAAAAAAACGTTGTATTCAACTCGTTCTTTTGTAATTTGGACTCGAGTGAAACGAGACAAAAAAAAACCCAAATTACACACGAACTCGTTAAATAAACTACTATTTTTACATTTATCAAATATCGTTGTTGTTGAATACTTGGTCATAATTTAGTTAAAAATACATTTCATTGAAGAAGCTGCATATATTGCGTGCAGAAGTGTGTTGTCGGACAATTCCAAAGACCGGTAGGTACAATGAAGCCTATGAAAATTTCATTGAATGGTGTGCAACGAATGATGTTTTTGACATTTAGCCTTTTTTGCAATAGATCCCCTAGCATGTTTTATTTTCGCTTTCAATCGCCTTATTAAAATAGAAAGTTACACTTTCGTAGGGGGGAGAATGAAAAAGATTAAAGTCTATTAGCTGCTACTGATAAAAGTTGAATGTCAATCATATGTCGTAACTACACAAAATTACGTATTTCCCTAACATCCAAAATCAATAAAATGACTGAAATATCTACAGGGTGGAACAAAAGTATCAAATATTGGCTGTAACTTTTTAATTTGACAATTTTTTAATTTAATATAGAAGTTGATTGGTGTATTATCCTGCATCATCTGGTCTTTCTAGTTTGTTCCTATCTTCTTTTGTTTCGCTGCTATGGCAACCAACTTTGGTTTTTTAATTGCACCCATACATTTTTTGTGTGATTTTCAAACAAGCGTATCTTTCTGTATTCATAAATACAGTTTTGCCATTATGGGGAAAAAGAATAAAATTTAAAAAAAAACAAGAGCGCAAATGTGTAGCTATCTTTGTCCTACACATTAATTACTAATATGCGTCATCTTTCTCAAACTTGCAATTTTGTGCCGTTACCATGACAATACAAGTCAACTTGAAATCGGCCTCTTAGTAATAAAATGCAATATCAAGAATGTTGACAATTTTTGTTGAACGTCATACTCGGTATACCTATATGTACTGTTACGATTTAAATCGTCGCGCGTTTGTAAATCTTCGCGATTTTTCTAGAATGTTCTAGAATCCATCGCGACGGAAACGTACTCGGACTTCCGCCGAAAAATCTGCGCATAGAGAGGGTGGAAGCTATAAATCGGGGGAACCAGAGACGGTACGGAGATTTTTCACGACCTTTTGCCGGTAGTGTTGTGAGTGCCTGGAGAGAGTCAAGGGGACAGTGATCGAGTGAATTTGCAGGGCCGACGAGACGACGTAGTGGAGTTCACGAGGGCCGTTGGAGACGATTCGTCTAAGTACCACCGCCCACATCGCCAAGCGGATCACGGACTTCACTACGGAAGGTTCCAGACCGAACGCTTTTGCGGATCAGGATCTCGTCGAGTCCTGACAGTCCAGGTCGTCCCCGGACTCACCGGAAGGTGCCGGATCTACCCTCTAGCAAGTCAGGAGCAGTGGTGACACACCATTTTCCACAGGCCGTGGGTTCCCAAAGTTTTGGTTGTATAATTTGTCACTCCGTCGAACTAATTGAGCGTTTGTACGAGTATTTAACTATTGTCAAATTTCCCTTGTCAACTCATTATTTCGACGGGTGAATAGTTTCCATCAGTTGCATTTAATTTGTATATCGCGTTTAGGATTTATAATTTGTTCGACTGTTAAAGTTCCAGTTTTGTCATAAGGCGCGTGATTTCAATAATTGTACTAACTTAAGAAAACATTTCCTTATCAAGTCCGTCGGGTTTTTATATTCACGAACGATTATCAATCCGTGAGCGACCTCGCCAGGAATTGTGTATCGCGCTCACCGAACATTTTTTTGCGCGTGGTTCTTCACCGGTCCGTACCGAAGAAAAACATCTTAACTTCATTTTTTTTTTCGGAGCGAAGAAAAACTTGGAGGACCTCTCCGCTTATGCGGGCGGCGTAGCCGAATAGCGACGTTACGTAGGATCAGTCGGCCTTCCTCCTTCGCTAAAGAAAGGATTTTTTTATTATTTTGCCGGTACTCGTTTGTTGAACGTCTGGGACCCGGAGGACCCTCCGAGGAGTTAGGTTATTGAAATTTGTACACGCCATTAGGCTAGTCAGGCTTCGTTGTTTTACTTTTCCATTTATATCATTATTTTCATTGTTGACATCTGAATAAACGATTAGTTGGAAGATTGTGTATCATTTCCCGTACTCCGGGCTGTTCTCACCAATTTTTCAGCTTCAGTCGGCGTTTCTCGTGGTTCGCATTGTAAACCGAGTCGAAGCTACGACTTGTTCGTTATACCCCTGAACATTCCGGATTTGTAACCGGTAACAGGGTTGCCCAGTTTCGGGAGCGTAATTTATAACGTAACAGTACCTACTGTCCATTATAGACAAATATTGTCTGTTGGAGTAATAATAGTACAGTGTGGAATAAAATTATTTACATCTAGTTACCTTTTCATTACCCTTGTAAAAATACGAAATGCCGCTCTACAAAAAAAAAGAAAACCTAACCTCAAAATATTCCAAAATTCCAAATGGATTTATTGCGAAGGGATGATATGAATGCAAAGTAGAGATTGAAACTAAAAAGGAGCTAACAAAAGGAAGTCACAGCTAGTGTTGAAAGTGGCCACCAACGTTTGTTAATTCAATTTAGTAAATTGTAACAATTGTCAATTCGATTATTTTAATTTAATAATAATTGTTTTAATTTTTAAATAAAAATATTAAATTTTCAAATTCTAGAGAATTTTGTATTAATTGGTAATTCAAGGTAACGGATGCAATTACATCTGCAACAGATGTTAAAAAGTAGAGTTTGAACATTAATATTGGAAGTTTTTTTGGTGTAAATGACAATAATACACTGAAATATTGATAAAAATTTTCTTAGAGATCTATTAAACTACGAGTGCTTTAATAGATAGACATAAACGACTCCAAATTGAATACAATAATAGACCTATTAAAGACGCAAATTCTAAAAATAAATAAAAACTAACCTCCATAATATGTATTATCGTTTATTTCGGCAGAATATTAACACTTAGCAGGCGCTGCACGATTGAGATTGTTTTAAATTTTAGTTCACAGAAGTCACAGCAAAATGATATTTGCTCAGATTTTTTAACAAATAAATTGTGGGGTGGTGTATTCCCCCAGAATTACGGGAATCCGCACAAAATTTCTTACCTAAGAAGAGCAAACTACGATACCAAAAAACGTACAGAGTTTTTTCGCGACTGGTGCGATAATAATAAAAGTGTCGCTACAGGTCAGTAATGGGTTTCATTACTGACCGATTACGTCTCATTACTGACCGGTTGAAGTTTATGCGTGCAATCGCTCACTTTCCAAGGTTTAAGGGGTTCGAAAAGCTGTAAGTTACTAACCGATTGTGAATACAATGACTTAAGTACTTAACGCATGAGATTTGTACAACGATTTTTGGCTGAACCGATTTTACATATTAATTCCTATAAAGTAAATAAAACTTAGTGACATTTGCATTTTAGAGTTTTCAAACGTACTATCGCGGCCATCTAAAAGTGAACGTTTTTTTTTTTATAGTTTGAATCATAGGCGTCCTAAAATGTCAAAGTTTGACACTAGCGATAAAAAAATTATGAAAACTATTTTTTTAAATGCTACATCAGCCACATCTCACTCCGATGCAGACAGCTAGGGAGGGCTATTGCAAAGGTAAAAGAAAGTTGGTCGTTGGCTGCTGTGGCGAGAAAATTACATTGCAATAAGAGTTGCATCTTCAATATAAACAGGGGTTGGCAAGAAAACAAGCTTGAGAGGCCAATGCGAATAGGTGTTGGACAGGTTTCTTTACTAAAGTTTACTTTCACTTTAATAAGGTATTAATTACTTCTCAGTCTCATTTTTATTATTACAACTTTTTATTATTAAAATAGTAACGCCTGCTGCACGAACGCCAATGAATACAGCCTGATTTAATCCAACGAAAAATACGGAAATTTTCGCAAGCTATCGTTCACTTTTGGAAGGCCGCGATTGTACAATAAAATGTCGGTGTAGCAATTTTAAAATTAAAATTTTAAATTTCTCTATTAAATCTAGGACTATTTTTGAAACTATTTTAGGCAACATGTATTTTGTTACATAAACTTAATTATGGTAAGGATAAAATTCTTTCTTATATACAGGCTGTCCCAAAATTGGCGTACAAACTACTTACTACCTTATCGAGGATGCCTAAATGTACATGAAAAAAATATGGAAAAAATGTTTCCGACAAACAATCAATTTTTTGTATCCCACCCGGCGGCACGGCAATTTTGCCGGAGTACATACACTATTACGGATAATACTTGTTGCGGCGTTGTACCGCAACATTTTGGTCCTTCGAGCCGGATCCGTGATCCAGTGTCAACAAATTGAAGAAAGTCGGATCCGTGATCCAGACAATCAAAAAAGTGCGATCCGTGATCAGCCAACGAGGAAGTCGAATCCGTGATTCATCTTCAGAAGCATCAACATTCAAAAATCAACAATTCTTTTCCTGCGGTACAACGCCGCAACAATACTATCAAGTAATAGTGCAGTGCTTATCAACATAATTACCGGCGTCTCGCCTCTACATTTTGACTTTTTTGTGTTTTATGTTCTGTGTCAATGTTAAGGAATTTCCTCACGATATGACATGAGTATAATGATATACCTTTTTGAATTTCAACCACCAATGTGTTCTCTAAGTCCAAAATTTTTAAATTTTTAAAAAGAGATTGCGGTACTATTCCTGTTGCTGAAATTATAAATGGTAAAATCGATTTTTTTTTCTAAACACCAAAGATTTCTCATAGCAACGGAGAGTTCTAAATATTTATTAATTTTTGTATTATATGTCTGTGTTATATTGTGTGAATTTGGAGCAGCTATATTTAAAAGATATGCTTGCTTTTGTTGTTTATTTAAAATAATAGTGTCTGGTCTGTTATGCTGAATATGAATGTCAGTTAAAATTGTTCTATCAAAATATAACTTGTAACTGTCATTTTCCAAACAATTATTATTATTAAGGGTAATACAATGTAAACAAAGATATATTCGTACATCATTACCTTGCAATGTTACCGTAGTGGATTTAAAATATTTTTTTCGATTTCCACAGCCTCTAAATTCTCTATTACGCAGGATTAAATATTGGTAGTGACTGATCTTGTACTTTGTGATAATATGTACGACTAGAGGTAGCTGTCATGACAATTTCATACATATATTTCAAAATAATTGACGTGTTAAGTGCCACTTTCAAAGACCGCCAAATCAGTAAATAAGTCCAAGAGAATTTTTTTAACATTTTTCTGACGTTTACGGTAATCTCTTCTACACCGTTAGTACGCCATTTTTGGGACACCCTGTATCTCTAACAGCTCAGTATTTTTTGTGTTTGAACCGCATTAATACCGCAATATTATTAGTAGTGGTAGATTGCGCTTTCAATTTTGCTTCTCATTTTTGTGTCATTTTGAATTCACTATCTTCAAAATGACGTTTCACTACCGCAATTGTTAACCGCGAACGTAGATTTCGCGCACTAGTGCTTCAAAATCATCGAAAAAGCCTTTTTGAGCATTCTGAAAATAATTTGACCTGATAATACTAAAATCTGGTTTACAAAACGCCATTTCTCCAATTTGGATGTTGAAAATTTCGAAAGAGTGAAAATAAATCGCTATAATTCGATTGACATTATGATTGACAAGTTTCGCAAGACCAGTCTTGAAGCACGAATTCAATATTAAAAAACGAGTGGCGTAGCCACGAGTTATTTTAAAGAATGAGTGCTTCAACGTCTTATGAAACGCGTTTTTTATACTATTTTTTGTAATTTGCCGTTTTTAAACCGTTTTTAAACAAAAATGTTTACTTTCCTCGATTTAGAGATTTTTGTGGCGGTTGGTAATGTCTTAATTTTAAAAGTGAAAATTTGATCAAGTCTTCAAAGTTGCCTTTTGTTTTATCCAAATTCTGTCACAAAACACAAATATGGAAGATAATCTTTCATGTACGCCCACTGAAATACGTGAAATTGCCAAAAATACGGTCGCGAATTTGTTGCCTGATAAATACTGATAAACAATTCTTTGCACATTTTGTAATTTAAATTGACTCGCATGACGGCTTTGCCAACCTAAAAATTTTCGTAAAATGTTCCGTGAAATAATGGCTATAAGGACATCCCAGATGATGACGTCGCGTTCGTTAATATGTCTATTAGAGAATCAAAATGGAGGCAAATTACAAAAAATATTGTACAAACTTTGATTCGGCAAATTCGCTCAAATGAAGCACTCGTTCCTCCATCGTTCGTGCCTTAAATAATGGGCTTATGCGCGATAAATATCTTCTCACAGTCGGTTCGTAAATAACTGCTAAAAAATCGCATTTTATTTTTAACTGAATTAAGGAATGTATATCTAATATGAAATGTACATGGTTATTGTAAATGTTTCTAGCATCGTAGGTGGCTGTCCGCTTTATTTAGGTCCGTCGCTACGCCAACTAGATGTTAGAAACATTTATAATAACGCCTTATATTATAACGTACATAAATCACAAAATGTATTGGGTGATTCAAAATGATTGTGGCCAAGTATGGCAACTATGTACGTAAATTTACGTGGCAACTGTGTGGGTAGGGTAGAGTTGACATTTCCTTGACAGTTCATAGTCGCGCAATTTTGTAAGTTGTCAAATCAATATGTAATGGAATTGAAAAAATCAAATGCACGCTTATGAAATGTCATACAAATGTCAACTCTACCCCATTCACACAGTTGCCACATACATTTTCGTTACATAGTTGCCATACTTGGCCACAATCATTTTGAATCACCCAATATAATTTGTGTATACCGCGATATTTTTTTAACTCTGAACATATTCCCTATGTTCAGTTTTAAAAAGCACAGATCAATACATTGACGGTATTTGCTAGGCAACCAATTTATACTCGACGCTCCGTGGTTGTTAAATTTTGAGATAGGTAATGTTAAAAAGTGTTCCAGCTGATGGAATTAATGTATTCGTATAATAAATAAGTGACTGAAAAAACGTCACGTACATTTCTTACGCTTACGGCGTGGTATAAATGCATTATGTGTTATACTCCATTCTTTATCTTGGTAAGTGGTCGATGCGATCAAGCAAGCCATGGGTAGCTTTGTAAGTTTTACTTTTTCCACCAAATTTTTGTGTGATGTAAATCAAATATTAACTGTCATCGCTGTCATTCAGATTTAGAATCTTCGTAAAGCATTCATGTCCAAATCTCGCGATCTTATGTCGCGAAATGTAAATATACAGTATGTTATTAAAATGCGTTAAAAAAATTTAAACGGTGATAGAACTCATCAAAACAAATTACTTTTCGATTTACAATTTTTTCGAAAAATCTCTCTAAACCCAGATAAAATTTTAATTAGTTTGATCGTAAATTCTAGTACCCGCCAATGTCTCCGTGCGTACATTAAAAGCAAAAGAAGATTAAAACTTAGATAGTCAAGCAAAAACCAATTCTTTATTCGTAGTAAGTGAGAGTGACATTGAAGTTACGCACCACAGAGTTAAAAAAAAATTAACAAGATGTGTCTAATCTTGACTGCACCCCGAAAACTTAGATAAATTTTTTTGTATGTTGTAGTGCAGCCATTCCACGAAAAATGGAACCTAGCCGTAAAATTTAAAAATGGTGCTACAACTTTTAAATTTCTTTTCAAGTGTAGTATGTAATATGCAATATGTAGAATATTTAATGTAGATCTTGAAAATAGCGATTTTTTTGTGTTAAGGATCCAACTGACAAGTAATAGTATATTAAGTATAAAGAACGGTAATGACAATGTACGGATCGAAGACAATTGTTTGGAGGAGGAGCTTGCGACGACTCCAATATTGTCTGAGATCCGTACATTGTCATTAACGTTCGTCATGCTTATGAGATTTTTTGCGCGATTGAATATTTATTACAAAACATTCCTAACTAGAATGCAATGCGATACGACGCCCTTCACATCGTGTTGCCACAATGTCGATTTTTGTATCGCGTTTCTAAGGCAATCTGCAAACAACTACCGCCATTGCAGTTTTTGTGCGCAAATATCGCCAGTTGTGTTGAAAAACAAGCAGTAAAATGAATGAAATTAGTGATTCCGAAAACGAAGTGGATATTGTAGAAGAAACTTTGAATGTGGGGTGCGTCACAAATAAAGAATTTTTGAAACTAACGACCTCAACGTGTAATTAAGAAGACAAGGAAAATGTGTGGTATGAAAATTTTGATAATACTAATGTCGCGGCAAGTTCACTAACATTATTTCATTGCAGCGGCAAGGAATGCCGACCACAAGAGTCGTGTGAGTTTCCAGAAAGTGCTAACATCTTGTCTTCGACTTCTGTCTACATAAATCAAGAATTTTCGAAACCAGCGAACTCAATATGAAATCAAGAAGACAAGGAAAATCCGGGGTATGAACATTTTGACAATTCTAATGTCGCGGCAAGTCTGTTACTAAAATTGTTTCATTGCAGCGGCAAGGTAAGCCGACTACAAGAGCCGTGTGAGTTTCCAGAAAGTGCTAACATCTTGTCTTCAACTTCCGTCTACATAAATGAAGAATTTTCGAAACCAACGATCTCAGTGTGTAATCAAGAAGACAAGGAAAATGCGGGGTATGAAAATTTTGACAATGCCAATGTCGCGGCAAGTTTGCTAATGCTATTTCATTGCAGCGCCAAGGAAAGCCGACTACAAGAGCTTTATGAGTTTCCAGAAAGTGCCCCCACATCTTGTCTTCAACTTCCGTCTACATAAAAATTATTATAATAATCGATTAATTTTGAATAAACTTTACTTACCGTTCTAGAACACCAAAAATTACTTACCATCGAGTTTATCGTTAGCAACGAGTAAACAGAGCTTACCATCTTGGAAACAGACGTGGTAAACAACCAAATAGAGTACAATCGCGCAAAATAGTATATTATGTTATGAGGAGCAAAAATGAAGTTTTATGTGCTGCGACTGCGGCTGGTAGATTGCCTGCCGAACGCACTGAGGCAGACAAACCAGCCAAAGCACATAAAACCATTTTTGCTCCGAATAACATAATACTATTTTTTCTTTAAACATTCCTAACAAATTATTTAAGACATGTTAAAAAACCAGGTACGGATTTAAAATGATTTAGCTAGTTTACTTTACAGCCGCTCATCAGCGGAGATAATAACTTCACGGACGCTCCTCAGTGGAGATAATAACTTCACGGACGCTGGTCAGCTGGTGATGCCATGACAATGAAGTGACACTTTAGCATTATCAATGCAGCAGTGCAATGTCATATTTTACGGACGTTTGAAGAAAAAATTATTTAGTCACGGCGGAGAGTGATTATTTAGCAAAATTCTATGTGTTGCAAGTAGGCACAATGTTCAAAGTAAACGTCATTTACAAAAACACAGGGATTCGCAGATTTTGGTAAAACGTTGTATAAATTTTAATCTTGAAATTGATAAAGTTTTTTGCAATTAAAATTTAACATTAATACATTTTTTTTGTAACTTTAAGGCCCCTATACACCTAGCGTTTTGTTTGCAGGACTTGCTTGCGCATGCAAGTATGTGATACAAGTTTGTCAGAAACACACACTTTCTGGCAGTTTATCAAACTTGATTGCGTAAATTCGTATGAGATACAAGTCTTGTCCACACACGAATGAAAATGTATATGACAGCACACGGTTTGCTCAAACAAAATTTAGTAAAATCACAGTGAGTGACCGATTTTTGTCTGCCGTAATGTATACAAGTATACAAGTATACAAGTATAAGTCTATCAAACGTGTTTGATATTTTTGCGGTGTGGCCTAACTTCGGGTTCAGTCGTTGAACATCGCTACAGTTTCTTGAGTATTCAATAAATGGCTTTGCACGTTTCGGGAAGAATTTTGGCAAGCGCCTGTGGAGAAATTATTGCAGAAAATGTAAGATCTTCATATGATCGTCCAATGGCCAAAAAACGAATTGTTATTGCTAACCGTTCTTCAGGTGTAATAGCTGTCCGCAGAACTGTATCCTCTTTTTCGATAAGGGGTCTAATTTTTTCCAACAAACTTATAACATTATCTTCAGACATCCTCAAGTAGTTGCAATAATCTTTTGACGAACTTCGTAGTTCTTCCATTAATTGTATATTATATGATATTCTACTTCTCTTTTCTTCTTTTTCAACTTTTTCGAGTGTTGATCAGTTAATTCTGCTAAAGTTTGTCCAGCGAGAGATTGGTTGACATAAATACAATTTAAAATCTCTCAATCTCCCTCTGGACAAAGTATATAATTATAGCAACACAAGCGAGCTTGACGTTCTCGTCACACATGTTCGCTGAAAGTGACAGCTCCTGGGTGTGTGGTCGAGTTTTTAATATTAAAAAATCCACTTGTCTTTCCATACAAAATAAAGTATATAAGAACATATATTAGCCACACACTTGACATCATGCATGAATACAATGTTAGTGTTTTATCAAATCCTGTAGTATGTGATCATCATATGTATTGCAAACATGAATGCGCATACAAGTACTGCAAACAAAACGCTAGGTGTATAGGGCCCTTTAAGGCAGAGTATTTTTTGGCCGTCCGTTATGTCCCATCCGTTATCTGCAAGCAAGAGAATTAAAAATCAAAAGGTCTTGCATATTGCTTAATTTCTCAATTGATTTGTTCTAAAAGTTTCACTATATTGCATTCTTGTAAACTAGGCAAAAATGAATAGGGAATTCCACAATTTTTCTTGGAAAGCAAAATAATTACCCCAGTCCTCCCACGTATTCTTAAACACTAGATAAATTTGAAATGTTACATGTACTTGAAACATTACATTTAATGTGTATATAATTTTTTTTCTAACACATTTCATTACAAATTTTAAACTGTAGTTACAAAAAATTTAAAAAAGGAAAAATTCCCTATTCATTTTTGCCTAGTTTATTAAAAAAATTACTGCCGTTTAGTTCATTTTAAGGGCCCCAGAGACTGCGTTTTTGTTCGACGGTTTTGTTCGACGAACAAGTCTGTTCGAACAAAAACGATGCAAATCTGAAGTGTGTGTCTAGAAAACCGTCGTTTTTGCTCGCGAACAAAAATGAGGAAAATTATCAGGTTTACCCTGATTATGTCCGTCGAACTTGTTCAACAGACTTGTCAATTTGAGCAAATCTGAAGTGTGTGCGGTGAACGGTGTTAAAAAACGTCGGTTTTTGCAGTGGTGTAGTACCAAATAATAAAACCAGATTTTGGCGATTTGTATTTCGCCACAAATTATTGTTTGAAAATAACGGATTTTCGCCAGATTAACAGAAAGTTCTTACTGGAATTTATACAGGGTGTTAGTGAAAGGTGTGGCGAAATTTTAACCACGAGCTACTGGCTTCATGTAGAACTCCGAAAAAATATTTAAAAAATTCTATGTCAAAAAATAAAATGACATCTATTTTTTGAGCTACAATTTTTTTTAATAGCTTTTAGTCTTCTACGTTGTCCTACAACCTGGTAGGTAAAATTTCGGCACATTTGAAAAATACACCCTGTTTATCATATTTTATAAAACGTACACCAATGCAAAGTGACCTCTAGGAAATATGCTTTAAAACAAGGAAACCGCATTGGTGTACGTGTTATAAAATATGATAAACAGGGTGTATTTTTAAAATGTGCCGAAATTTTACCTGCGAGGTTGTAGGACAACGTAGAAGACTAAAAGCTATTAAAAAAAATTGTAGCTCAAAAAATAGATGTCATTTTATTTGTTGACATAGAAGTTTTAAATATTTTTTCCGACTTCTACATGAAGCCAGTAGCTCGTGGTTAAAATTTCGCCACACCTTTCACTAACACCCTGTAGAACTCTTCCCAGTCTTCTGTGTTTATAGAAAATATCCGCTTTTATAGCTAATGCCGCCGCCACTGCATGCAAATATAACTTGATTTTTATTCACTCATTAAAACCTTTAAATAAATCTGAAGTGTGTGTGCAACTCGTGTTCGTGGTTTTTGTTCGAAAAGACTTGTTCGTCGAACAAAAACGCAGTAGGTATGTGGGGCCCTTTAGATTCGCAAATAATTACTTTAGTTTATTTAATAGTAAAATGAGTGGGTATTTTTTTGTCCCGTCCGTTATCAACTTGTATCCTTTTTTCTACCGCTATTTAAAATTTTAGAAATGTAAATGTAATGGGAAGTTGTAGCTTACCTTACCAGTACTAAGTTACATTATATAAAAATTTACTTTTGTTAATGCTAGAAATGCTAAATGCTAAGATATACAGGGGTCCTGCTCAAATTTGCGCTGATTTGTTAGAAATTAGAATTGACAAAAAAAAATCAAATGAGCATGGACGTTAATCAAAAATACTGTCAGAGTTGTCATCTAATTAGTCGAAATGGCTTAATCATTACGAAAATAATGAGCTCACAGATATGTTGCTAATGTATATGGGCAATGTTATCACGTTATCAGAATGCAGCTGCGGCGTCCAGAGAGTACGCAGAGCGATTTCCAGAAGGACCCCATCCTGGGCCACGTCAGTTATTAATCTAGTACAGCGGAGAAATAGACAGGACCGGACTCAAAATTTTAGAAAACAATAAAAATATATAATCAATTATCTCCGTTAATACAAACATTTTACTAAGAAGATTTAGGCTAAAATTCTTAAGAATAATGTATAGTACCTCGTGTTACAAGGAACGCCGCAACTTCGAAAACACCCTGTATAAAAATATTTTTAAAAAGTGTCCCGTCCGTTATCATGGAATGGTTGAGTGTATAATTATCTTAATATAATTAAGAGTTGAAATTACTCCCTGAAAATCGGAATTTTTTTTGTTTGTTTCTTAGATTTCGAAAGTTAAAGGATAGCAAAAAAATGTCAATGATTATTTCCTTCAAGTGTTTAGCAACCAATTGCGTGACGATTGGTTCAATCTGATCACGTGTTCAGTTAATCTCGCATTTGATTACGATTAAGGGCCGGTTTCACCAACGTGGGTTAAATTTAACTACAGATTAAAATAGACGAAAACATTGTTGCAACAATAGAGAGTTTTCGCGTTACGTTTTTCAGATAACCGTGTACGCTAACGCCAGTGTTGCTAGGCAATAGCGTAACCGAGTATTATTACAATAAGCGATTACGATAATTGCTCGCGAATAGCGTACCGGTTATTTTAACGGAACGTAAGACGAAAACTCTCTATTATAACAATGTTTTCGTATATTTTAATCGGTAGTTAAATTTAACTCACGTTGGTGCAACCGGCCCTTAGGCATTCAAAATTACTTTTGAAAATTCTAGTGACATACAAGATGAAAAACGTAATTTCCCCAAAAGTTAGAATTCTAGGACATTACTGTACATCGATGCCGTGACGATGATTGCACCAAAAAGGGAAAAATATTTCAGTACTTGTTGGTCTTGCATAACGCTTTTGTAGCTGATAAAAGACAGGTCAAGCAGAGATTTAAACCAACCTGGAGAGAAAGGAGAACGCACACTTTATATGTAATTCTAAAGACCACTCAAATGGGGATATTTTGATATCAATGGACGCGTCTTGAAATGACGAATATTTGATATCATTGCGCCAAATGTGTAACTCGATTAATAAAGCGACAAAATCGATAAAACGTGAAATATTTTCCAACTGATTTCTGTCAGAACACTTCATAAAACTGTCATTTGTAATTTATGGGGGATTACGGATTCGGCTATTCCCTTTTAAACGCATTTTACAGGTTCAGTGTCATCTTTGCAATTATACATCCTACTGTGAACCCTCTTAAGAAGTCAATAGCCCCCGTAAATAACTATCTTTATTTATGGAGTCCCAAAACTAACCCGATAAGGGTATCTACCGCTCTCTTTCACACTCATATAAAGTAAATGAAAGTTTTTGATTTTCAATTATAGATTGCGGCTTTATTTATAGAGTTAGCGTTTTGGCGCAATGGTATCAAATATTTGTCATTTCAAGACGCGTCGATTGATATCAAAATATCCCCATTTGAGTGGTCTTTAGAATTACATATAAAGTGTGCGTTCTCCTTTTCAAACAAAAATTTACCTTGATATTGACATTTGTATATTCCTATCCGTGTGCAAAGCCGCCGGAAATACCGCATGTTAATGAAAATCATGATTTACGATTCACGTGTATCATATCAGACCACGCCAAATGAGTTCAAATTCTTAAATTAAAAACCAAATGAAAAGTACTAACGTTTCTCTTTCTTCTGTCTACCATTCTCAGGCCCTGATCGGAAACTTCGAGTATACATGGTTGAGATTCTGGATCATTACCAGCACTACCTATAACTCTTCTCACAGCTTGACAAACAACAGACGTTCCTTTATGTGCGAGAGTTTCAACTGAACCCAAGTAGCCTAATAGATAACGTTCTCTTCGACCATGTTCATATGTAGAATCCCAGTCACTATAATCACAGTCTACTGCATAAGCAGACGGAAATATTCCCATTCTTCCCGTTCGTAGATTTACTCCTAAAATTATAAATTACTTCTACCGGAATATCAAAAATTATCTTGGTCAAAGGTGCTCATGGATTGGAAAACGTCCGTCTCCACTGACGATTTCTTCGGTACGGTCTACCAGCACCTTTTCTATGAGTCACAGAGTCAATTTCGTAAAACACACCAACACAATTTGTAAGGCATGCACAAAAATCCTTCGGCATTACTGTAAAGTGTGGGAAGTCCTCTCGAAAATTGATTTTGACATTCAAAAAATGATTTGAGATAAAGCTTCGATAATTATTCGAAAATCCATGACCACCTGTGACCAAGATAATTTTTGATATCCCGGCATATTATTATACATTATATCTACAAGCTGTCTACTAAAAAACGGCGTAAGCTGTACTCCACTATTTATTGTCTGTTTGAGTAAATAAAAATATTGGTCTGGAGAACTATATACAGTGAATTTTATTATCAATGAACCATAGGGATTTACATGATATAAGCTTTATTTCGCGTTAATGGTTTTTCTACTGCTAAATTCGTCGGACACTTTTATTTATACAGGGAATGGCAGGACTGACGCCCCACAGAAGACTGGCAAATTCGTGGGATTACGCTGAAACGCAAATTAAAAACTATATTTTTCTTACTCTCAAAATAAGCGAGAAAAGACATTGCGAAATTGACCAATCAGACGAGGATACCATCGAGGACTTAATTTGTCGCTACGCAATCGAATATTATAATATTGTAATCAAATGGTCCACTGCTTTTTTTGACAGATGTTTGTGTCATCTTGACAATTTAAACATTTTAATTTGTCATTGTGGACAATTTAAACATTTTAATTTGTCATTGTGTTTTCTCAAGCTCTGAAATCGTGTTGTAAAACTCTGCCGAGATGTATTCAGCTGCCGATTATGTTGAGATGTTGATTATCTTTGGAGAATGCGGACGGAACGCTAGGGAGGCAGTAAGAATTTTCTCTGGTCGTTTTCCTGACCGACCTTCTCCTGATTACAAAACAATTTTGAGAGTACGTGCTAGGGCTCAAGAAACAGGAAAAGTTTTGCCGAATCGAAATGAAATTGGCGGAGGTGCACGAACCGCACGGACCTTGGCTAATGAAGAGGCAATACTGAATATCGTTGAAGAAGATGGAACTAGGAGTATAAGAGAAATTGCCGAAGAGGTAGATATCTCCAGCAGATCGGTACATCGCGTTTTGAATGAGAACAGACTTCATCCTTTCCACTATACTCGTGTGCAACATCTCGAACCAGAAGATTACCCTGCTCGAAGAAATGTTTGTGTTTGGTTGCTTAATAAAGCGGCAGAAGATGAAAATTTTATTTCACGGATCTTGTTTTCGGACGAATCAAGTTTTGGTCGGCAGGGATGTTTCAACCATCGAAATTTGCATGTCTGGTCGTACGATAATCCCAGGGGTACTTATCCGCGTGCATTTCAGCGTCGATTTTCCGTAAATTTGTGGTCAGGACTAGTGGGAGATTCAGTGGTAAGTCAAGATTGTAAAAAATAAAGAAAGCGTGTTTAGGTATTCTTTATTTTCAGATCGGACCTTTTGAATTCCCTATGCGTTTAACAGGAACAGTGTACGCAAACTTTTTAAACATGGGACTGCCTCATTTACTTGAAAATATTCCATTGATTTTTCTCGTAAATCAGTGGTTCCAACATGACGGGGCACCACCCCATTTCAGTCGCAATGTGCAAGGTATTTAGAATCGAATGTATCCTAATCGTTGGATCGAACGAGGTGGTCCACGCCACTGGCCTGCACGATCTCCGGATCTCAATTTTCTGGATTTTTTCTTATGGGAGTACGTGAAAAACGTTTACAACCGACCCATTCATAACGAGGAGGATCTTCGAAACAGATTATGGCAAGAAGCTTTTGGAACAATTACACCTGAAATGGTCAGGGCCTCTAAATTAAACTTACTACGGCGTGCACAACTGTGTCTCGAAATGAATGGTGGACATTTTGAGCATCTCCTTTAATTCTTCTTTCTTTGAGTTTTGTTTGTGTTTCGCTTTGTTATTATTTGCTTTCGTTCTATTAAACTCGGTTCTTTTTAGAACCACCATTTGTTGTTTGCTTTACGACTTCCGCCCAATAATAAATTTGTATTAATAGTTGCGGGCTATACGATGACAACTTTTATTAAATTTATTGACATTATTCTTAACCTAAATTTTTTGACAGTGCAATAATGTGCTAAATTTGACAATAAAATACAGTCGACCAGATATTTTGAGTAGAATGATAACATTTTTGGAAACCAAGCAACGCCCTCATTCATTCTGTTCTTCCCTAGTTTTTCCGCGCTTGACTAACGGGATTGGTGGATTTGATATGCTTCTAACTTGTTTAAAAAAACAGATAAGAAAAAAGAATCAATCTTTCCAGTAATGTTATTGCTGTCGGCACAAGTCAGTTTCCTCTGGGGCGTGAGTTGTGCCACACCCTGTATAAATGCTTAGCTTAGCTATCGCGTTGAGGTAGGATATTTGAAAAAAAAAATAATCTTAAGGTATGATGGATTAATTTTGGCAACATGCTGCCGAGAATAAAGTGACGCACCGGTCTACCTAAAAAGAAACAATTTTTTTTCAAATTTTTTACATTTAAAAATTCAAAAGTACTATATAGATACAATGCGATTATTTAAAAAGCAAGCACCTCAACAAGTACATTTATGTAATGTTTTTCGTTTGCAAAAGACCGCATTGAATTTGCTTGTTCCGTTAAGGAGATATTCCTTTTGAAAAAAAACATTGTACTTAATTCCCTATTTCCGAAAACGAGAGGTTAGCCCTTAACAGTTGAGTGTTACTAGTTCATTTTTACTTTGAATTTTATAAATTTCTAATTCCTATAATACACACACCGGGAAATTTAAAGGAACGGAGATAAAATCTAATTATTTTCTCCATAATATACATATACATTTAATTAGTTCTACCTACCAGAATAAATTTATACGAAAAACACTTATACATATTTCATGATTTACCTTCACTCCAAAGATCATCAGCTTCTTTTTGCACGTAAATAGGATCTCCTATTTCTACATCAATTTCGTCATCATGTCTAGGTACAAATTTATGAAGTCCTCGATGAGTAGCTTCTAACATCTCAACCTCGTTATAAACTACACCTCCTTCAACACATGAAGGTGATGTTCCCATTATAGGGGACATAGATTTGAAACCATCTGTCCCTGTAGGAGAATGTGCAGTACTATGTCCGCTGTCAGCATCTGTCATAAGGCGTTCTGAATCTGGAGAATCCGTATCCCATAGATATCCACATTTTAATATTAAAATTGAGCTTGGTCCACTACCGGAATTTCCCAATTCGTCAGCCAAAGACATTTCTCTTGATAGTTGATATTGTGCATTGTACATGGTAACAACTGAAGCTGCAAAATAATAGGTTTTAATAAAAATGTAAAATAGGTAAAAAACTCATCAAATATGACGGTACTTTTGTCAACATTTTAGTTGTTACTTGATCCCACAATTTTTTTTTCTACAATCGACATACCGGGTGACTTTTAATGATTGAAATTATTTTTGTTCGGTTGGCAGCACATTTACGATTTTATATTGGTACACTTGACTGTCAAATTCAAATATGACAGTTCAAAATTGTTATTATTTATTTCTAAAATCTTAACCTATCATTAAAAGTCACCTGGTATAAAGTTAATATTTAGGTTGCCACTATAGTTTCGAAATGACATACTTTTAGACACTCGTGCCTCAAAGAAATGTCATATAATGTCACTTTTTATTCCAAAATAATCCGAACAATTAATGCCAAAAAACACAAAAGATACGATTTATTCAAGTGGAGGGTTAAGATTGCATGTATAATTATGTATATTAGAAAACTGAACATTTGATTCGTAGTTTGAGAAAAGATAGACCAAAACTACCTTTTCCGTGATGATAACCACTTTTTTCTGCTTGCACCAAATTTCAAATCTGTCGCTGCTTGATACGCTGATTCTGATCTCTCTGGTATAAGGGTATTTATGCCGGCTCTGCTGCATTTTCGATATAAGAAATTACTTCGGAATCGCTCAGTTGGTTGCAAAAAAAGACGGGAACTGTCAGAATAATATTGAAACATTTTTAAAAATTTTCCATAGTGTGAAACGCTCTTAGGAGAGATAGGTTACGATTAACGTCAAAATTCAATGACTTTTAAAAAAAATATTTGATAGGTATTGTCAAGTAGACATTTTCATTTACCGTTTTTTTTTTGCAACCAACTATAAATAACAACTCGGCAACAAGATCGATTTTGTATTACTCGCTGTCAATTTGACAACGTCGAGAAATTTTTGACAATGTCATATTTTCCACTTATTATAAAAATTTGGTGATTGTAGAAAAAATCATTTATGAAAGACGTTGCGAAAGAAGGCACTTGACGTGTTGGCCAACTCGGCATTCGCCCGTTAGTCAATTTCACGTGTCTAAAATACTTACACTTAAACAGCTATTATATTGGGTGATTCAAAATGATTGTGGATAAGTATGGCAAGTATGGCAGCTCATAGTTGCGCAATTTAGAAAATTGTGTATAAAAAAAATCAAATGCACGCATATGAAATGTCATACAAATGTCAACTCTATCCCACCCACACAGTTGCCACATACATTTTCGTACATAGTTGCCATACTTATCCACAATAATTTTGAATCACCCAATACGCTTGCCCGATATCGTTTTCTGACGACTGCCGCACAGCCTCGCGGAAGCAGCGCACAGCTTTCAGTTAGTGTTTTCAAAATTCCGCCTGTCTTGATATGTAATATCACTCATTAAAACACAGGAGTTTTTGAAATTTTCGCATTCAAGTGTGCAATAAATCATGTGAAATAATAATAACTTGCGGCTTTCAGTCGATTGATTCGAGCTGTTCACGGAAAAAAATTTGTCCAAAGGTAAAATATTCGATTCGGAATTTAGAGAAATATTGGCGCCTCAGAACACCAATCTCTATAAATTGTTGCTATATTTTAAATACAAATGAGTAAGTTCAACGATAAAATTTCGATTGAGAACGTTTTTAGTGTAATTTTTGAGATTTAGCGATTAAAAACATTGGGCCGCATGATTTCCCTTTCATTAAAGTTAAAGAACGTCGTTAAATTGTTTTGTCTCTGTCTAACATAGTGCTTGGCATATACTCTCACTTTGTCTAATGAATTATTTAGCTAATGAATGGGAAATCATACGGCCCATAGGTATTTAAAGAGGAACTAGCGCGATTTTAACAGTACTTATTTGGAACATTCTCATTGCCAAAGAGCAATTTCATGCACAAAATTGCGATTTTTTGTCTATTCTCCTAAAGATCAGGTACATATTAAGATGCAACGAAATAAAAATGTTTTGAGGACAATAATTCCTAACATTCAATGGTTTTACTTCAAGTACTTTGTCCAGTATATTTAACGCACTACATTAATCATGTAAATTATTAACGCAATTGAAATTAACCGTGTTATGCGTCAACTGTTTATTTATTGTATAAAAAGTAACAATTAATTGTTGTTTTTTTAATTCTCACGAATAAGAGGTTCTTTGTTGTTAGCAAGTACGCATGCCAAACACATGATTAAAATTTCAATTACCGATTCTTTTTTTCGGTATTTTGGAAACCCGGAACACAGCAAACACCTCCCCGATTGATCATTCTTTTCTTTTTTCTAAATAATTTGAATTTCTTACTTTCAAAAAGTCGATTTTACACGTCGTCAAATACGAAACTGTTTGTTTACAAACTGAAAAACGCCGCGCTCCGCCGCTTGGCGTCGCGTCAATCGATGTTGGGCAAGCGTATATGTCAGAATAGAATAATTGTTTACATATTCAATTTAAATCACCTCTTATGTCTAAGATCCCACCGCATGATTTCTACGTTCATCTGTTTTTTAATCAAAATACCATTATTATAGATAATTATGAATAGAGAAATATGTTTCTGCAGGGTTGCCTATCAAAATATGGCCGCAAGTATTTTTTAATTAAAATTAAATCAATTAATTTTTTCCAAACAGTTTCGTTCACTTGTTTTTTACATAAATTATAATTCATTTCAAAGAGAGATGTGTAAAGAACTTGAAAAGTTTGGGTTGCCATTTCTCAGTTGGCCGCAACCCCTTGGCAACCGGGTGTAAACATGCACCTCTCTGTTTAATTTATAACTTCATAACGTATCCTCATAAATTATATATCAAATTAAAGCTAATTTTTTTCTCTACACGATGGAATACAGTTGCTTATGGAAAAATGGCCGCAAATAGGGGTAACTGTTAAAGATAGATAAGAGCGAAAGAGATTAGCGCACCACACCGTGCATCAGATAAGGATGCATTGTGCGTGGTTAAAATAAAATGACCCTATCTAATTGAGCAAAAATGACGTAAAGTTGGCAACTGAGAAATGGCAACCAAAACTTTTCAAGTTCTTTACACATCTCTCTTTGAAATGAATTATAATTTATCTTAAAAACAAGTGAACGAAACTGTTTGGAAAAAAATAATTAATTTAATTTTAATTAAAAAATACTTGCGGCCATATTTTGATAGGCAACCCGGCAGAAACGTATTTCTCTACTCATAATTATCTATAAAAATTGTATTTTGATTAAAAAACAGATGAACGTAGAAATCATGCAGTGGGATCTCGTACTATTATACTGGATTCTAAAAACATTATACATAGATACTCGTAGCAAAAATGCAAGTCGTTTCGATCATCCGATCACCGTTCGCACGATTCACGGCGAGTCCGTTTTTCGCCGAAAATAATAAAAACCCGAATTGAGAGGGACGAAACTGTAAAAGACAGGAGAGAGTGCGGAGAGGGAGCTTTTGGTCTTTGGTCTTGATTAGAGAGTAGATCGGTGCGGGACTGTGAAAGGGGCGGAAAGGGCGAGTGGTGGAACGGCGAAAAAAGGGTGTGGAGACGTCGAGGGTCCGAAGAGGGTGAGCCTGGAAGAAGAGTCCAGGGAATCCAAACCCAGACGCCGAGGAGCGGATTTGCGGATCCCCAACGGAAGGTTCGCGGAGAACCAAACGCCGGAGTGCGGAGTCAGGTCTCCAGAGACGTCGACCGCCCCGTGATAGGGGTGATAGAGTAAATTTTTAGTTTTCGGGAAACAAGCGCGTCGTTTCAGGCAGAAAGTTTTTTTTGTTCAGGTTTGAGTTATCGGTCTGCTGGTGACCTCACCTGCAAACGGCCGGTCAGACCGATAACAGTTTTTATCTTCAAGCGGTCGAAAATCGCGGAGAAGAAGTACTTCAAGTCCTAGGAGTAGAAGTGTCCCACAGGCGGCTCGACCGGGTCAAATGTAAGGTCATTTGAAATATTTGTCACGATGTATTTATCAATTACAACAACAACTACACGAAATATTTAATAAATAAATTATCCCGATTATGAAAAAGCCTCTAAAAAAGCGAAATAACTAAATTATTATCCAATATAACCGATTCGACTGTGACTAAAGACGAGCCGCCCGCTATGGGACTTGTCGGCGTGTCCTTGGATGTCAGATCAGATGTCAAACGAATGTCAAAAATAGCGCAAGATTGCCTTTCAGTGTTAATAGGTACACAGTTGTAATAGTTTGCTATTTACGTTTTGATAACGTTTGTGTACTGTAAGAAAACGAAATGCATGGCGACAGCTCTAAAATTGATGTAGAGCGCGGCAAACTCAACGTAGGTAGATCTAATCCGACCACAGTCCCGGGGGAAAAGTCTATGATTTCTACATAATTGCTCCTGATGAAAAGTTTCTGGCTACATAGGTAAATTTTCTGAGCTCGCCATAGGAAGAATGATAAATTATTATTGTAGGGTAGGTCTTATTAAAGTGTCACTAAGTGTGACCGATTTCGATGCAATTAAATTATCAATTTGACAATGAGAGATATCGAAGATTTGGGCTCTGCTATCGTAGTAAAAGTTCAGGGTACTAAAATTTACAAATCGCGATCATTCACTATTTTAGGAAAGTTTTACGTGGAAATTTGCAGAAAGTACATCGGACAGAATGGAGAGCCTTGTACTCATAGATTTTACTAATATTATCGAAACTTCAAGTACCAATAATAAAGGACGTAGAAATTACTAGTGCCTTAAAATTTGAAGATTGTAACTACAGGAAAAGAAAAATAAATAAGTGAGTTCATGTTCGATTTTTTTTTGTGATCCGCTTGAAGATAAAACAATATACAGGCTGTCCCAGAACTCGCGGATCAAACTTACAGTGCGTTTTCCTTGGTGATATGATAACTGAAAGCAATAGCGTTTAAAAAAAAGGACAGGGTATAATCGATTCTTTGTAATGAATAATTAAAGTAGACCAATCAGAAGGACGCTGTTCATTTGAATTTCACGCCTATTCCTTCAGATGAAATTTTTACTAATAATGATGCTAAAATAAATAGGTTAGTTCAATCCGGTTTTGTCTTCTTTCTTTCAGAACTGCCACTATGCTTGATCTGTTGTTCAAAACCTACGTGTAACTCCAGCTTTTTTGGAATGTCAAGAATGTTCCTAAAAGTCTTTTCTTTCATTTCGACGATGACGAGTCCCGCTCGTGTAACTGCGCTAATACGTTGCAGATGCAGAGTGTATGCACAGGAATCAGGATAAATTTCTTGTGATTCCGATTCACTTCACAGGCCCTGCATATTTCACTTTTTACTAAGATTTTTAAGGTAGTAATACAGGGTTATTCTAAATGATTGTAGTCGAAGTAGGCCATGCCCATGTTATTACGTTTTTGCCGCTTTCATGTGAACTGTCAGTTGTGTCGCTGTCACTGTCATTTTTTAGGTGAAAAGTGCGGTGATGAGGGTTTTATTTATTTTTGTTAAATTAACGATTGAATCCAGAAATATTGAGTTGTTCTACAATCAATTTTAAAAATAGTGAGTTGTTTTGCACCCAATTTAACACATCATTTTGATGATTTTTTTATGTGGAGCGGCAACCATAAATTTTACATTCAGTTTTCACGCCTACTTCGACTACAATCATTTAGAATAACCCTGTATTACTACGTCGCCATTTTACCTTCCATCAACAAAGGTTCAATTCATCATATCCCTCCCGTCAATTTCCCATACCCCTCAAGGTTACAATTGCTCTGGAAATTTTCACTCATAACAAACCATATTTCATTCATTGCCGGAAGAAGAAACTTCTTGCGTTCCCTGATTTAGATTCTATACATTTATTAACCTGCCTTTGGCGAAATTATCCCATTTTTGGTTATTTCAAAAGCAGCTGTCACTTTGACGTCTGCCCCGACACGACGACCAGATAAATATTGAAAATAATTTTATGATTCGTCGAATTATACGTTGCTTGGCAATTGAAGGAAGGTACTCAATTTTCTCATAGAGGGAAAATTAGATCGAGCTCTATTGGTCAATTTGATTAATTCATAACTAAAAAGCTGTTGCACCCTGAATATTTTTCTAAACGTTATTTACCTTCATTACCATCAAGGAATATACAGTTTAAATTGATCCGCGAGTTCTGGGACGCCCAGTTGTCGACCTCAACTGCGTTTCGGTATTCAATCTCTGGGCTTAGCACAAAAAGAGGCACTTCTACTCTTAATGACATAATATACTATTTGTAAGAGTTCTTATATTATATTATACAGAGTGATGAAAAAAAAGTGCCCACGACTGAAACTTAAATATCCTTTTCTGTCGAAGTATTGTGAAAATCAACACAAAAATGGTCTAAAAACATTCTTTTAAAAATTAAACAGCTCTCCTAACAGTACAAATTGGCAATATTGCACTTTTTTTTCTAAAAAATATTATATTCACGTACTTCGCCGTATCTAAGAAACCAATGCTGATGACAGATTCTGTCACCTGCAGAAAAATAAAGCTGTCATGTGGATATGAAACAAAATTTTAATTTACAATAAATTGAACAAAAAGGTAAATGTTTCAATTAAATCTTATAATAGCTGTTCGAAATTTCTCCCACCAACTTTGAAGCATAGGAACATTTATGATATTAACTGCTGCGTTGATTCTTTATGTTAATTCCTCTAAGTTAGCAATCGGCGCAGCATATAGAAAATTTTGGAGGTGACCCCAGAGGAAGAAATCACAAGGATTAAGGTCAGGTGACCGGGGGGGGGCAAGCAATCGCGCCACCTCTACCAATTCATCTACTATCCTACCAAAATGTGGAGGGGCACCATCCATTTGTAGCCACATTTGCCTCAAAATTGCAAGGGGCAAATCTTCAAGCAAAACTTGAAAGTCATTTTGTAAAAATTGTAGAAAATTTTCTGTATTCACTCTGGCAGATAGCGTAAAAGGTCCTACGAGGTTATTATCAATGACCCCAGCCCACAAATTAATTCCGAAGCGGTGCTGATGTGCACGAGGATGCACAGCGAAAGGATTTTCAGTTGCCCAGATATGATTATTATGTTGATTAAAAATGCTGTCTTGAGTCTTGAAATACCTAGGATCGATTCTGTGACGTCCAAGTAGCCATTCACAAAATTCTACTCTGAGGGGATAATCACCTGGACGAAGAGCTTGCACTTTAACATAGTGATAAGGATGATAATGTTCGTCAGCCAGGATACCTTGTACCGTGCGATAGTCTACGTGAAACTCTCGCGCCAATCCTCGTATACTTCGTCCTGGTGCATTTTCAATTGCTTCCAAAATAGCTTCCTCCAAAGCTGGTGATCGAACTTCACGAGACCTTCCACGATTTACATAAAGAGGCATTATTTGGCCGTTTTCTCTTAATCGCTGCATCAATCTTCTTATTACCTTAGCATCTGGATGACGTCGTTGAGGGTACAGTCTTGCATAGACTCTTGCTGCTTCCGATGCGTTATCATTTGATGCACCCAGGCAGAGTAACATGTCTACATATTCGTTAACATTGTATGCCATTTTTTCAGACTTTTTGAAAAATTGACAGGTTAAATTTGACAAAACCATTAACATTAAAAATTGAATTATTGTTGCTATCGATTTCAAAAATTACATGTTTCTGTATCTTAGGAGCTTTGCAATGTTGTAACATTGACGAATTTTCTTTGGACCCAAGAAATGGTACTCTAACATCTTTAATAACGTTGGTTCCGATAGACTTTTTGCATTTTTTACTTAAGAACATTATCAACTCGACCAAAATCTATACTTGAACAATAAAATTATTAGTAAACGGTTAATCATATAGATTTCTATTGTCTAAAAAGGAAATCTTATATGTTGGCGAAGAATGGACAAATTTAATTTTGGATTTCGAATTCGTGTTTAGTTAAAAATACTTTATAACGTGCAGGTAAGCACGGGCACTTTTTTTTCATCACCCTGTATATCTTTTGTGTCCTCGTCCGCCGCGCGACTTCCTTTTCTATTTTGAATTTTTCTTTTCTTTTGGGAGACAAGCTGAGGCCCGAGGGAACGGTTCCGCCGATCGTGGGCGGCGTAGAAGATTAACGTCGAGGATGATATCGAGCTTCGCTTTCGGTTCCCGCCTTTTTTTAAATTTTGTTTTTGAATTCAATTTACTTTTCGAGAGTTTTTCTTTTTTTATTTTTTTATCGCGGCGAGGGCACAACCCTTTTATTAAATCACTCGGAGTCCCGGTTTCACCGGTTATAATCACCACCCACCCCCACATTTTCGATCTCGATCTCGACGCGGAGTCAGTTATATCGTTATTTTGGAACAATTTTACCAAAAAGGGAGAATAATAGCTATTAACATACCTAGCGATGTTATAACTATCATAACTACCGCAGATGTCGGTTTGAAATCCTCGCTCTACGAGCTCGGATTTTAAGACATCTAAGGTTATTTTATTATGATAACATCCGTGGTTTGTTCGATAGTTTACCGGTTTCAGAATAATTAGAGAGAATTTAAAACAATTAAATCCAAAAACTCGTTTTAAAATACATTGAGCTGATCGCGTTGTGCGTGATCTGTTCAGGTGTCATAGTTACATTTGGTTGTTTATACAAACAGACATTTCGCAAAATGAATTTGAATGATAGTGTTTTACCGTAAAATATCTTAAATGAAGTAGAACAAGCTTTAAATAGCATAATACCGGAAAAATCAAAAGGCAGGTACTTATCTGATATCATAGACATTCAAACAACTGCAGGATCGAAATAAGGTTACAACTGTAAATGAAAGTGATGTTGGCGTATTTTCCTGAACTGGTAAGTGCTCATAGTGTTAGTTCCGTAACGTATTTATCTTTTTGTTTATAGAGTCGAAGAAATATAACCCCTCATCATTATGGACGTACTACCCGATGCCCGATGCTACGAAGTGCAGTTCATTTTTACTTTGGCAGAGTTCCCTCTATTTAAGTAATTATTGTTGTTTTTAGTTCCGTCTGTTTGAATCAATAATGAATAAAGTTAGATATTGTCTTCATTTGTTGATTGTTGTTGACATGTCACTATGGCAATATTACCCTACAGCATAACTGTACTTGTACAGTTATGACTCACCTACCATCCAACTTGTGTGAATGTAAACCAAGGCTTACTATACTGAAACTGATAAATAACGTAACAGTACCTAATTCTAAAGAAATTTTAATAAACCTTAGGGTGCGCGCGCAGAGTCTGTAATGTAATATGTAATCTAAGGGTGTGTAAAATAATTATTGGCGCTCGTAGTGTGCTCGTTCGGGGCTCGCAGCCCCGCCCAAATTAGATTAACGTTGACATTATAGAATTTTCACTTTCGTTGTGGCTTGTAAAATTTTATTGCATGATTATGAGCGAGTAATAATGGTTGGGTTTGAAAAGGTTCAGAAGCGGCGCGTGCCATTTGCTGTAAAATGCAAATATACAAAATGTACAAGAATGGTATCCGAAAGAATCTTAGCCCAAAAACAAATTCATGAAAAGTACTCTATTTACAAAAATTACAATTATTTATAGAATTTCTACTAATGGTATCTGATATTATTCATCATACATACGCAAATAGCAAAGTTGACAAAGAGAAATGGAGTTCCAAATAGAACCCTGCTTAAAATATTATCTACTAGTGGTAAACTAGGATTTATAAGTCGGTTATCCTAAACCGCAAGATCTTTAAAAAAAAAAATTGTTACACAGTCTAGGACTGGTTTACAAATCTATGAGGGGCATGATGACCAACTCAATAGACAGGGACCAATGGCTTAACGTGACTTCCGAATCACGAGATAGAATATAGCCCTGGGTCGGAATTGAACCCGCGACCCTCGCGTCCCTGAGCCGAAACGAACTCCCTTAGGCTACATTCTGCCTAATATAATAATAACTTTATTCCAACAGACAATATTTGTCTATAATGAACAGTAGGTACTATCGACGCCATCGAAATGTGAACGCCAAATTTTCATAGTGTGTGTTGAAACATCACTCATAGGCGTGCATTAATGTGTCAGATTTGTGACATATTTTCACAAACATAATTTATCAGCAGATTTAATTTATTTTTAAACGATATACATGCCACGACACTTGACCGATGCGGAAAAAGCGAGGGCTGTAGCCAAACTCGGGGAAACTTGTAATAATTGTAATAGAAAGCTATAGGTAATAGAAATCTTCTCTTATCTCCCATACATATAGTACGCCACTGAACAAAGTTTTATTTAATCTAGACCAAAACAGAAGACATTTCTATGGCACCAGAAATTCGTTCACATTTCGATGGCGCCGATGGTACATATTACAGCGTGATCAACAATGACTGAGTCTGTTGGCAATGAAACAATTGAAAATACTGGTGATTTTTGTCTAGTAATTGGCACTGACCACGCACTGACCGGATTTTTTAACTTGAAATTACATTAAAAACATTCTTGGTTATGCAGGTTATGTTTATACTATTACAAAAATGAATCTTCGTGGGTAAATTTTAAATTTGCCAAATTTCATTGTTACCAACAGACTCAGTCATTCTTGATCACCCCGTATAATATTGTTAACTGTAACAAAAAAAAAAACAAAAATTAATTAATAGTATAGGATGTGCCATTAAACTGTAAATTTTGATATAATTTTCATCTTAATATTTCTTATAAATAACTGCACATGGAATATGTCAATATCAGGATCATTTCATTACGATACAGACTATTATAGAGTTTCAAACATGTCACAAGTGGTGAATTAAAATGGTGAAAAGTGGAGGATATATCGTAATTCTATTTCTTCTAGATAGCAAAGAGTTCAACTCGACAGATTTTAAAAATACACTCTCATCACAATGTCTCATGAATAATAGGGGCTATTCTGTATCTAGTACGTTAAAAGTAACACACCGATAAAATTTTAAAGTTCCGTCAAATCGAAAAAGCTATTCTGTATCTGCGCATCCTGTTAAAATTTTGACGTACGTACGTCAAATTTGGGAGGAAGTACGTTATTTTTATGGGTCGACGATTTTCGACCCTTAAATTTTAACAGACCGTTTTTTTGCCCAGTGTATCATCATTTTTGGGTTACGTTCTGTGAGTTTTTACAATAATGATAAACTTTTCCTTTTTTAAATCAACAAGATTGCTTTCATGCAGCACTTCGAATAAAACATCTTGTAAATGACAATTTTCCCAATTAAAAATAGATATGCATTATTTAAATGTTTATTTCATTATATACTTAAAACAATCCTTATGAAAGTTATGACTAAAATTTATATTGTAATGTAGCACTGACATGCTTCTTTTTTTGGCGTTTGCCAGCACGAGTCAACACCTCATTGGCCAGCTTTATATTGGACTCTGCAATATTCTTATTCATGTTTTTCTGCGATATTTATTACATTAGTTTGGGGTTGCTTGCGTTTTCTACTTCTTTCTTCTCTTCTGTTATGCGTATTAATGTCCACCCCAATGTCAGGCGTCTGCTCATGGATATCAAAGATACGCACTAGCACCACATCAGATAGTAACATCGGAAACAAAAATTACACAATAAATCCAAATACTCAAGTACTTGCCTTCCACAATTATTGCTGTCATCTCAGCAATCACTTTTGTTTAGTGTGTTCATTTGTCTATGATTCAATCCTAACACTGTCAAATATGAATTTAATTCTCAGTGCGCAAGCGCTAAGGCTCGTTCACAATCAACCCACCTTAAATTTTACCATTTTATCGGTCTACGTTATTCTGAAGTTACAGAATAGCAAATTTGTCTCCCCAATTTAAAGGTCTGTCAAAGTCCGAACATTTAACGTATGCTCTACTTTTAACGTACTCGATACAGAATAGCCCCTAATGGCCGTATATCTTGAAATACATGTATTTTGCAAATTTTCGTCCCACGTTCTGCAACAAGCTGATATACACTTGGTTATATGGTATCCAAACAACAGAACAATACTAGCTAATTTAGAGCGAACCAATGCATAAAAAAGTGACTTCATATTTATAGACATTATGTTAGTAAAATCAGATCACGGGTGTTTCTAAAAATAAAACCTAACATTTTCAATGCGTTATTTACAATAAACGTCACATGAGGAACAAAACTTAAACCAGTGTCCATAAACCTAAATCTGAAATTTCATTACCTGGATCCAGTAGAGAGTAAATGAAAAGTAATAACTTCGGTTCTCTTAGTGAAGCTAATCTTTTTACATTTATACAGGGTCGCTACAAAGTATGGCAACAGTTAAATATCTCGAGAATGGTTTCTCGGAAACCCTTGAGATTTGGTAAGGAATTAAGAGCATTTAAATTCTATTCTTTCCAATTTTTTCAGTTTTATACCTTCATTTGTTTTCGAGATACAAGGCTAACTTGAATTTTTTTAAATGGCAACAGGGGTTAATTTTATGATTTTTGAAAAGAGGTTTTTTTTCTGAATTCAACGATGTATCACATGTAATAATAGTTTTAATTTTAATTTTAATTCAAAAATAAATAAACAGTTATCTTTGAAAACAGTTTCTATTATTAATTTATTTTTCCGTTGACCGCTTGTTAATTTCAATATTAATTAATTATTTTGTCTAAAATATAGTGTATTAATGGACCTCATTAAAACACTATTTTTCATTAATCAACGATTTTTGCGATTTTGATATTTTGATGTATAAACAACCTCGAACATGCCTTGTTTGCACTTACCAACACTGCAGTAGGTAGTGCAGCAGGGTTTTCTAAATTTTATAGCTCCATAACTGCACAATTACGAATTCACTTTTTCAAAGCCGACCTTTTTGGTTATAATTCGCATGTCATATTTTTCAAAGGTAACTAGGTTTTCTTAGCAACCGTGATTTTTACGTGAAATTGAATGTGAAAGGAGTTGACGTCTTCTGACACTCTTTGTGGTAAAGTGAATAGAATGTGTTGAAACATTTAAAAATGGCCTACCCTGAGGACAAAAAAAGGATGAATGTATTTTATAAGGTCTCATCTTTATCGAAAAAGATGAAATTGGTTTGGATTTGGCTTCAATTTAAAATTTTGTCACAAAAAAATAAAGTTTGCGGTCAACGAAAAAATTTTGTAATCAACTCGTTTGTTAATGGGCGATTAATAATCTCAACTATTAAAGGCACTCACTCGCTACACTCGTTCGTGCTTTAAACAGTTTCGATTATTAATCGCCTTCATTAACAAACTAGTTTATTAAATAACTATATTACTTATTTATTTATTATAAAAATGCCTTATTTAAGTGAAACCTAACGGATAGAAGTTCTAATGATGATTGGATATGGTGATAGGAGACGAAGCTGTGCTGAAGTGATGACACTTTTGATGACAAACAAAAAATGAAACGGTCATAATGTGATACAGTGTTGAATTAAAAAAACACTCTTTATCATGAAATTAACCCCTGTTGCCATTTAAAAAAAGTTCAAGTTAGCTTTGTATCTCGAAAAGAAATGAAGGTATTAAAATCAAAAAAATTACAAATTATAGAATTTAAATGCCCTTAACTCCGTAGCAAATTTCAAAGAATTCCAACAAACGGTTTGATAGGTTTAATAAAAAACGCCTCAAACGGTAGCTACGTTTATTTATTTTTGAATTAAATTTAATTTTTTTTTTAGGGTTGTTATGTAAACTATTATTACAAATTTCAAAGAATTCCAACAAACGGTTTGATAGGTTTAATAAAAAAAGCCTCAAACGGTAGCTACGTTTATTTATTTTTGAATTAAATTTAATTTTTTTTTAGGGTTGTTATGTAAACTATTATTACATGTAATACGTCGTTGAATTCAGAAAAAAAAATCTATTTTCAAAAATCGCAAAATTAACCCCTGTTGCCATTTAAAAAAAAACTAGTTAGCTTTGTATCTCGAAAACAAATGATGGTATAAAACCGAAAAAATTGCAAAGAATAGAATTTAAATGCTCTTAACTCCATACCAAATCTCAAGGATTTCCAAGAAACCATTCTCGAGATATTTAACTGTTGCCATACTTTGTAGCGACCCTGTATATATTCAGCTGTAATTTAACTTAAAGTCCATTCAAAAATCAAAAAACCATCAACGTCGCATTTTCCTCGATAATTATTATCGGCAACGCCTGTCTAGTGTAAAATTTGGTGTGAATTGTAATTTTTAGGTTAAGTGTCAAATTACTCAAATTTATCGGTGGTTCGTGTGAATTCTGTTCTGGGCATACTTACGTAAAAATAATAAGAACTAATAAATAAATGAAACCTGCTGAGCAATAATAAAACAATTTGAACGAAATTCAAAGCAATTGAATTTTATTTTGAATCAAATAAATGTCATAATTTATAGTTACCAACATAGTATGAAAAAATAACTACCTAGAGTTTTTTAAATTTTACCAACCTAAAGCAACAGGTGGTGGTTTTTTGATTTTTGAATGGACTTTAGAATGCCATAAAATTTTACGACCTACAACCAAAATAACAATACTGTAGAATGTACATGTTACATTACAGGCTACCATTCGCGTAGTCTGTATGTACCTACAGTTAATTTCAAAATAATAGAGTACACCTGAAAAATCAAGAAGTCGATTTATTACAGTTTTTTCCACATGTAAAAATGCCTTTTTGAAATTTGAACGTCATATTTTTAAATAGATTAGGTAAGTTTGACACCATAAAACGTCGCAGATATTTTAGAACACTATAATATTGTCTCTTTTATCCTCTGCACGATGGTCTTCGCGATGTTATAATACTGGGTTACCCTCCGGATCGACCACCCTTCTTCTAATTTGGAAAGAATGAGCACTTTTTTCGTTTTCGGTTAGGTTAGGCATTTTGTTTGTCAAAATTGACATTGATCATCAACAAAAAATGTAAGTGCATTTCACACTATAGAAAATTAGGTGTAGGTACTCTATAATTTTAAAATTAACTGTACCCTAAGAATGACGAACAACGGTGATGTATATGACTGGCGTCAAGGCTTTCGCCACCTTTTTTCAATCAGTTTTTGTACCTTATTCTGCGCAGACAAATCATTCTTGGCAAAGATATACTTCATTGTCATGACATCTGACGAGCACTGCCCCAGATAGAGACACATGTACGAGTAGAAAAGACGACATTTTCAGAAGAGTTAATACCGGGAGACCACTTAAATTGATAATTAAAGTTGGCTGTGATTTTAAAATTAGATTGGCAACACCATTGACATCTTGATTTGGTTTGTCAAAGTGGCGCTTCAAAATTCAATACAGAATATGAAACTGCGAGTTAACAGTTGTATCAAACACCTGGCTTGGGTACAACTGTTAACTCGCCGTTTCATATTTTGTATTGAATTTTAAAGCGTCATTTTGACAATTCAAATCCAGGGGTCAGCGGTGTTGCCAATATTAGCCTTCTTTAATTATAAATTTAAATGATCTCACGGTATCTCTCAAAACACATTTTCCCTTCCTCTTTGAAGGCCCATACACAATGGCGTTAACGTTACGTCGATGTTAAAACGTTAATGTTAACGTTAGATCTAGAAATTCAAAATTACATGTATTTCATTGTGGACCGTTCACAATGACGTTATGATGAAAATTAATGTTGCATGATATTGTTAGCGTTAACGTTAGTTCTAGAAATGGTCTGGATTCTTAACGTTACATTCTAACATTAGCCAACGGAAATCATTTATAAAAAATACTGAAATACATGTAATTAGATCTAACGTTAACATTAACATTTTAACATCGACGTAACGTTAACGCCATTGTGAAAGAGCTGTAAAGGTTTTATAACGGGTGACTATTAAAATTTTCACTTAGGGTTGGCTATGGATCATTCTTTGTTTTCCGTTGCACCTTAGACACTGACTAGTTTGACATTTCAATAAATGTTTTTTCTCTTAATTTGGTTATGTTTCAATTGTACTGACTGACATTTGTCGTTCGTTCTTGCGTGTGTCTAAAGTAACAGAAAAAATGAAAACTCGTTCAAAGCCAACTCCAAGTGAAAATTTTAATAG